>NC_068437.1:18192198-18560312 GCF_023373465.1 Oncorhynchus keta | reverse complement strand
AACACTGCTACTCCTACTGCTCTCTCTTCGTCCGCCCACGTGTTCTCGCACACCCCGAGAGCTTCTGGTCAGCGGGGTGGTGGCACCGGGATCCTCATCTCTCCCAAGTGGTCATTCTCTCTTTCTCCCTTACCCATCTGTCTATCGCCTCCTTTGAATTCCATGCTGTCACAGTTACCAGCCTTTTCAAGCTTAACATCCTTATCATTTATCGCCTCCAGGTCCCTCGGAGAGTTCATCAATGAGCTTGATGTCTTGATAAGCTCCTTTCCTGAGGACGGCTCACCTCTCACAGTTCTGGGCGACTTTAACCTCCCGACGTCTACCTTTGACTCATTCCTCTCTGCCTCCTTCTTTCCACTCCTTTCCTCTTTTGACCTCACCCTCTCACCTTCCCCCTACTCACAAGGCAGGCAATACGCTCGACCTCATCTTTACTAGATGCTGTTCTTCCACTAACCTCATTGCAACTCCCTCCAAGTCTCCGACCACTACCTTGTATCCTTTTCCCTCTCGCTCTCATCCAACACTTCCCACACTGCCCCTACTCGGATGGTATCGCGCCGTCCCAACCTTCGCTCTCTCTCCCCGCTACTCTCTCCTCTTCCATCCTATCATCTCTTCCCTCTGCTCAAACCTTCTCCAACCTATCTCCTGATTCTGCCTCCTCAACCCTCCTCTCCTCCCTTTCTGCATCCTTTGACTCTCTATGTCCCCTATCCTCCAGGCCGGCTCGGTCCTCCCTCCCGCTCCGTGGCTCGACGACTCATTGCGAGCTCACAGAACAGGGCTCCGGGCAGCCGAGCGGAAATGGAGGAAAACTCGCCTCCCTGCGGACCTGGCATCCTTTCACTCCCTCCTCTCTACATTTTCCTCCTCTGTCTCTGCTGCTAAAGCCACTTTCTACCACTCTAAATTCCAAGCATCTGCCTCTAACCCTAGGAAGCTCTTTGCCACCTTCTCCTCCCTCCTGAATCCCTCCTCCCCCCTCCTCCCTCTCTGCAGATGACTTCGTCAACCATTTTGAAAAGAAGGTCGACGACATCCGATCCTCGTTTGCTAAGTCAAACGACACCGCTAGTTCTGCTCACACTGCCCTACCCTGTGCTCTGACCTCTTTCTCCCCTCCTCTCCAGATGAAATTCACAGTTTGTGACGGCCGGCCGCCTAACAACCTGCCCGCTTTGACCCTATCCCTCCTTCTTTTTCTCCAGACTATTTCCGGAGACCTTCTCCTACCTTACCTCACCAACTTATCCCTGATCGCTACATCCCTTCCGTCTTCAAGAGAGCGAGAGTTGCACCCCCTTCTGAAAAAAACCTACACTCGATCCCTCCGATGTCAACAACTACAGACCAGTATCCCTTCTTTCTTTTCTCTCCAAAACTCTTTGAACGCGGCCGTCTTGGCCAGCTCTCCGCTTATCTCTCTCAGAATGACCTTCTTGATCCAAATCAGTCAGGTTTCAAGACTAGTCATTCAACTGAGACTGCTCTCTCAGTCACTGAGGCGCTCCGCACCGCTAAAGCTAATCCTTCTCCTCTGCTCTCATCCTTCTAGACCTATCGGCCTTCTTTCGATACTGTGAACCATCAGATCCTCCTCTCCACCCTCTCCGAGTTGGGCATCTCCGGCGCGGCCCACGCTTGATTGCGTCCACCTGACAGGTCGTCCTACCAGGTGGCGTGGCGAGAATCTGTCTCCTCACCACGCGCTCTCACCACTGGTGTCCCCAGGGCTCTGTTCTAGGCCCTCTCCTATTCTCGCTATACACCAAGTCACTTGGCTCTGTCATAACCTCACATGGTCTCTCCTATCATTGCTATGCAGACGACACACAATTAATCTTCTCCTTTCCCCCTTCTGATGACCAGGTGGCGATCGCATCTCTGCATGTCTGGCAGACATATCAGTGTGGATGACGGATCACCACCTCAAGCTGAACCTCGGCAAGACGGAGCTGCTCTTCCTCCCGGGGAAGGACTGCCCGTTCCATGATCTCGCCATCACGGTTGACAACTCCATTGTGTCCTCCTCCCAGAGCGCTAAGAACCTTGGCGTGATCCTGGACAACACCCTGTCGTTCTCAACTAACATCAAGGCGGTGGCCCGTTCCTGTAGGTTCATGCTCTACAACATCCGCAGAGTACGACCCTGCCCTCACACAGGAAGCGGCGCAGGTCCTAATCCAGGCACTTGTCATCTCCCGTCTGGATTACTGCAACTCGCTGTTGGCTGGGCTCCCTGCCTGTGCCATTAAACCCTACAACTCATCCAGAACGCTGCAGCCCGTCTGGTGTTCAACCTTCCCAAGTTCTCACGTCACCCCGCTCCTCCGCTCTCTCCACTGGCTTCCAGTTGAAGCTCGCATCCGCTACAAGACCATGGTGCTTGCCACGGAGCTGTGAGGGGAACGGCACCTCAGTACCTCCAGGCTCTGATCAGGCCCTACACCCAAACAAGGGCACTGCGTTCATCCACCTCTGGCCTGCTCGCCTCCCTACCACTGAGGAAGTACAGTTCCCGCTCAGCCCAGTCAAAACTGTTCGCTGCTCTGGCCCCCAATGGTGGAACAAACTCCCTCACGACGCCAGGACAGCGGAGTCAATCACCACCTTCCCGGAACACCTGAAACCCCACCTCTTTAAGGAATACCTAGGATAGGATAAAGTAATCCTTCTCACCCCTTAAAGATTTAGATGCACTATTGTAAAGTGGCTGTTCACTGGATGTCATAAAGATGCACCAATTTGTAAGAGTCGCTCTGGATAGAGCGTCTGCTAAATGACTTAAATGTAAATGTAAATGTAAACACATAACCCTGGTTTCTCCTGTTGGACTGCAAGAAACACATAACCCTGGTTTCCCTGACAGGACTGCAAGAAACACATAACTCTGGTTTCCCTGACAGAACAGCAAGAAACACATAACCCTGGTTTCCCCTGACAGGACAGCAAGAAACACATAACCTTGGTTTCCCCTGACAGGACTGCAAGAAAACAGGACAGAACCTTGGTTTCCCTGACAGAACAGCAAGAAACACATAACCCTGGTTTTCCCCTGACAGGACAGCAAGAAACACATAACCTTGGTTTCCCCTGACAGGACTGCAAGAAACACAGGGCCTTAGTTTCCCCTGACAGGACAGCAAGAAACACATAACCTTGGTTTCCCCTGACAGAACAGCAAGAAACACATAACCCTGGTTTCCCCTGACAGGACAGCACGAAACACATAACCTTGGTTTCCCCTGACAGTACGGCAGTAGAACACCTAACCCTGGTTTAATATAATAATAATAATAATAATAATAATATATGCCATTTAGCAGACGCTTTTATCCAAAGCGACTTACAATCATGTGTGCATACATTCTACGTATGGGTGGTCCCGAGATCGAACCCACTACCCTGGCGTTACAAGCGCATGCTCTACCAACTGAGCTACAGAAGGACAGTCATCCACCTAACCCTGGTTTCCCCTCACAGTACTGCAGTAGAACACATAACCCTGGTTTCCCCTCACAGTACTGCAGTGGAACACATTACTCTGGCTCAAGTTGCCACCCTGTCGTTGTCTCCTGCGGTGTGCAGGGTAAATACAGCTGCTCCTTACCTCCCTCCAGCAGTAGGTTATATAGGCTGGCAGAGCCAGCTGCTGGGGCCAAGAGGAGGACAGGGGTGGGGGAGTGGGATGGGCTCAGGCGGTCAGTGAGGGGGCTCTGCCACATGCTCTGTTGCCTGGGAGTCACCTTGTTGCTGTATGTTTGTGTGACATTCTTAGGACACTGTGACTAGGTGGGGGTGAAAAGGGTATAAACCCCATGTTTAGAGGGTAACCATCACTTATGTCTGGGAGAGTTATCCCCCCTGAGGTGGTGCAAGCTGTAATTTTGGTCCCGTAGAGCTAGTGAATGACAATGACAGTAATCACAGCCAAAATAGAGATATTAGGTTTCCATGAAGGGCAAAGGAAGGTGTTTGGGCAGGTGTTGGGTTAAATATATGACACATTCTCATGAAAAGGAGAGATATAGGAAAGGAAACATTGAGTGACAAAATAAGGTCGCTAAGAGGACACTTTCTAGTAGAGACTTTCTGTTTTCACAAGTTAGGTGTTGAGCACATTTCAGCACAGGTGTTACAAATCCCATTTCACAGCTTCCGATTAAATCAGAGAGAGAGAGAACACGCTGTACTGTCAGAGGGAGGGGGAAACAGGGAAACAAGGTGAAGGATTCACCATAAACCTGTATACACATCAGATACTGTATTACTGGTCTGCATGTATGTTAGATTCCCTCAAAGGTTACTCAAAGGCCATGTAACACAATGAAATTGATGTCTGTCCTCCTCAAAGCTTACCATCTTTTATCCATGGATCAGAAGAGTATATATGATGGATATAAAAGATTCCTGTCATTCTATCATAGTACCACTAATTCTTCATTAATTCAGTGCCATCCATCAGCTGTTACCATTCCAGCAGAAATCTAAGTACCATGACACTATCATTAAAGAAGCAGTCAGATCTGACAGATGGAACATTCATGTGCGGCAATTATAATCGGCAGAAAAGAGCACGCTTCTATGTGTCACTCTGACTGACTGTATAAGAGTGGTTGTGTAGCCTACTGTATATTTGAAATGGTCGTTAACGATGGCCAAAAACATGTAAAAATGTAGGACAAAACACACATCTCGACAAGAGAGACACCACAACACTACATAAAGAGAGATATAAGACAACAACACAGCATGGTAGCAAGCATAACATGGCAGAGCACAACCTGGTAGCTAAGCATAATGCTAAACATCCAGATATATACAGCACCAGCACAGGAGCTGGGTTTGGCTGTTTCTATCTGGTGAGTGTTCCACTACTGTTATAAACCAAATCAATAAAATCATATGCAACAGCAACAGACTGAGACTGACTGCTAGGTCAGCCTTGAGCACAACCATTGAACCTATCAGTGATCCTTTTTGATCTCAATATGTCATCATAAATGACCATCAGAAAGATGGATTTTTATTAATTTTTTTATATTTTAATTCACCTTTATTTAACCAGGTAGGCTAGTTGAGAACAAGTTCTCATTTGCAGCTGCGACCTGGCCAAGATAAAGCATACTTGGTGTGAACAGACAACACAGAGTTACACATGGAGTAAACAATTAAAGTAAAGTCAATAACACAGTAGAAAAAATGGGCAGTCTATATACAATGTGTGCAAAAGGCATGAGGAGGTAGGCGAATATTATAATTTTGCAGATTAACACTGGAGTGATAATGATCAGATGGTCATGTACAGGTAGAGATATTGGTGTGCAAAAGAGCAGAAAATAAATAAATAAAAACAGTATAAAAACAGTATGGGAATGAGGTAGGTGAAAATGGGTGAGCTATTTACCTATAGACTATGTACAGCTGCAGCGATCGGTTAGCTGCTCGGATAGCTGATGTTTGAAGTTGGTGAGGGAGATAAAAGTCTCCAACTTCAGCGATTTTTGCAATTCGTTCCAGTCACAGGCAGCAGAGTACTGGAACGAAAGGCGGCCAAATGAGGTGTTGGCTTTAGGGATGATCAGTGAGATACACCTGCTGGTCACCTAACAGAACAAACTCTGAAGCTAGATGGGGGGCGATCAATTCACAAATGGTGTCCAGGGCACAGCTGGGAGCTGACGGGGGTCGGTAGCTGGCGGCAACAGTGAGAGACTTGTTTCTGGAGAGAGTAATTTTCTAAATTAGTAGTTCAAACTGTTTGGGTATGGACCTGGAAAGTATGACATTACTTTGCAGGCTATCTCTGCAGTAGACTGCGACTCCGCCCCCTTTGGCAGTTCTATCTTGACGGAAGATGTTATAGTTGGGTATGGAAATCTCTGAATTTTTGGTGGCCTTCCTGAGCCAGGATTCAGACACGGCAAGGACATCAGGGTTAGCAGAGTGTGCTAAAGCAGTGAGTAAAACAAACTTAGGGAGGAGGCTTCTGATGTTGACATGCATAAAACCAAGACTTTTTCGATCACAGAAGTCAACAAATGAGGGTACCTGGGGACATGCAGGGCCTGGGTTTACCTCCACATCACCCGCGGAACAGAGAAGGAGTAGTATGAGGGTGCGGCTAAATCAAATCAAATCAAATCAAATTTATTTATATAGCCCTTCGTACATCAGCTGATATCTCAAAGTGCTGTACAGAAACCCAGCCTAAAACCCCAAACAGCAAACAATGCAGGTGTAAAAGCACGGTGGCTAGGAAAAAACTCCCTAGAAAGGCCAAAAAACCTAGGAAGAAACCTAGAGAGGAACCGGGCTATGTGGGGTGGCCAGTCCTCTTCTGGCTGTGCCGGGTAGAGATTATAACAGAACATGACCAAGATGTTCAAATGTTCATAAATGACCAGCATGGTCGAATAATAATAAGGCAGAACAGTTGAAACTGGAGCAGCAGCACAGTCAGGTGGACTGGGGACAGCAAGGAGCCATCATGTCAGGTAGTCCTGGGGCACGGTCCTAGGGCTCAGGTCCTCCGAGAGAGAGAAAGAAAGAGAGAATTAGAGAGAGCATATGTGGGGTGGCCAGTCCTCTTCTGGCTGTGCCGGGTGGAGATTATAACAGAACGTGGCCAAGATGTTCAAATGTTCATAAATGACCAGCATGGTTGAATAATAGTAAGGCAGAACAGTTGAAACTGGAGCAGGAGCATGGCCAGGTGGACTGGGGACAGCAAGGAGTCCTCATGTCAGGTAGTCCTGGGACATGGTCCTAGGGCCCAGGCCAGTTGAAACTGGAGCAGCAGCATGGCCAGGTGGACTGGGGACAGCAAGGAGTCATCATGTCAGGTAGTCCTGGGGCATGGTCCTAGGGCTCAGGTCCTCCGAGAGAGAGAAAGAAAGAGAGAAGGAGAGAATTAGAGAACGCACACTTAGATTCACACAGGACATCGAATAGGACAGGAGAAGTACTCCAGATATAACAAACTGACCCTAACCCCCGACACATAAACTACTGCAGCATAAATACTGGAGGCTGAGACAGGAGGTCAGGAGACACTGTGGCCCCATCCGAGGACACCCCGGACAGGGCCAAACAGGAAGGATATAACCCCACCCACTTTGCCAAAGCACAGCCCCACACCACTAGAGGGATATCTTCAACCACCAACTTACCATCCTGAGACAAGGCCGAGTATAGCCCACAAAGATCTCCGCCACGGTACAACCCAAGGGGGGGGCAACCCAGACAGGCCGACCACAACAGTGAATCAACCCACCCAGGTGACGCACCCCCAGGGACGGCACGAGAGAGCCCCAGCAAAGCCAGTGACTCAGCCCCGTAACAGGGTTAGAGGCAGAGAATCCCAGTGGAAAGAGGGGAACCGGCCAGGCAGAGACAGCAAGGGCGGTTCGTTGCTCCAGAGCCTTTCCGTTCACCTTCCCACTCCTGGGCCAGACTACACTCAATCATATGACCCACTGAAGAGATGAGTCTTCAGTAAAGACTTAAAGGTTGAGACCGAGTTTGCGTCTCTGACATGGGTAGGCAGACCGTTCCATAAAAATGGAGCTCTATAGAGAAAGCCCTGCCTCCAGCTGTTTGCTTAGAAATTCTAGGGACAATTAGGAGGCCTGCGTCTTGTGACCGTAGCGTACGTGTAGGTATGTACGGCAGAACCAAATCAGAGAGGTAGGTAGGAGCAAGCCCATGTAATGCTTTGTAGGTTAGCAGTAAAACCTTGAAATCAGCCCTTGCTTTGACAGGAAGCCAGTGTAGAGAGGCTAGCACTGGAGTAATATGATCAAATTTTTTGGTTCTAGTCAGGATTCTAGCAGCCGTATTTAGCACTAACTGAAGTTTATTTAGTGCTTTATCCCGGGTAGCCGGAAAATAGAACATTGCAGTAGTCTAACCTAGAAGTGACAAAAGCATGGATTAATTTTTCTGCATCATTTTTGGACAGAAAGTTTCTGATTTTTGCAATGTTACGTAGATGGAAAAAGCTGTCCTCGAAATGGTCTTGATATGTTCTTCAAAAGAGAGATCAGGGTCCAGAGTAACGCCGAGGTCCTTCACAGTTTTATTTGAGACGACTGTACAACCATTAAGATTAATTGTCAGATTCAACAGAAGATCTCTTTGTTTCTTGGGACCTAGAACAAGCATCTCTGTTTTGTCCGAGTTTAATAATAGAAAGTTTGCAGCCATCCACTTCCTTATGTCTGAAACACATGCTTCTAGCGAGGGCAATTTTGGGGCTTCACCATGTTTCATTGAAATGTACAGCTGTGTGTCATCCGCATAGCAGTGAAAGTTTACATTATGTTTTCGAATAACATCCCCAAGAGGTAAAATATATAGTGAAAACAATAGTGGTCCTAAAACAGAACCTTGAGGAACACCGAAATGTACAGTTGATTTGTCAGAGGACAAACCATTCACAGAGACAAACTGATATCTTTCCGACAGATAAGACCTAAACCAGGCCAGAACATGTCCGTGTAGACCAATTTGGGTTTCCAATCTCTCCAAAAGAATGTGGTGATCGATGGTATCAAAAGCAGCACTAAGGTCTAGGAGCACGAGGACAGATGCAGAGCTCGGTCCGATGCCATTAAAATGTCATTTACCACCTTCACAAGTGCCGTCTCAGTGCTATGATGGGGTCTAAAACCAGACTGAAGCATTTCGTATACATTGTTTGTCTTCAGGAAGGCAGTGAGTTGCTGCGCAACAGCCTTCTCTAAAATCTTTGAGAGGAATGGAAGATTCGATATAGGCCGATAGTTTTTTATATTTTCTGGGTCAAGGTTTGGCTTTTTCAAGAGAGGCTTTATTACTGCCACTTTTAGTGAGTTTGGTACACATCCAGTGGATAGAGAGCCGTTTATTATGTTCAACATAGGAGGGCCAAGCACAGGAAGCAGCTCTTTCAGTAGTTTAGTTGGAATAGGGTCCAGTATACAGCTTGAAGGTTTAGAGGCCATGATTATTTTCATCATTGTGTCAAGAGATATAGTACTAAAACACTTGAGCGTCTCTCTTGATCCTAGGTCCTGGCAGAGTTGTGCAGACTCAGGACAACTGAGGTTTGGAGGAATACGCAGGTTTAAAGAGGAGTCCGTAATTTGCTTTCTAATAATCATAATCTTTTCCTCAAAGAAGTTCATGAATGGCTAAAGGCTAACAAAACTGGTCGCCTAGAGCGTTGGGGGCAGAGGATAAGAGGAGCAGGTTTCTGGGCATGGTAGAATATATTCAGGGCATAATGCGCAGACAGGGGTATGGTGGGGTGCGGGTACAGCGGAGGTAAGCCCAGGCACTGGGTGATGATGAGAGAGGTTGTATCTCTGGACATGCTGGTTGTAATGGGTGAGGTCACCGCATGTGTGGGGGGTGGGACAAAGGAGGTAACAGGGGTGTGCAGAGTGGATCTAGGGGCTCCATTGTGAACTAAAACAATGATAACTAACCTAAAGAATGGGTGGCACTGTATGGCTGTTTGTCTCTTTGTCTCTCTCTCTCTCTCTCTCTCTCTCTCTCTCTTCTCTCTCTCTCTCTCTCTCTCTCTCTCTCTCTCTCTTTCTCTCTCTCTCTCTCTCTCTCTCTCTCTCTCTCTCAGGAATTTTGTGGTCAGTGTGCACATAGACTGTCTTCTCTTGAGAGCCAGGTCTGCCTACGGCGGCCTTTCTCAATAGCAAGGCTATGCTCACGGAGTCTGTACATAGTCAAAGCGTTCCTTAAGTTTGGGTCTGTTTAAGGCCAAATAGAATTCTAGTTTGCTCAGTTTTTTCGAAGTTTTGGGAATCGCTTCCTTTTAGGTTGTTGTAGAATTTAATGGCTCTTTTCTGGAATTTGATCATTAGCGGGCATCGACCTAATTCTGCTCTGTATGCATTATTTACATTGTACATGGAGGATATTTTTGCAGAATTCTGCATGCAGAGTCTCAATTTGATATTTGTCCCATTTTGTTGAATTCTTGGTTGGTGAGCAGACCTCACAACCATAAAGGGCAATGGGTTCTATAGCTGATTCAAGTACTTTTAGCCAGATCCTAATTGGTATGTCAAATTTTATGTTCCTTTTGATGGCATAGAAGGCCCTTCTTGCCTTGTCTCTCAGATCGTTCACAGCTTTGTGGAAGTTACCTGTGGCGCTGATGTTTAGGCCAAGGTTTTTCTGTGTGCTCCAGGGCAACGGTGTCTTGGTGGAATTTGTATTTGTGGTCCTGGTAACTGGACCTTATTTGGAACACCATTATATTTGTCTTATTGAGATTTACTGTCAGGGCCCAGGTCTGGCAGAATCTGTGCAGAAGATCTAGGTGCTGCTGTAGGCCCCCCTTGGTTGGTGACAGAAGCACCAGATTGTCACACCCTGACCATAGTTTGCTTTGTATGTCTATGTTAGTTGCTTGTGTCAGCACAGGTCTTATAGCTTCACGGTCATTTTTTGTTTATTGTTTTGTATTCAGTGTTCAGTGCTTTCTTTAATGAAAATATCATAATGAACACATACCACGCTGAATTTTGGTCCGCTTCTTACGACGATCGTGACACAGATCATCAGCAAACAGCAGACATTTTACTTCAGATTCTAGTAGGGCGAGGCCGGGTGCTGCAGACTGTTCTAGTGCCCTCGCCAATTCGTTGATATATCTGTTGAAGAGGGTGGGGCTTAAGCTTGATCCCAATCTCACCCCACAGTCCTGTGGAAAGAAATATGTTTTTGCCAATTTTAACCGCAGACTTGTTGTTTGTGTACATGGATTTTATAATGTCATTTGTTTTTCCTCCAACATCACTTTCCATCAATTTGTATAGCAGACCCTCATACCAAATTGAGTCAAAGGTTGTTTTGAAATCAACAAAGCATGAGAAGACTTTGCTTTTGTTTTGGTTTGTTTGTCAATTAGGGTGTGCCAGGTCAATATGTGGTCTGTCGTACGATAATTTGGTATAAGGCCAATTTGACATTTGCTCAGTACACTGTTTTCACTGAGGAAATGTACAAGTCTGCTGTTAATGATAACGCAGAGGATTTTCCCAAGGTTGCAGTTGACGCATATCCCACAGTAGTTATTGGGGTCAAATTTGTCTCCACATTTGTGGATTGGGATGATAAATCCTTGGGTCCAAATATTCAGGAAGATGCCAGAGCTAAGGATGATGTTAAAGAGTTTAGTCAATTGGAATTTGTTGTCTGTATATTTGATCATTTCATTAAGGATACTATCAACACCACAGGCCTTTTTGGGTTGGAGGGTTTTTATTTGGTCCTGTAGTTCATTCAAGGTAATTGGATAATCCAGTGTGTTCTGGTAATCTTTAATAGTTGATTCTAAGATTTGTATTTGATCATGTATATGTTTTTGCTGTTTCTTCCTTGTTATGGAGACAAAAATATTGGAGATGTGGCTTACCTGTACGTCTATGGATTCTTCAATTACATTGAGCTGATTTCTGACGTGCTGTTCCTTCTTTTTCCGTGGTGTATTTCTGTATTGTTTTAGTGATTCACCATGGTGAAGGCGTAGACTCAGGTTTTCTGAGTCTCTATGTTTTTGGTTGGACAGGATTCTCAATTTCTTTCTTGGGTTTTTGCATTCTTCATCTTTTGTTAATTTTCTTAGGTTTTCTGTTTGAAATGTTTAGATTTGACAGGAAGCTGAGAGGTCAAATATACTGTTAAGATTTTCTACTGCCAAGTTTACACCTTCACTATTACAGTGGAATGTTTTGTCCAGGAAGCTGTCTAAAGGGATTGAATTTGTTGTTGCCTAATTGTTTTTTGGTAAGTTTCCACACTACGTTCCTTCCATCTGTAGCATTTCTTAATATTAATGAGTTCCTTTGGCTTTGATGCCTCATTATTGAGTATTGCTCTGTTCAAATAGACTGTGATCTGATAGGGGTGTCAGTGGGCTGACTGTGAACACTAAGAGACTACAGTACTACTACCAAGAGATGAGCTATAGGTGTACCTACCATAGGAGTCCACTCGAAGCCTACCATTGACTATGTACATACCCAGCGTGCGACAGAGCTGCAGGATTTGTGACCCATTTTTGTTGGTTATGTTGTCATAGTTGTGCCTAGTGGGGCATATGGGGGAGGGAATGCTGTCACCTCCAGGCAGGTATTTGTCCCCCTGTGTGCTGAGGGTGACAGGTTATTTTCCGGTTCTGGCATTTAGGGCACCTTTGGGGTTGCTCGTCTGTGGGGTTTAATGAAAAGTCTGGTCTTACCTGCCCGGGGTTGGGGTATCTTTCTCAAGGGAGAGCTTCTCCTGCTGAGCTATTTATTTGATTAGGGAAAGTCCAGCTGAAACTGTTTGGGGTTGCCCTGTACCAATACTGCTCCAGACTTATCGAGATTTATATTAGCTGACTCAGAGTCCTCGTTGTCTACTATCCTGAGTTTCCACAATTGGTAACACCCCCTCTTACAGAGGGCTGGCGTGCTAATATAGCTGTGCCATGCCAGGGGATGGTGTGTGTGGAAGATAAGGTTGCTTATGTTCCCATTTTTATAATAGTCAGCAAAAAGTGTCTCTTGATTTTCCATAAGGAGCTTCCTTTTGTATTCTTTTGTGTCTTATTATTCTTTACATACAGAGGGCACTGTATGTTAATTAGGCTTGGCAGCTTCTAAGGCCTCTCCATTTGGCTGGATCTCTCCTGCCATTGTTGGGCTCAAGGGCTTGGACACCTCTTGCTTCACACGTCAGTGCTAATTGATGTTGTATATTTTTGTCCAGCAAGCTGTGTAGCCTTAGCATTCAGTCCTTATAAAGTAAAATGTATCATTGTAATGTATTTTTCTTCTTGGCTTTTGAAAGTAAAACATTCCAGGTTGGACGGTGTTTTCAGGTTTCTGTTTGTTTGTGTCACGCCCTGGTCGAAGTATTTTGTGTTTTTTCTTTATGTATTTGGTCAGGCCAGGGTGTGACATGGGTTTTTGTATGTGGTGTGTAGCTTAGTGGGATTGTAGCTTAGTGGGGTGTTCTAGGAGAGTCTATGGCTGTCTGAAGTGGTTCTCAATCAGAGGCAGGTGTTTATCGTTGTCTCTGATTGGGAGCCATATTTAGGCAGCCATATTCTTGGTTGTATTGTGGGTGATTGTCCTGAGTGTCTTGATGTCCTTAGTCTGTGTTAGTTTGCACCAGTTAAGGCTGTTTCGGTTTTCACTATGTTTATTGTTTTGTAGAGTTTGTGTTTTGGATTCGTGTTACGTTGTGTGATTAAACTTGGATCGCAATATACACGCTGCAGTTTGGTCCGACTCTCCTTCACCACATGAAAACCGTGACAGAATCACCCACCGTAAACGGACCAAGCAGCGTGTCAACAGGCAGGAGCAGCCCAAAGAGGAGCTGTGTATTAAGGATTTCTGGACATGGGAGGAAATCCTTGACGGGAGAGGACCCTGGGCTAAACCAGGGGAGTGTAGCCGCCCAAAGGTGCAGCAGGAGAAGAGGAAACAGGAGCAGCCCAAAGAGGAGTACAGTATGGACTATACTTCTTGGGAGGAGATAGACAGGTGGGCGGTCGACCCAGGGAGAGTGCCGGAGCCCGCCTGGGATTCGATGGAGCAGTGCGCGGAAGGTTACAGGAGAATGAGGTTGGCGAAGCAAGCACGACGGCGCGGACGGAAGCCCGGGAATCAGCCCCAAAAATTTCTTGGGAGGGGGCTTACAGGGAGTATGGCAACGCCTGGTAGGAGACCTGCGCAAAAACTCCCTGTGCTTACCGGGGCTAGAGAGACCGGGCAGGCACCGTGTTATGCAGTGGTGCGCACGGTGTCCCCAGTGCGGGTGCATAGCCCGGTGCAGTATATTCCAGCTCCGTGTATCGGCCGGGCTAGATTGAGCGTCGAGCCAAATGCCATGAAGCCGGCTCTACGCATCTGGTCCCCAGTGCATCTCCTTGGGCCGGTTTACATGGCACCAGCCTTGCGTTCGGTGTCTCCGGTTCGCCTACATAGCCCAGTACGGGCTATTCCACCTCGCCGCACTGGCAGGGCGACCGAGAGTATTCAACCAGGTAAGGTTGGGCAGGCTCGGTGCTCAAGAGCTCCAGTGCGCCTGCACGGTCCGGTCTATCCAGTACCACCTCCACACCCCAGCCCTCCGGTAGCAGCTCCCCGCACCAGGCTTCCTGTGGGTGTCCTCGGCCCAGTACCACCAGTGCCAGCACCACGCATCAGGCCTACAGTGCGCCTCGCCTCTCGTGCGCTGTCGGAGCCATTCTCCTCTCCTGCGCTGCCGGAGTCTCCCGCCTGTCCGGCGCCGCTGCCGGAGTCTCCCGCCTGTCCGACGCCGCTGCCGGAGTCTGCCACCTGTCCGGCGCCAGAGCCCCTCAGCCCAGAGGCGCCAGAGCCCGTCAGCCAGGATCTGCCAGAAGTGCCCGTCGGCCAGGATCTGCCAGTCGGCCAGGATCTGCCAGATCTGCTAGTCAGCCAGGATCCGCCAGAAGTGCCCGTCGGCCAGGATCCGCCAGTCGGCCAGGATCCGCCAGTCAGCCAGGATCCGCCAGTCAGCCAGGATCTGCCAGGTCTGCTAGTCAGCCAGGATCCGCCAGTCAGCCAGGATCTGCCGGAACCACCAGCAAGCCAGGATCTGGTAGATCCATCAACCTGCCTGAGCTTCCTCTCACTCCTGAGCTTCCTCTCACTCCTGAGCTTCCTCTCACTCCTGAGCTTCCTCTCACTCCTGAGCTTCCTCTCACTCCTGAGCTTTTTCTCACTCCTGAGCTTTTTCTCACTCCTGAGCTTTTTTCTCACTCCTGAGCTTTTCTCACTCCCGAACTTTTTCTCACTCCCGAGCTTTTCTCACTCCCGAGCTTTTTCTCACTCCCGAGCTTTTTCTCACTCCCGAGCTTCCCCTCAGTCCCGAGCTGCCTCAGTCCCGAGCTGTCCTTCAGTCCCGATCTGCTCCTCAGTCCAGGGGGGTTCTGGGTGAGGACTACTAGTCCATGGTCGGCGGCGAGGGTGGTCTATCCAGGGACGCGAGGAGAGGGGACTAAGACAATTGTGAAGTGGGGTCCACGTCCCCCGCCGGAGCCGCCACCATGGACAGACGCCCACCCGGACCCTCCCTATTGATTTGAGGTGCGTTCGGGAGTCCGCACCTTAGGGGGGGGGGGGTTCTGTCACGCCCTGGTCGAAGTATTTTGTGTTTCTCTTTATGTATTTGGTCAGGCCAGGGTGTGACATGGGTTTTTGTATGTGGTGTGTAGCTTAGTGGGATTGTAGCTTAGTGGGGTATTCTAGGAGAGTCTATGGCTGTCTGAAGTGGTTCTCAATCAGAGGCAGGTGTTTATCATTGTCTCTGATTGGGAGCCATATTTAGGCAGCCATATTCTTTGGTTGTATGGTGGGTGATTGTCCTGAGTGTCTTGATGTCCTTAGTCTGTGTTAGTTTGCACCAGTTAAGGCTGTTTCGGTTTTTCACTACATTTATTGTTTTGTAGAGTTTGTGTTTTGGATTCGTGTTACGTTGTGTGATTAAACATGGATCGCAATATACACGCTGCAGTTTGATCCGACTCTCCTTCACCACATGAAAACCGTGACAGTTTGCCAGAACATTCTCTGTATAGCTTGGGAATAATAATCCTTGGGTGTAGGAAGCGTTCCAGGTGATACCAAGTAATTCCGTCCAAAATCAGGTTGATAGCGGGATCTGCTGTTCTGTGAAAAACAGCAGATCCCGCTATCTATCTGAGTTGCTGCCATTAGGATGAATTCTTCACACAACCACAGGAAAATAAGCATGTTCAAGCACTTACTGTAGCCTTCAGCAACTTGGACAGTATGTGGAACCAGAACCAATATGGCCTAATATATATAGTCTGATCTAGTCACATTTCCTGCGGAGCAGATTAGCCTGCAACCTCACGTACAATGTAATCATTAAGAGCAGAATTAGACGTTCACAGCACTTCTCTCAGACGAACATGGACAAATAACACAATTAAACTACAAGCAATGAAAGTATACCCTCTTTTATGAATGAAATGAGAGAGACCTGAAAACAGGTGAAAACAGGTGTGGGGGTAACCAACGCTGTTAGGAAGAGGACAGCTGGTTGAACTACTCAACCACACAGCTGTGTATCACTCACATAAGTCACTGCCTTGACTCTTACAAGGTCAATGGCACATCTAAAGAGTTATTTTGATGCTGCCTGGCAGCATGACAGCCTGATTGGAACACACAAACATGACCTGACAGCAAATGTTGGGCCCTTATTTGATGTTTTGAGGTTCCCCTCTCCACACTCCAGTGCTCAGTGTAATTACACCCTGCTTTCTATAACTCACCTGTCAACTTCCCTCTGTGCCAGGGACTGTAAGGAGAGCAGGTTGGGGGCGAGAGAGAGAGAGGGGTTGATGGGCATTGGTACAATCATTTTGAAGGAACAACAATCTAATAAATACAGTAATCCTTCCACTGACATGGGAAAAGTGTCTTTATCAACATCCAGCATAAAAAAAGTACTCGGGGAAATCAAAGGCTGACCATAATTAAGCATAATGTTTTGACACTCTGGTCTCTGTTTGTACTGAGACACACTCTGTCTGGATTTACAGTCCAAGAAGTAATTAAGGGAAAGGAAACACATCCGTAATCACAAAGGCACCCAAAGCGAAGAGACAAAAGTGAAGCAGTAAGAGAATGCCATTGTTTAGTAAGGCTCTCCAGAATTAACTCTCGTCTTCAATAGTCACACCATATTAGCCGGGTTAATTACGCCTGTCTCCCAGGTGTAATCCATCACGCTCTGGACACGGCCTGGGATGGGAGAGGACTGGCTTTAATGCCTGTGTGACCAGACTGATCATTGTAGATGATTGTAGATGATCACGTTCTAGATATATGGTGTCAGATGCATTTCAATGTCTACAGTATATGCAACGGACTCACTAATAATACACTCTCTCAAATACAACGTTTGATTCTGAGCTGCTGCAGGAGCAATAACGACTTGTCTTCCACCTCTGTGGTGAACCATAGCTTATATATAGAGCACATTATAGCATGTACATGTATTACTGTCGGGTAATTACAGCCAGCTCTGGCCTCAGACCAATAAGGGTTTCAGTCAGTAGTTGTGGTATAGTATTGGACTGAACAGTGGGAAGGGTTGGAACCCTCATAGCCTGTGTCTGTCTGGATCACTATAGCCAAGAGATAAATCTGTTTCCACCACAGATCTATAATTAACAAAAATATGAACGCATCATATGAAGTGTTTCATGAGTTGAATTAAAAGATCCCCAACATTTTCAGGAAGCACAAAAAGCTTATTTCTCTCATTGTGTGTACAAATGTGTTTGCATCCCTGTTAGTGAGCATTTATCCTTTGCCAAGATAATCCATCCACTTGACAGAGTGTCATATTCGGAAGCTGATTAAACAGCATGTGCTGGGGAAAATAAAAGGATGTTTTATTGTGTGCAGTTTTGTCACATAGATGTCTCAGATTTTGAGGGAGCGTGCAATTGACATGCTGACTGCAGTCACGTTTGATGGCCACTGGCACATTGGAGAAGTGAGCTCTTCACGAATGAGTCCAGGTTTCACCTGTACTGGGCAGATGGCAGACAGCATTGTGTGGGCGAGCAATTTGCTGATGTCAACGTTGTGAACAGAGTGCTCAATGGTGGTGATGGGGTTATGGTATGGGCAGTCATAAGCTATGTACAACGAACACAATTGCATTTTATTGATGGCAATTTGAAAGCACAGAGATACCGTGACAAGATCCTGGGGCTCGTTGTCATGTCATTCATCTGCCGCCATCACCTCATGTTTCAGCATGATATGGCACAGCCCCACGTCACAAAGATGTGTACACAATTCCTGGAAGCTGAAAATGTCCCAGTTCTTCCATAGCCTGCATACTCAGACATGTCACCCATTGGGGTGGCAGGTATCCTAGTGGTTAGAGTGTTGGACTAGTAACCGAAAGGTTGCAAGATTGAATCCCAGAGCTGACAAGGTAAAAATCTGTTGTTCTGCCCCTGAACAAGGCAGTTAACCCACTGTTCCTAGGCCGTCATTGAAAATAATAATTTGTTCTTAACTGACTTGCCTTGTGAAATACATTTTAAAAAATGTGCATGTTTTGGATGCTCTGGATCAACTCGTATGACAGTGTGTTCCAGTTCTCGCCAATATCCAGCAACTTTGCACAGCCATTGAAGAAGAGTGGGACAACATTCCACAGGTCACAATCAACAACCTGATCAACTCTATGCGAAGAGATGTGTCACACTGCGTGAGGCAGTGTCTGACTTGTTTTCTGATCCACATCCCTACCTTTTTTAAAGGTATTTGTGACCAACAGATGCACATCTGTATTCCCAGTCATGGGAAATCCATAGATTAGGGCCTAATGAATGTATTTCAATTGACTGATTTCCTTATATGAACTGAAACTCAGTAAAATCTTTGAAATTGTTGCGTTTATATTTCTGTTCAGTGTACTACTGTAACAAAGACACAGACAGTGAGTTCCATAAGCGTGAATACACGGATAAGCGTAGCATATGAACAGAAACAATACTCTCCGATGGGTGATAACAATGGAGTGCTAGACAAAGGGTAAATAATCAGGGAAGTGATGAAGTCCAGGTGTGTCTAATGATGAGGCACAGGTGTGCGTAATGAAGGTTGCCAGGTGTGCATAATGATGGGTTTGCCAGGACTGGTGGTTAGTAGACCTGCGAGCGCCGGAGAGGGGTAACGGGAGTGGACGTGACAATTACCTACAGATCTACAGCCTCAGGCACAAGTTCTGCAACACAGGCCTGAGGGAACTTCTGGAGCTTCGGGCAGAACATTATTTCACCAAACCCTTTCAGGAGTCCAAATAATCATAGCCCTATACATTATATATGAGGACTCCATCTCGTCTGTAGGTTGCTGTGTCTATAAATGTCTGATGTAACTAATAATGTAGTTTCTAAACTCACAGGAGAAACCACATCTTCTTTTTTAAAAGCATTCCTGTGAGTCTAAGTCGCGAGAGTTCCAGTCAAGTGGAATGGGTGCAGGAACTGAGTGGAGGAGCTATTTTCAGCCAGCTAAGACCCAGGAGTTGTCCGTCCTGAGCACAAGCACTTCAGCCGTCTGAAAACTCACAAGAACCCTGCAACCCACCGGGACTGATCACTTTATCAAACTGTTCCAAGATATGCACTCTGCATGCCATAGGGTTCACTGAAAGGAGGGGAGATAGCAGGAGCAGTGTACCCTATAGGGACTACGAGACTTACATAACAGAAAAAACTTGTAGCCCTTTCCTGCAGTCAAATGACCTATGAGTGGAATGTTATTCATATTTTTCATAATTTTATAATTAATAAGCTTTTTCTTTTTAAACCTGCAGATAATCCGGTGTTTCTATGTCAAACGGCTTTGTTTTAGATCAGTCTTCTGTGATGTATATAAAGTGTAATATTGGGATGCAAACTCATTGTCTACATTGTCTTCTTTTTTGTAAGCCCATATCCATGTGTATGAGGTGTATACTTTTGTTCCAAAGTAGATTTTGTTTAAGACTACCAACAAACACTCTGTGTGACTGACCCTGATTTATCCCACTGCAGTAAAATGTTATAGCTAGTTTTGAATTATTATCTAAGGCTATAACTAGGTCACAGAGGTTTTTCTGGTTAGTTTTCACATCAAAGAAACACTCCTAGCCCAATGGAGAGACCTGTCCATAGTGGTTGTAGCTGGTCATTAAAGTTCCTGTCTGTGAGTCTGGCATAGACTGAGTTGGGACGTCACATTGAGACATCAGAGTCCCAGTTTCCTCCCACAGCTCCCCCAGTGAAGGTGACTCCTCTCCTCGCTGCATTCCATTCCAAAGCATTCAACTGTGAAGTTCAGCAAAGCGGACACTGATTGGCTTGAACCAAGAGCAGCTTTTAACCCTATTTTTGCCCCCAGAAAGGGCCTCTGAAAGTTTACCAGTCAGTCAGGGAGCACACTAGAACTGATGCTCTCAAAGCAGGGCCAAGTGGGGGTTTTTCTCCTCTAGATTAGCATTTGAAAGAGCTGGAGGAGGCTAGGGCCGAGGAGGGGAAAGCTAGGAGGACATTGCCGGGTGGTGAGAAGCAGAGGTTTCTCTCACAACCAAACTATTCTCCTGCCTCAGCCTTTGAGGGTGGCTGAAAAGGGCCTTTTGTCAGTCAGTCTCACTAACCTTATTCATCCCTATTATATAGAGCAGAGGCCAAGGCCTCTCTGTGCATCACTTCATCTCCCCTACTTCATCTACCTGTCACTACATACTGTATAGTACCCACACATTAATCAACAGGTTTCACTTTGAGTTTCAAGATAGTTTGTCGGGGATCCTAACTGCAATTATTAAGCATCAAAAAATATATTTATTGAAAGAGAAAGGGGAGACTACCAGTGTATACTGTACATACTGTTAGAATTAATACAATGAACAATCTCACTAGTTAATTTGTTTGTGTGGTGACCTTCTGACGTGCAGAAGACAATTTCTCTACCCCTAAAACACTTTCTTTCTGGTCGAATGCCTCATGATGAGACGTCTCGAGTGGTCAGACCATGAAATTCCAACTGACTAGTCAAGGTGCCCTACCCTGACTATGGCTCTGGCCTCCAGCCAAGATTCCCCCAAACTACATGTCTTCTTTCCCTCCTCTTTCTCATTACAGGGCGGTATTTGCCAACCAGCTGTCACTGAGGAAATTTCGGCCGTTGTGTGTCGACAGCCTTGTAACCATGGAGGTATGCCCAATAGGAAGCATCTGAATCACAGCCTACAAAATATTCACATTCACCACTTTTGGCTGTGGTCGACAAATGTTTGTTTTAGACAGAGGCCCTACTTACACTGAACAAAAATTATATACGCAACATGCAACAATTTCAAAGATTTTACTGAGTTACAGTTCATGTAAGGAAATCAGCCAATTGAATTAAATTCATTAGGACCTAATCTATGGATTTCACATGACTGGGAACACAGATATGCATCTGTTGGTCACAGATACCTTAAAAAAGGTAGGGATGTGGATCAGAAAACCAGTCTGTATCTGGTGTGACCACCATTTGCCTCATGCAGCGCGACACATCTCCTTCTCATAGAGTTGATCAGGCTGTTGATTGTAGCATGTGGAATGTTGTCCCACTCCTCTTCAATGGCTGTGCAAAGTTACTGGATACTGGCATGAACTGGAACACACTGTCGTACGCGTCAATCCAGAACATCCCAAACGTGCTCAATTGGTGACATGTCGGGTGAGTATGCAGGCCATGGAAGAACTGGGACATTTTCAGCTTCCAGGAATTGTGTACACATCTTTGTGACGTGGGGCTGTGCAATATCATGCTGAAACATGAGGTGATGGTGGCAGATGAATGGCATGACAATGGGCCCAGGATCTCATCACAGTATCTCTGTGCATTCAAATTGCCATCGATAAAACGCAATTGTGTTCGTTGTCCATAGCTTTTGTCTGCCCATACCATAACCCCACTGCCACCACTGGGCACTCTGTTCACAATGTTGATCAGCAAACCGCTCGCCCTCACAACGCCGTACACGCCGTACACGCCATCTGCCCGGTACAGCTGAAACCTGCATTCATCCACGAAGAGTACACTTCTCCAACGAAGGTGAGCATTTTCCCTCATTTGCCCGCCGAACTGCAGTCAGTTCAAGACCCTGGTGAGTATGACGAGCACACAGATGAGCTTCCTGAGACGATTTCTGACAGTTTGTGCAGAAATTCTTCAGTTGTGTAAATCCACAGTTTCATGAGTTGCCTGGTTGGCTGGTCTCAGACGATCCCGCAGGTGAAGAAGGCGGATGTCCTGGTCTGGCATAGTTACACGTGGTCTGAAACTGGAAACACTTATGTATTGCCAAATTCTCGAAAAACGACTTGATAGTTTATGGTAGAAAAATTAACATTCATTTCTCTGGCAAGAGCTCTGGTGGACATTCTTTCAGTCAGCATGCCAAATGCATAGTCCAAAACTGCACATTTTAGAGTGGCCTTTTATTGTTCCCAGCACAAGTTGCATCTGTGTAATGATCATGCTGTTTAATCAGCTTCTTGATATGCCACAACTGGCAGGTGGACGTATTATCTTGGCAAACGAGAAATGCTTGTGAACAGGGATGTAAACAAATGTGTGCACAACATTTGAGAGAAGTAAGCTTTTTGTGCTTATGGAAAACTTCAGGGATCTTCTATTTCAGCTCATAAAACATGGGACCAAGATATTTTGTGTTTATTATTTTTGTTCAGTATAACATGTCTAGACATAGAAGGAGTTTCTTCATAGAAGTACATCAACAAACTGGTGGAAAAAATACTCTCACATAATTAGATTACAAACAATGTCCTGTGAGTGGGGATGAAAAAGCTGACTACAGCGTTTGCTGCACAGTTGTTTTTGTACTCAGTCCATGGACTGTGGCGTTCGCTACTCTATATGCAGCATTCTAGGGGTTTCTATACATCTGCATTAATCCACAAACCCATTACTGAAGCCAGTGCAGCACAGTAGCAAAAAAACAACTATTAGGGTAGAGTGGGGTAAGTTGAAGTGGTTGTATTTTTGCCACCCCTTGTTTCTAGGAAACCATACACAGAATCATGTGACCAAATATTTAGAAAGAGGTCATCCTTTCATGGAGTCTGTGAAGGAAGAAACCACATGGAAAAAGTGGTAAGCAAGTTAGAGGTTTCATGATGCTTGTATCTAAACCAATATAGATTATTTGATATAAACTACAATATGAGGTCCTAAACCTAGAATGAAAGTTCATCCTTGTAGCTGTGTGGGCTAATATAGTCAAAACGCTTGGGGTAAGTTGAGCCAATAGCCATGGGGTTAGTTGAGCCTATGGCCACAATACCCCATACAAATTATTATTTAATTTAGTCAGTTCTATGCGTAATATTTTTACAATGTGTCATGTCAGGCCTGTAATAATAAAAAGTTATTATTATTATTCAATATACATTTTGTATTTGTATTTATTTTATTACATTTTTTAAATAAATGCATGTGAGATGTATTTTCTATGGGTCATTTTAATATAATGTAATAAAGAAATAGTCCGCGACAATCAAGTTGGCTTCCGAATATTGGTTACATTTAAAAAATAATAATAATACGGTGGTTTATCTGAACAACGTCACGCGCATAAGCTAGCTAGCTCTACCACGCTAGCTTACTCGAAATGACTCACCAGCTAAGGTCATTTAGTAGTTCTAGCAATGGCAAATCAAATGTCGATCGCTCAGTTTTTCAAAAAAAGACACCTGGAGGAAAAAGAGTGGGTGCCAGAAAATTATTTGGATCAATCTACCGATAGCTTCCAGAATGAGACATTTAACAGGTGGCGCCAGGATAGAAACAACCGCAATCGCCATCACAACCACCAATAATACATACCATGTTGAGCCAGGCATTCTTGCCTACCCCACTGTCTCCTCTCCTCTCGTTCTCGATGCTGAATTGCATCTTTTGCTTTACTATACTCAATCCACACGAACTGGTCATACCACCTTGAAGCGAAGTAGCGTGATTTGCCATTTATCATACTCAAAGGGAACTTTGTTAACTTTGGTTGACAGGCTGGTTCATCAACGGCAGACAAATCTGTCGGTGGACCTACTGCAGGTTCACCCCGCCATTAATGCTGGAATGATTAAATAGGTCATAGAAAATCTTTGGAGGGAGTTGAAAGTCCGTGTTGCTCAGCAACAGCCCCAAATCATCACTGCTCAAGAGGAGATCTGCATGGAGGAATGAGCCAAAATACCAGCAACAGTGTGTGAAAACCTTGTGAAGACTTACAGAAAACATTTGACCTCTGTCATTGCCAACAAAGGGTATATAACAAAGTATTGAGATAAACTTTTGTTATTGACCAAATAGTTATTTTCCACCATAATTTGCAAATTAATTAATTAAAAATCCTACAACGTGATTTTCTGGATTCTTTTTTTTCATTTTGTCTGTCATAGTTGAAGTGTACCTATGATGAAAATTACAGGCATCTCTCATATTTTTAAGTAGGAGAACTTGCACAATTGGTGGCTGACTAAATACTTTTTTCCCCCACTGTACATTGGATTATGATGAAATCATCACCATATTCAACTCAAAGCCTCGCCGTCTGCACGTTGTGATGTAGGTCACGCCTTATGACACGTTTACTAAAGTTAAGGTAACTTTTTATAGTACTACTGCCCGCCGTGGTATACAGTTCAAGTCGGAAGTATACATACACTTAAGTTGGAGTCATTAAAACTAATTTTTCAACCACTCCACAAAGTTCTTGTTAACTAACTATAGTTTTGGAAAGTCGGTTAGGACATCTACTTTGTGCATGACACAAGTCATTTTTTTCCAGCAATAGTTTACAGACATATTATGTCACTTATAATTCACTATATCGCAATTCCATTGGGTCAGAAGTTTACATACACTAAGTTGACTGTGCCTTTAAACAGCTTGGAAAATTCCAGAAAATGATTTCATGGCTTTAGAAGCTTCTGATAGGCTAATTGACATCATTTGAGTCCATTGGAGGTGTTCCTGTGGATGTATTTCAAGGCCTACCTTCATACTCAGTGCCTCTTTACTTGACATCATGGGAAAATCAAAGGAAATCAGCCAAGACCTCAGAAAAAAAATTGTAGTCTGGTTCATCCTTGGGAGCAATTTCCAAACACCTGAAGGTACCATGTTCATCTATACAAATAATAGTACGCAAGTATAAACACCATGGGACCAAGCAGCTGTCATTCCGCTCAGGAAGGAGACGCGTTCTGTCTTCAAGAGATGAACGATCTTTGGTGTGAAAAGTGCAAATCAATCCCAGAACAACAGCAAAGGACCTTGTGAAGATGCTGGAGGAAACAGGTACTAAAGTATCTATATCCACAGTAAAACGAGTCCTATATTGACATAAGCAAGGAAGAAGCCACTGCTCCAAAAGTGCCATAAAAAAGCCAGACTACGGTTTGCAACTGCACATGGGGACAAAGATTGTACTTTTTGGACAAATGTCCTCTGGTCTGATGAAACAAAATAGAACTGTTTGGCCATAATGACCATTGTTATGTTTGGAGGGAAAAGGGGAGGTTTACAAGCCGAAGATCACCATCCTAACCGTGAAACACGGGGTGGCAGCATAATGTAGTGTGGGTGCTTCGCTGCAGAAGGGACTGGTGCACTTCACAAAATAGATGGCTTCATGAGGAAGGAAAATAATGTGGGTATATTGAAGCAACATCTCAAGACACCAGTTAAAGTTAAAGCTTGATCGCAAATGGGTCTTCCAAATGGACAATGACCCCAAGCATACTCCCAAAGTTGTGGCAACAAATTAAAGGTATTGGAGTGGCCATCACAAAGCCCTGACCTAGATCATACAGAAAATGTGTAGGCAGAACTGAAAAAGTGTGTACGAGCAAGGAGTCCTACAAACCTGACTCAGTTACAGCAGCTCTGTCAGGAGGAATGGGCCAAAATTCACCAAACTTATTGTGGGAAGCTTGTAGAAGGCTACCCGAAACGTTTGACCCAAGTTAAACAATTTAAAGGCAACGCTACCAAATACTAATTTAGTTTATGTAAACTTCTGACCCATTGGGAATGTGATGAAAGAAATAAAATATTCTCTCTACTATTATTCTGACATTTCACATTCTTAAAATGAAGTGGTGATCCTAACTGACCTAACACAGGGAATTTTTACTAGGATTAAATGTCAGGAATTGTGAAAAACTGAATTAAAATTTATTTGGCTAAGGTGTATGTAAACTTCCGACTTCAACTGTACATGGTAACATCAAATATAGGCTTGTTTGTCCATTGAGATTAAAATGCTCCTGAAGATGAGTTTTATGTTGTTGGCAACTGGTCTAAAGTTACTGTCTTATTTTAATATGCTGGGATAGGTAGTTATTTGTACATGTAACGAGGTCACTCCAAGTACTATGCACTAGTATAAATGATTGTATTATGAAATAATATACGGTGCACATCGCAAAATAATGTAATAAACAAGTAGACAAAATGCCTATCTAAATATTTCTAGGCCTAACAACAACAACAAAAATATTCTGGCTTTGCCCCTGCCTTGAGGTTCTTGAGAGAGCAGCCAAGGAAGTGAGAGAAGGGAAAACCATGAGAGCAGCAGCAAGGGATGAAAAAATAGACTGAATGACACTGAAGAGGTATATTGACAAAAGATGTAATGGAACTGTGCAAAAGAGAGGCTATGGTAGAGTAGCAGAGGCACACAAGGTCTTATCTGATGACATGGAGTCTAGCTTGCTAAACATATTAACAATCTCGCGCACCAGTTTCATGGGCTTAGTTGTCTCAAATGTAAAGAACTACGAATTGGCACATTGACACAATATCCCTGTCCCAGACAACTGGTCAAGCAATGGAAGGGTAAGTGATATTGAACATAGTTATTTATATCTGAATGTAGGCAGACATTTAAGATTTAAATATACCACACCCCCATTCCATGAATTAAACTTTGACCTACCAGCACCATCACCCACTTACCCCAAGGTGGCTCAACTTACCATGTCCCTATGCTCAACTTACCCTAACCAAGTTGTGCCAAGAGACCTTTTTTCGGGACAAGCTATGTTTTCAAAACTCTTATGTTTACATGCATTCTGATCCAGGGATATACAACATCCTGAATGTGGATATCTTTGTTAGAAAGAATATTACATTTCCCTTGATGTAGTGATGCTGAATGTAAAAGAATAACTCAACATACCCCACTCTCCCCTACTCTGTGGTTTTGCTTCAAAGACACCAACAATATTTTAATATCACAGAAACACCTACCAACCGATACAACATATTGTACTGTGACAGGCATGAGCACTTCCTCAAAAAACTGTATATTTACCTACAGACAGACAGACACAGAGGGCTGTGGTAATTGGTTAGAGGACACCCAGTGGGCTGTGAGGTGCAGCTCCCCAGGAGGCCCAGTCAGATCAATAAACGGTCCGTTTGATCTGTCCAGAGCAGAGCATGGTGGAGCCCCAAGCCCATGGTTGGCATGCGATGAAGTCATCCTCTCTCTCACAGAGCAAGTAAAGCATGAGCCCATTGGACTCTCACATTTTCACCCGGCCCGGCGGCCCTTTGATCTATTGTTCTGCCAGAGCGATTTCCTGCCTGCTCACCACTAGCTGGCTGCTGGGCCTGGTCAGCCTAGTGCTAATGAAAGCACACACAATCAGCCCAGAACCTTCCACTAGTCCAGCTCCAACGGCTGCGTGAGCGCTAAGCTCCCAGTGAACGGGCACATTAAAAGACACTTGTTGACATCCATAATGGAGCAAAAAGGATTTAATTGCTTCAGCTTCGGCTACAACCCATAGGTCCTATAGTGGCCTGTGTCTGTGAATCTTGCGTTATATTCCCAGCCTCCAATTTTGGGGAGGGTGAAGAAGATGCTCTTTTAATTTCATTCCCCTCCCCCATCATGTTCCCCCTCTCACCCTTTGTAGTTGCCGCCTCAAAGCTAGGCGATGTTGGAGGAGAATTAGGAGAGAGCCTAGTCGTGGTAGGCTGGTGAGTAGAAGGTGGTGGTGGAGAAAATAACAGCCAAATGACAAAGCATGCTGTGAGGGGCAGCATTTACTGGAGCACAGAAGATGATGACCGTACCCCCCAACTGCATGCCTGCCCAAACTAGTCTCAGAGCATTTCGTACTTTTCTATACAAAAATTTGCACACTCCATTTAATATTATATGTTACGTTTTGTATGGTATGTATCAATTTGAGGATTTACATCAACCATTTCATATGACATGTTTACGAATTAGAATTTGTATGATACAGTGCATTCGGGAAAGTATTCAGACCCATGGACTTTTTCCACATTTTGTTACGTTACAGCCTTATTCTAAAATGGATCCTCATCAATCTACACATACAACCCCATAACGACAAAGACAAAAAACGGTTTTTCAAAATCTTTGCACATTTATTACAAATAAAAAACTGAAATTCCTTATTTACGTATGTATTCAGACCATTTGCTATGAGACACAAAATTGAGCTCAGGTACATCCTGTTTCCATTGATCAACCTTGAGATGTTTCTACAACTTGATTGGAGACCACCTGTGGTAAATTCAATTGATTGGACATGATCTGGATAGGCACACATATATCTACATAAGGTCCCATAGTTGACCGTGCATGTCAGAGCAAAAACCAAGCCATGAGGTCAAAGGAATTCTCTGTAAAGCTCCGAGACAGCAATGTGTCCAGGCACAGATCTGGGGAAGGGTACCAAAAAATGTATGCAGCATTGAAGGTTCCCAAGAACACAGTGGCCTCCATCATTATTAAATGGAAGAGGTTTGGAACCATCAAGACTCTTCCTAGAGCTGGCCGCCTGGCCAAACTGAGCAAGGGCCTTGGTCGGGGAGGTGACCAAGAATCCAATGGTCACTCTGACAGAGATCCAGAGTTCCTCTGTGGAGATGGGAGAACATTCCAGAAGGACAACCATCTCTTCAGCACTCCACCAATCAGGCCTTTATGGTAGAGTGGCCAGACGAAAGCCACTCCTCAGTAAAAAGCACATGACAGCCCGCTTGGAGTTTGCCAATAGGAACCTAAAGACACTGAGACCATGAGAAACAAGATTCTCTGGTCTGATGAAACCAAGATTGAACTCTTTGGCCTGAATGACAAGCGTCATCTCTGGTGGAAACCTGGCACCATCCCTACGGTGAAGCATGGTGGTGGCATTCTCATGCTGTGGGGATGTTTTTCAGCTGCAGGGACTGGGAGACTAGTCAGGATCGAGGGAAAGATGAATGGAGCACAGTACAGGCAGATCCTTGATGGTAACATGCTCCAGAGCCCTCAGGATCTCAGACTGGGAGGAAGGTTCACCTTTCAACAGGACCCTAAGCACACAGCCATGACAATGCAGGGGTGGCTTTGGGACAAGTCTCTGAATATCCTTGAGTGGCCCAGACAGAGGCCGGACATGAACCTGATCGAACATCTCTGGAGAGACCTGAAAATAGCTGTGCAGTGATGCTCCCCATTCAACCTGACAGAGATTGAGAGGATCTGCAGAGAAGAATGTGAAAAACTCCCCAAATAAAGGTGTGCCAAGCTTGTAGCGTCATACCCAAGAAGACTCAAGGCTGTAATTTCTACCAAAGGTGCTTCAACAAAGTACTTAGTAAAGGGTCTGAATCCTTAGCTAAATGTGATATATCAGTGTTTTTTTATGTACATTTGTAAAAAATTCTAAATTGTTTATGCTTTGTCATTATGGGGTATTGTGTGTAGATTGATGAGGGGGAAAAATATTTAATCCATTTTAGAATAAGGCTGTAACTTTACAAAATGTAGAAAAAGTCAAGGGGTCTGAATATTTTCGTAATGTTATGTTATGAATTTGCCAACATGATATGTTACGAATTCAAATGTTTTGTTGCAAACGTCAGCTTGGTGGCTAACGTTAGTTAGGCTAGGAGTTAGGGTTAAGTTAGGTTAAATGGTTAAGGTTAGGGAAAGGGTTAGCTAAAAGGGTTAAGGTTAGCGTTAGGGTTACGGGAAGGGTTAGCTAAGTAGTTGAAAAGTTGCTAATTAGCTCAAATACTAAAGTTGTCCGTGATAAGATTCAAACACAACCTTTGGGTTGTTAGACGTTTACGTTATACACCCACCCACCTTACTTACATTTTTTGCCTTAAGTAATCTTCTGCCTTATGTAACCGTAACAACCAATAGATATGGGATTTTATCCAAATTTTATTTGTTTTCAAATTCTTTGTGGGTCTGTGTAATCTAAGGGAAATATGTGTCTCTATACATTTGTCAGGAGGTTAGGAAGTGCAGCTCCGTTTACACCTCATTTAGTGGGCAGTGTGCACATAGCTTGTTTTCTCTTGAGAGCCAGGTCTGTCAAAGGCAATCTTTCTCAATAGCAAGGCTTTCCTTAATTTTGGGTCAGTCACAGTGGTAAGGTGTTCTGACACTGTGTACTTACTCTCTGTTTAGGGCCAAATAGCATTCTAGTTTGCTCTGTTTTTATGTAAATTATTTGTGTGTCAAGTAATATCTTTTTGTTTTCCCATGATTTAGTTGGGTCTAATTGTGTTGTTGGCCTGGGGCTCTGTGGGGTCTGTTTGTGTTTGTGAACAGAGCCCCAGGACCAGCTTGCTTAGGGGACTCATCTCCAGGTTCATCTCTCTGTAGGTGATGGCTTTGTTATGGAAAGCTTGAGAATAGCTTCCTTTTAGGTTGTTGTAGACTTTAACAGCTCTTTTCTGGATTTTGATAATTAGCGGGTATCGACCTAATTCTGCTCTGCATGCATTATTCGGTGTTTTACGTTGTACGTGGAGGATATTTTTGCAGAATTCTGCATGCAGAGTCTGTGGTCCTGGAGACTGGACCTTTTTTTGGAACACCATTATTTTTGTCTTAGTGAGATTTACTCTCAGGGCCCATGTCTGACATTATCTGTGTAGGAGATCTAGGTATATATATTTTATAATTGAGAGTCTTAAAAGTAGCTACCCTTTGCCTTGATGACGTCTTTCCACACTCTTGGCATTCTCTCAACCAGCTTCATGAGGAATGCTTTTCCAAAAGTCTTGAAGGCATTCCCACATATGCTGATCACTTGTTGGCTGCCTTTTCTTCACTCTGCAGTCCAACTCATCCTAAACCATCTCAATTGGGTTGAGGTCGGGTGATTGTGGATGTCAGGGTCATCTGATGCAGCACTCCATCACTCTCCTTCTTGGTCAAATAGCCCGTACACAGCCTGGAGGTGAGTTGGGTCATTGTCCTGTTGAAAAACAAATGATAGTCCCACTAAGCGTAAACCAGATGGGCCGGTTTATCGCTGCAGAATGCTGTGGTAGCCATGCTGGTTAAGTGTGCCTTGAATTGTAAATAAATCACAGACAGTGTCACCAGCAAAGCACCCCCACACCATCACACCTCCTCCATGCCACACACACATCATCCGTTCACCCACTCCAAATGTCAAATTTGGACTCATCAGACCAAAGGACAGATTTCCACCAGTCTAATGCCCATTGCTCGTGTTTCTTGGCCCAAGCAAGTCTCTTCTTATTATTGGTGTCCTTTAGTAGTGGTTTCTCTGCAGCAATTCGACCATGAATGCCTGATTCACGCAGTCTCCCCTGAACAGTTGATGTTGAGATGTGTCTGTTACTTGAACTCTGTGAAGCATTTATTTGGGCTGCAATCTGAGGTGCAGTTAACTCTAATGAATTTATCTGCAGCAGAGGTAACTCTGGGTCTTGCTTTCCTGTGGCGGTCCTCATGAGAGCCAGTTTCATCATAGCGCTTGTTGGTTTTTGCTACTGCACTTGAAGAAACGTTGAAAGTTCATGAAAATGTATGGATCGACTGTCCTTCATGTTTTGAAGTAATGATGGATTGTTGTTTCTCTTTTCGTAATTTGAGCCGTTTTTGCCATAATATGCCATAATATGGACTTGGTATTTTACCAGACCCCTACCATGTCAAAATTCACCTGATTGGCTCAAACGCATTATAAAGGAAAGAAATTCCACAAATGAACTTTTAACAAGGCACACCTGTTCATTGAAATGCATTCCAGGTGACTACCTCATGAAGCTGGTTAAGAGAATGTCAAGAGTGCGCCAACCTGTCATCAAGGCAAAGGGTGGCTACTTTGAAGAATCTCAAATATAAAATATATTTTGATGTAACACTTGTTTGGTTACTACATGATTCCATGTGTGTTATTTCATAGTTTTGATGTCTTCACTATTATTCTACAATGTAAAACATAGTAAAAATAAAGAAAAACCCTGGAATGAGTAGGTGTGTCCAAACCTTTGACTGGTACTGTATATGTTTTTGCCAAAAAGATTGGAGAATTGGTTTATCCATGCATCTCAGTTTTGGATAGAGAACTTTTCTTGTTGTTTTTTGCTTAGTGTGTTCCAATTCTATGGATACTTCCATTCCATTGAGCTGATTTCTGACCTGCTGTTCCTTCTTTTTCCGTAGTGTATTTCTCTATTGTTTTATTGATTCACCATAGTGAAGGCGTAGACTCAGGTTTTCTGTGTCTCTGCCTCTACTGGGATCAATACAGCCCTAATGCCACAATTTACGAGTAATGTAAAAGGCAAAAAAAAAAAAATGGCCTATTCAGCACATCAGGGATAGAGAATCAATTAGCAGAAATTGAGATTGAAAAGGCAGAGGGAGGAATGGTGGGGAAGGGAGAAAAAGAGGGAAAAAACAAGAAGAGAAGGAGAGAGAGCGCTGCAGAGCGGAAGCAGCCTAGTTCTGAACCTTTAAGAGTCCAGGTGAAATATGATTTGCCGATGATGAGAACCGCAGAGGGGGTAAATTATGAAGCACAGCGCAGTCAACTCATCATACTCACCCCCAGGGAGAGGAGGTCCTGACATTGATGGAAATGGCTTCAGTCCCTCTGCCTGCCATTTACATCAGACAGTGACTGAGTTCAATATTAACCCATAGGCAGGGTGCTGCCTGCGTGGTGCGTGGGGGGAAGGGGAGAGGCAGGGAGGTAGTGTGAGCCACTGAACTGTGGTGCTTCCAAGGTGAAATACACAGAATGAAAAAAAGAATGTGAGACCTGTGAGAGGCACAGGCTTGTATAAACCCAGGCTGGCCAGTTCTACAGCTTTCATCATAAAACAGACATCAGGCAGCCATCCATCTGAGAGGACTGCCCGTCTCATCAATGTTGTCATCAGCAGACTCAATACCAGACAGGCTGTCCTCTTACAGTCTAGGTATGATATATCTTAATATTTGGTAGTCTTTCATTGATGATGCCTCTACATTTTCTAATAGCAGGAGGATATGCTTTATCCGGTATCAAGGTGTTTCCCAAGTCATGTAGGCTATAGGCCTATACTCTACTGAGGCAAATCATAAAACACTGTAGGGGAGAGTTAAGTTGAGCCACCCTTGTTTCTAGGGAAACATAAAAATATTAATAATTTGACCAAATATTATTAAGGAACAGTTCATAATTTCATGAGTCCGTGAAGAAAGAAACCACATAGAAAATGATTTTCACAAAGTCAAATTAATTTGTGCTAGAGGTTTCATGATGGTTGTATCTAAACCAAAGTAGATCATTTTAAGATTGTTTTATACATCAGTTGGGTTCTCAAAGTTTCAATATGAGGTCCTAAACCTAGCATGTAAGTGCATCCTTGTAGCTGTGTGGGCTAATAAACTCTAAATGTTTGCCGTGGGGTAAATTGAGCCTATGGTTGAGACAATGGCAAGTTGAGCAAAATGACATGTTTTCATCCCAGGCGTAATGCAAGGCAACTGCAAAAGATGCTGAAAATTATTAAAAGACAAAAAAGTGATTGTGATTGTGTTTGGGAACTAGACATGGTGTTAAAAAGGTAGTGGTAATATTTCATTCAGTACAGAAATTTGGTGACGGCTCAACTTACCCCATACCTAGGATAAGTTGTGCCAAAAGATCACTTTTTTTTGGACAAGCTACGTTTGTAATGTTGTAAATGAATGTAATGTTTACATGAATTCTGATTATTTCCAGGGATGTACAACATCCTGAAATATATGTGTCACGCTTGTCATAATGAGTGGACCAAGATGCAGCGTGGTATGTTTCCACCCTTTTATTTAGAAGAGAAACTTAAAGCACAAAAACAATATAGTGAATAAACAAAACATGAAGCTACATGCAGTGCAGAAAGCAACTACACACAAACACAGTCAAGATCCCACAAATCACAATGGGGAAAATGGCTACCTAAATATGATCCCCAATCAGAGACAACGATAAACAGCTGTCTCTGTTTGGGAACCATACCAGGCCAACATAAATCACTACTCAACTAGATGACCCACCCTAGTCACTATCACGCCCCAACCAACATAGAGAATAAACAGCTCTCTATGGTCAGGGCGTGACAGTAACCCCCACCAAAGGTGCGGACTCCGACCCACTCCGCTCGCAGATACATCATCCTCCATGGCGGCTCTGGTGCGGGAATCGTCTCCGGAAGCTCCGGACCATGGATCCTCGCCGGAGGAACCAGACCGTCTCAGGAGGCTCCGGACCGCGAACCGTCTCTGGAGGTTCCGGACTGGGAACTGTCGCCGGAAGCTCTGGACCGGGAACTGTCGCCGGAAGCTCTGGACCGGGAACTGTCGCCGGAAGCTCTGGACCGGGAACTGTCGCCGGAAGCTCTGGACCGGGAACTGTCGCCGGAAGCTCTGGACCGGGAACTGTCGCCGGAAGCTCTGAACCGGGAACTGTCGCCGGAAGCTCTGAACCGGGAACTGTCGCCGGAAGCTCTGGACCGGGAACTGTCGCCGGAAGCTCTGGACCGGGAACTGTCGCCGGAAGCTCTGGACCGGGAACAGTCGCCGGAAGCTCTGGACCGGGAACAGTCGCCGGAAGCTCTGGACCGGGAACAGTCGCCGGAAGCTCTGGACCGGGAACAGTCGCCGGAAGCTCTGGACCGGGAACAGTCGCCGGAAGCTCTGGACCGGGAACAGTCGCCGGAAGCTCTGGACCGGGAACTGTCATCGGAAGCACTGGACCGGGAACTGTCGCCGGAAGCTCTGGACCGGGAACTGTCGCTGGAAGCTGGAGGTGCACTGGAGGCCTGATGCGTGGGACAGGTACAGGTAGCACCGGGCTGGTGACACGCACCTCAGGGTGAGTGTGGAGAGGAGGCAAAGGACTTACTGGACTGTGGAGGCGCACTGGAGGTCTGATGCGTGGGACCGGTACAGGTGGCACCGGGCTGGTGACAAGCACCTCATCGTGAGTGCGGGGAGGAGGCACAGGACGTACTGGACTGTGGAGGCGCATTGGAGGACTAGAGCGTAGAGCTGGCACAACCCATCCTGGCTGGATGCTCACTTTAGCCCTGCAAGTGCGGGGCGCTGGCACAGGACGCACTGGGCTGTGAAGAAACACTGGAAACACAGTGCGTAGAGCCGGCGCAGGATATCCTGGTCCGAGGAGGCGTACTGGAGACCAGGAGCGCTGAGCCGGCACAACCCGTCCTGGCCGGATGCTCATTTTCGCACGGCAAGTGCGGAGAGCTGGCACCGAGTTCACCGGGCTGTGAATGCGCACTGGAGACACAGTGCGTATGACCGCATAACATGGTACCTGAACAGTCACACGCTTCTTAAAGCGAGTGCGGGGAGTTGGCTCTGGTCTGGAACCTGGCTCCGCCAACCACCCTGTGTGCCTCTCGTGCTTGCGTCGGGGTTGCAAACCCCAGGGTCGTCGTTGATGCTCCCCTGCTGCGTCCGTCTGCTCCCATGGAAGGCGATCCTTTCCGGCCATGATTTCTTCCCACGTCCAGGATCCTTTACCGTCCAAAATATCCTCCCATGTTCATGATGTCTGCTCCTCCTGGCCACGCTGCTTGGTCCATGTTTTGGTAGGCTCTTCTGTCACGTTCATCATAAAGAGTGGACCAAGATGCAGCGTGATATGTTGCCAACATAAATCACTAACCACCTAGATGACCCACCCTAGTCACTATCACTCCCCAACCAACAGAGAATAAACAGCTCTCTATGATCAGGGCGTGTCCATATGTAGATGTCTTTATTAGAATACCACTATATTTCCCTCGACGGAGTGATGCTGAATGAAAAACAATCAACTCCAGCTCTCCACTATGTTTACTATCACACCGATCAGCTCATTGAGGTTTGTCCTATAATACTGTATGTAAAGGAGAATAATGACTCATGTCACCAGGCTGCCACTATTGTTCTAGCGAACATACGGACGATATTTATATGCCGTCACGCAACACAACAAAGGCTCAGGTTTCTTTTGATTGTTTGTCCCTTTCCTTTCTTCCTCCAGATGGAGCAGAATGGCTTGGCTCTTTCACATTACACACCAATCTGCACCAGGAGCTGGAGAAAGGTCACTACTGACTGTGATCAATGCATGATAATATAATCCTTCACAAGCCAAATCTTTGCTGATCTGCTCTGCTCACATTCTAATGGTGTGACAGGTTGCCCAGTCATTCTTCCACTGCAGTGGAGGGAGAGAGGAGGGCATAGGGCCAGGGGATTTGGAAACACTTTGAAAAGGTCATACTAGCAAAGATTAATATGTGGTTTGGTGAAGTTATAATGGCAGACATCTTGTAGGCTGGAGCTCGGGGGCCTTTCGGAATGTATATAGATCTGGACCTGAGTGTGTGACATTTCAGAGAATCTGCCAGAGAATGCTCATTACAGCCAAAGACAACGGTCTGTAATCCTTATCCAAATACCATTATCAATCTGACTTTAAACGTCAAATATGGATACTAATTTGGACAACATAAAATTCAGTAAGACAGGAACTAAAGGGTGGTTAATGGGTTAGTTATACCACTGGTATTTTCATGAGTTAAAAAAATATTTGGATGAACCGTTCTTTTTATGACAAACTTGAGAAAAATGAGTGCATTCTTCTGTCAACACTTGGGATAAGATAAAGATTGGATCTGATTACAAACCATTTTCTTACCTAAAGTCCTGCGTTCCTCCTATGCGCAGTGCGGTATGGTGCAGGCCAGCTGGGCAGGGTCACTTGTCACGGACAAAGGCAGAGCTAGTCACGTCCAGAAGTGGGCTCCGCCACATCCTCTCCCACAGAATCCCTGCTGAAGCCACTCTCAGCCCAAAGAGCTAGCAGTGAGCTGAATGAAGAAGCAAGCTTTATTGAGAAAAAACAGCATATTTCTATCATGTCAATGGAATTGAACCCACCAGCTCAAAGACAGACAACGTCCCCTGCAAAGAAGAACGGCAGAGAGAGAGAGAGAGAAACAACAGGTGGCTAAATCAAACATACCCTCCATGCAGTTGGCATCAGTCAAGTCAATTAAGGCATACATTCACCCAATAACTGAGAAACACGATCCTGTCCTGCCTGACTGACTGGCCATTATGTGTGGTCCAGAGGTACACCAAAGCCATTCTATTCTAGTACAAGCTATTAAAACACGAAAACAAGGGGAGAAAATAGACACAGACACACATCTCAGTTGACAAACAATAATAGTTATTTATTAAGGGGAAAATGAATGTACATTTTATGCCTCCAAAACAGGGAGGACACTGATAAATAAAGCCTCATTATAAAAGCTTAAATTGATCCAAAAATCCACAATCAATACTTTAAAAGTTGAATTTGTACATGACACATATTTACATAATTGTTGCTTTGCCCTTTTTTTATTTATTTTTTTACATGGAATTCAGCAAGAAAATAAAAATTGTGCCTTTTTAGTACAAACAACAGTTTACCTTAAAAGCACTGGTTTACAGTATCACTGTCAAACACACTCCAACCCCTCACAGATGCTGGTTAATAGTGCATTTCAATTTGAGCATATAATATCTTTGCATTTGCCACAATGCGTCATGTACAACATTTCAGAGCTACTGTGTCACTGCTCAACTTCCACACCATAGACGGCCATGACAGTTCATGTTGACGGGATAATTAGCATATATTCCTGGAGGAATATAAAGTGGTAGGATCTACTGTAGGTTCGTTCACACCTGTCAAAAGTGGAATCTGTCTTTTAATGCAAGTCAGTGTGTGAATGACCCAATCAATCAAAATGCCAAATGATCCCTTCCTATGCTTTCACTTTTCTAAAATCACTAAGCAAGGCCATAATACACCATGTTAACGTGGTGATTCACGTTTTATAATCATGACCAGGGGGAATTGTTGTGAGATATCAAGATGACAAATGCCACAGAGTGAATAGTGGTGGGAGAAATTGACAAAGCTCTGTCTGATGGTCAAAAAAAAGGCAAGATTAGCCAAGGCAGAAAAAAATAAGCAGAACAGTTATGAGTTAGTGATTAGCACCATATTTCAGTTTTACAGACAGTCAGGAGAGGGGATGGCCTTGCTGTGCTTTCGCTATCAATTCTGCTCATCGGCAGAAAAGAGAAAGAACATACCTCTGCTGAAATATTAGGCTTTATGCAGCTCTGGTTATACGAATCAAAACCCGAAACTGGAGCGTGGATGGGGGAAAAAAATCTATGAATAAAATCCAGGGACATTAATTATTCTGGACCATTTGAGAGGCACAAGAGAGTTTATGGCACCACAGTCCATCAATACAAGAGCAGACTGCAGGGAAAATAGGGAAATATGGGGTTGTCCAGAGTAAAGGTTCGTTTTGGTTTTAATAAAAGAACAGCCTGTCCCGCAGGCTGATTTATCAGTGTAATTCCAATGGGATTAACAAAGGGAATGGTTGGTCAGGTCTAGATTAATATATTCCAATATCAGCATTCAGATATTACTATGGGAAGATAATCAGAATTTCGGTCCATTCTTGTAAAATAGCTATTCCTTAGTTTCGACTCAGTCTGGGTCATTTGAATGATTGTCACTCAAAGTCAAGGAGAAAGTCTCTTCTCTTGTAACAGAGTGAATATAATCTAAAGTGCTCATCACCTTCAAACCGTGTGTGCCAGTATTGCATTGCAGTGATTGACAAATAAAATGGTTCACAAATTCAAGTGTGCAGTGGAGGAATACAACAAGTACCGCAAATGTTTCTTCTACCCATTCCGCCTGCTGGAACCGTAACAAACAGTTTTCATCATTACATTCAATTGCAAAGTGGACAATTATCTCCCTTACAGACTCTCTTTCTTCCTCATTTGGCTCTCTCGCTCTCTCTGAGACATGCTCATCTTTCTCTCCTCTGCTATAAGCTATTCTTTCTCTTTGCTCGTCTTCCATTTCTCCCAGACTCATTCATCCTCCTGGCATAACTCTGAGTCAGTCATGTTTCCTCTGCCCGGACCTTGAGTCGCTTTTCTTTAGAGAATGTTACCTTTTAGTCATTTTGCAAACACTCTTATCCAGAACAACTTACAGGAGCAATTAGGGTTAAGTGCCTTGCTCAAGGGCAAAACAACAGATTTCTCACCTAAGCAGCTCAGGGATTCAAACCAGCAACCTTTTGATTACTGGCCCAATGCTCTTAACCACTAGGCTACCTGCCACCCATTTGAGTGATTACATTGCATAACTTTTGATGTAGAGTTGATGGGAGAAATTAGCCTCTAGTTCCTTACAGGCGGGAGTGAAGCATTATGGGGCCCAGTGCTAAGCAATACCTTAACAAGTATGACAAGAAACACCATTATATAAGCTTGACTCACTGAACTGGAGTTGTTAAATAGTGTGTATGCTCTCTTTTGTCATTTTGGCTATTAGGGTATACTTGAATTTGCAAAATGCAGAACATTCTATAACAGGTCCCACGGCACCCGCAGATCTTCCCTTCGGATAGAAAATGAATGTTAGCTACTGTATACTTCATGAATGATAAAACTTCCTCTAGCCATGGTATAACTCCTGAAACTGTCCAAATCATATTTGAACACTATCAAAGCCAAGGCAAACCAACCCATGCAAGCCAGTCCAATCCATGCCACATCAGACTTGCAGAATCCTAATTCTGTTCATCCAAAAGTCACAACTCGACACTCCAGAATTGCTGGGAAGCGTCTGCATGTTTCCCTATAAAGGTCACAGGAAATGCTCTAGTTGTACTTCCTGTCCATGGCCATCCCCTTCAGGTCAATGGGGTGCATATCTATCTTCCCACGCTAGTACAGAGTCTGGGCAGTCAGCTGATGCAGTCACTGTGAGTGTGGGGCATTGTGGGATAGTGGAGGACCAAGGAATCAGCAGAAGAAGATTTCTCCATCGGCTTGAAGCTCTGTGACCCCAGTGTTCTGGGGATCTGTGGAGAAGAAAGGTATAATTGAATTAAGAGTACACTGTAACAACATCCCTCAGTGTCTAGCACAGGTAAGTAGACTTTTACCATGGCTCTATTTTCCTTACAAAGACGTGTGCTGCTTGTTGTACCTGGCTGTGATTGCTGTCCCTTCCCCTTCTTCTTCTTCTTCTCCTTCTTGTCCTTGGTCATGGCCAGCTGCATCAGGCGGTTGGGGATTTGGTTCTGGCCCTCTGTGCTGCTCTGGGCCTTAGAGCTGGCGTTGGAGGAAGAGGACGAGAAGGGGTTCAGGTTCTTCCCTTTCCTCTTGGAGCCCATCCTGAGAAAGGGTTCTTTGGTGGCGGGGGAGGAGGACAGCTCTGCCTCCCCTCCACCAGGCTCTTTATCCAGAGAGGTGGAACTCTGGAACTTCATGGACTCCTCTGAGGTGGTGGAGGGCGTCCGCTGGGTCCTGTGTGCCTGCTCTGCCTACCGATCAAATCAAACACCACGCAACGAGAAAAATAGTTAGCTTTAGGATTAGAACCTCAGGCTTGAGCCCAGGTGGAGGTTAGGGTCAGCAGTAAGTAAAGGGTTATTCTAAGGGCATCACTAAATAATGTATGTGTAGTCATCTGTGGTAAAAACGCTGTCACATAATAGCAGTTACGTCCTTTCTGGAGCGCAGTAGTATAAGGTGGCAGACGGAGAGCAATGAGCAGCACGGTGGTATTGCAGAACCAACTGTTCTAGCTCACCTCAGCCTTTTTCATCTGCTCCACCATCTCAGCCTCCCGCCGCAGAGTATCCCTGTCTCTGTCCAGCTTCCTCTGGGCGTCCCTCAGCCTCTCCAGATCCCTCTGATACTCCTCCTTCCTCTTCTGCAGCTCCTGCCTCTCCTCATCCAGCTGCCCGCGCCTCCTCAACGTCTCCTCGTCCTGCTCTTTCACCTGCGCCTCCCTGTCGCTCAGCCCCGACTCCCTCACCTCCCACTCCCTCTCTCTCCTCCTCCTCTCGTCGGCGTGGGCCGCCTGCTGGCGCTGCAGGTTGGCCACCTCCTGCCTCTGCTTCTCCAGGCTGCGCTGCTTCTCCTGCTCGATCAGGGAGTTGGGCCGCGAGGAGGAGGAGGACAGGGAGGAGGTGGAGGAGTGGCGGGAGGCTGGCCGCTCAGCCAGAGCATGACGCTGGTCCTCGATGAAGGTGTCCTGCTGAACCACCACTGCCTGCAGAGCACACACGGATGTAAACAGTTGTATCCCCTATACTAATGGATCGCGTGTGTGTCTGTGTGCCTGGTTAGCAGCTCTTTGTGGTCTAGAGAGGAGATGTGAGGAAGAGTGTTCGTACCTGCAGCGTGTTGAGGAGATCATGGAGATATGTGACACTGTGGAGGACCTGCTATTAGTCAGGAAGAGAGATGATAAAACACTTCACTTCTGCATATGGTTACACAGTAGGTACACATGCAATAAAATACTTCCTATGAAATAACCTACTGCATAGTGCTGTCCAGCAGAGACTAGAGAGGCGTGGGAGCAAGTAGTAATGCCTCTCTCACACAGCCATTTAGTCAGTCAGGGATGTACAGTATGCTGGTAGTGTAACATAGCGTGGGAGTCAGACCTACCTCACTGTTCCTCTTGAGCAGCAGCAATAGGTTGTTGTTGCCCCCCTGTGGATGAAGACAAGCACAGCTGCAGTTAGTTACTGAGATATTAAGGAGCTACTGAGGCGAGGGGCCATGTTAATCACCCCCTCGGAGGAAGAGCTTGATCCCACCTGCCTGCCGGAGAGGCCTGGGCCTGAGCAAAGGAGATTACAGGCGTTCAAAGCACAAGACTGCTCCCACACAGCCCGGCCCAGGGCATCACCTAGCCTAATGGAGCCTTAACGATATGGACTTCCTCAGCTTAGCTCAGACCTCAGTCCAGGGCCCAGGGCCGGGCTAATGTCTGTCTGTTAATGTCAGTGGTGGTGATGGGCAGAAGCAGGCCTATTGAGACACAGCTCAGTTTAAATCCCTTCTGATGGCATGGGTTAGGAGAGTTCAAAAGAATGTAAAGTTCATGCACAAAGTGCACTGTGTGTGCGTGGTGTGTGTGTGTGTATGTGTGTGGTGCGTGTGCATTGTGGTGGGTGGGTGTGTGTTGTGCGTGCATCCTTCACTGTGGCTCACTCACACACACACACATCTCTGAGCTTAGTTGTAATTACCTTCTTCAACACACTGTCTGACTCAGTCCTCCGAAGGTCTAATGAGTCCTCCCCCTCTTCTTTCTCTCCGTCTGGAATGAAAAAGAGGACACCTTTAGCACACAGCTACTGTTAACCAGTGAGCTGCAGTTCGACAGCCAGTCAGGGTACATCGGAAGAAAGGGAGGTGTTCTTACTCTTGGAGATGTTCATCTGGTGGCTGTCGAAGCCTCCGAAGGTCTCAGCGACGAGGCAGACAAACCGGCCCCACACTACCCCCGATGCATCCTGGGTACTGGACACCCTGCCCCACGGCCCCGCCCAGACTGCCATTCACCAGCACATGGAGAGTCTCCACTGAAACGAAACAAACAAACAAACCCGTGAAGATAGGTCCTGCACTCTGGTGTAAAGGGCTACAGAGATCATTGCGGCGTGGTTTGCATTTTTTCATGCTGAGGGCGGGGAGAGGGCAGGCGGTCAGACAACTGCAGGATTAATATATTTGGAAACAATAGTCTTTCCGCCTTGTATGTGTTAGCCTACATATTGTATTAAAATAACATGTTTTTCACGTTATTCATACACTCTCAGAATTCGCTGCTTCAACTTCAGTAGCCTACCTCTCCTAGTGTGGCGTGTGAGATCAAGTGTGCCTAGTGTATGTGTGGTCTCAATGAAATAGAGTAGGTTGCCTATGCATGGGCGGAACATCAGACAGCGGTTATCTTTCCAAGGAAATGAACTTAACTATGATCAGGCTGTGGTTTACTACAGTGTCTGGAAATAAATATTGATAACGGAAAGAAGTGGACGAGCTGCAGTCAAAACATTTGATCATCCAATTCATGTGGTTTTTCTGCAAGTGAGGACCATGTTAGGATTTATGTAAGATGTTCTCAAGACATTTGTTTTACCAGACGTCAAACCATTATAAGTAAAGTAGTGGTATGGTGGTTTTAAAGTAAGTAGTAGTAGTTCATCTTCAAATATGAGGTAATCAGTTCTTCTGAATATTCTCTCATCATTGATTTCATTGACTAATTTCAGCAATTTGAGTTTTTCTTGAGTGTATCTGGTATTTTATTAGGTTCCCCATTAGGTGTTGCGAAAACAGCAGCTTCTCCTCCTGGGGTCCACAGAAAACATTAATAGACAAGAACAGCCCAGGAGGAGATGTGCGCAAAGCATGCATATGGGCTACCATGGTGAATGAGCGTTTTCAATAAATATTGGTTACTCCTTTATCTGACTCTGGCAATATCCAAATATGCCAAACGTAGCGCAAGTGTCCCGCACTTATCAGACTTGCTGCTTCAAGTTCAGAAGCCGTACAGCACATGCGAGATCTGGTGCGCGTGTGGTCTCAATCAAATAGCCTACAGTAGAGGCTATAGCCTATGTATGGGTGGAGAAGCATCGGGCAGTTATCTTTCCAGGGACATCAACTTCCTAAATATGATTAGCCTATAGTTTACTACATTGCCTAGACATACATATTAATAACTCACATTTGTCCCCGTCTGGAACTCACTCCGCTCCTAAAAGGTTGGCTATAAGACATAGCCCTCATCTAGCCTATTGGCTGATATAGCCCAGTAATCCCGATGGCCTAATATAATAAGCCACGTGAGAATATCTGGTAATTTAACCTATTTCTTTGGTTATTTTTCCACTTTTTGTTTTTGCATATTTTGTATACATTTTATATATATTTTGCCATGGCTGGCAAGTGACCTGTGTCACATACGCCTAAATAACATTGCAAGACAGCGGTTGGGTTCAGCGGATGGGAGTGTGGGACAGGAGTTCTTGCAGGAGCGGATGCAGGAGTTGGGCAGAAAGCCAGCAGGAGGGTGTGGGGCGGTGCGGGGAGCGGGCGGATGCGGGATGATTAAAAAGAGGAGCGGCGGATGCGGGACTAAAAGCAGAGGGAGCGGCGGGTGGGACTAAAAGCAGAGGAGCGGCGGGTGTGGGACTAAAAGCAGAGGGAGCGCGCGGGTGTGGGACTAAAAGCAGAGGAGCGGCGGGTGTGGGACTAAAAGCAGAGGGAGCGGCGGGTGTGGGACTAAAAGCAGAGGGAGCGGTGGGTGTGGGACTAAAAGCAGAGGGAGCGGCGGGTGTGGGACTAAAAGCAGAGGGAGCGGCGGGTGTGGGACTAAAAGCAGAGGAGCGGCGGTGTGGGACTAAAAAAGCAGAGCGGCGGGTGTGGGACTAAAAGCAGAGGGAGCGGTGGGTGTGGGACTAAAAGCAGAGGGAGCGGCGGGTGTGGGACTAAAAGCAGAGGGAGCGGATGCGGGACTGCGGGTGTGGGACTAAAAGCAGAGGGAGCGGGTGCGGGACTAAAAAGCAGAGGGACGGATAAAAGCAGAGGAGCGGCGGGTGTGGGACTAAAAGCAGAGGAGCGGTGGGTGTGGGACTAAAAGCAGAGGGAGCGGCGGGTGTGGGACTAAAAGCAGAGGGAGCGGCGGGTGTGGGACTAAAAGCAGAGGGAGCGGCGGATGCGGGACTAAAAGCAGAGGGAGCGGCGGGTGTGGGACTAAAAGCAGAGGGAGCGGCGGGTGTGGGACTAAAAGCAGAGGGAGCGGCGGGTGTGGGACTCAAAAGCAGGGAGCGGCGGATGCGGGACTAAAAGCAGAGGAGGAGCGGGTGTGGCATTCAAAGCAGAGGGAGCGGCGGGTGCGGGATTCAAAGCAGAGGGAGCGGCGGGTGTGGGATTAAAAGCAGAGGGAGCGGCGGGTGTGGGACTAAAAGCAGAGGGAGCGGCGGGTGCGGGATTCAAAGCAGAGGGAGCGGCGGGTGCGGGATTAAAAGCAGAGGGAGCGGCGGGTACGGCATTCAAAGCAGAGGGAGCGGCGGGTGCGGGATTCAAAGCAGAGGGAGCGGCGGGTGCGGGATTCAAAGCAGAGGGAGCAGCGGGTACGGGACTAAAAGCAGAGGGAGCGGCGGGTGCGGCATTCAAAGCAGAGGAGCGGCGGGTGTGGGACTAAAAGCAGAGGAGCGGTGGGTGTGGGACTAAAAGCAGAGGGAGCGGCGGGTGTGGGACTAAAAGCAGAGGAGCGGCGGGTGTGGGACTAAAAGCAGAGGGAGCGGCGGATGCGGGACTAAAAGCAGAGGGAGCGGCGGGTGGGGACTAAAAGCAGAGGGAGCGGCGGGTGTGGCATTCAAAGCAGAGGGGAGCGGCGGGTGCGGGATTCAAAGCAGAGGGAGCGGCGGGTGTGGGACTAAAAGCAGAGGGAGCGGCGGGTGTGGGGACTAAAATCAGCGGGTGCGGGATTCAAAGCAGAGGGGAGCGGCGGGAACGGCATTCAAAGCAGAGGAGCGGCGGGTGCGGGATTCAAAGCAGGGGGAGCGGCGGGTGCGGGATTCAAAGCAGAGGGAGCAGCGGGTATGGGACTAAAAGCAGAGGGAGCGGGTGCGGCATTCAAAGCAGAGGGAGCGGCGGGTACGGCATTCAAAGCAGAGGGAGCGGCGGGTACGGCATTCAAAGCAGAGGGAGCGGCGGGTGCGGGACTAAAAGCAGAGGAGCGGCGGGTGCGGGATTCAAAGCAGAGGGAGCAGGGGTGTGGGACTAAAAGCAGAGGAGCGGCGGGTGCGGGATTCAAAGCAGAGGGGAGCGGCGTACGGCATTCAAAGCAGAGGGATTCAAAGCAGAGGGAGCAGCGGGTACGGCATTCAAAGCAGAGGAGTGGCGGGTGCGGGACTAAAAGCAGAGGGAGCGGCGGGTGCGGGATGAAAAGCAGGGAGCGGCGGGTGCGGGATCAAAGCAGAGGAGCGGCGGGTGCGGGACTAAAAAGCAGAGAGGGAGCTGCGGGACTAAAAGCAGAGGAGCGGCGGGTGCGGGACTAAAAGCAGTGGGAGGCGGCGGGTGCGGGATGAAAAGCAGAGGGAGCGGCGGGTGCGGGACTAAAAGCAGAAAGCGGCGGGTGCGGGATTCAAAGCAGAGGGAGTACGGCATTCAAAGCAGAGGGAGCGGGTGCGGGATTCAAAGCAGAGGAGCAGCGGGTGTACGGCATTCAAAGCAGAGGGAGCGGCGGGTGCGGGACTAAAAGCAGAGGGAGCGGCGGGAGCGGGATGAAAAGCAGTGGGAGCGGCAGGTGCGGGATAAAAGCAGAGGGAGCGGCGGTGCGGGACTAAAAGCAGGGAGCAGCGGCTGACGGGACTAAAAGCAGAGGAGCGGCGGGTGTGGGACTAAAAGCAGAGGGAGCGGCGGGTGCGGGATTCAAAGCAGGGAGCGGCAGGTGCGGGATTCAAAGCAGAGGGGGAGCAGACGGCATTCAAAGCAGATGGGGAGCGGCGGGTGCGGGACTAAAAGCAGAGGAGCGGCGGGTGCGGGACTAAAAGCAGAGGAGCGGCGGGTGCGGGACTAAAAGCAGAGGGAGCGGCGGGTGCGGCATTCAAAGCAGAGGGAGCGGCGGGTGCGGGATTCAAAGCAGAGGGAGCAGCGGGTACGGCATTCAAAGCAGAGGGAGCGGCGGGTGCGGGACTAAAAGCAGAGGGAGCGGCGGGTGCGGGACTAAAAGCAGAGGGAGCGGCGGGTGCGGGATTAAAAGTAGTGGGAGCGGCAGGTGCGGGATTCAAAGCAGAGGGAGCAGCGGGTGCGGGATTCAAAAAAGCAGTGGGAGCGGGGGTGCGGGATTAAAAGCAGTGGGAGCGGCGGGTGCGGGATTAAAAGCAGAGGAGCGGCGGGTGCGGGATTAAAAGCAGTGGGAGCGGCAGGTGCGGGACTAAAAGCAGAGGGAGCGGCAGGTGCGGCATTCAAAGCAGAGGGAGCGGCAGGTGCGGGACTAAAAGCAGAGGGGAGCGGCGGGTGCGGCATTCAAAGCAGAGGGAGCGCGGGTGCGGGATTCAAAGCAGAGGTGCGGGACTAAAAGCAGAGGGAGCGGCAGGTGCGGCATTCAAAGCAGCAGGTGCGGGACTAAAAGCAGAGGGAGCGGCAGGTGCATTCAAAGCAGAGGGAGCGGCGGGTGCGGGATTCAAAGCAGAGGGAGCGGCAGGTGCGGTACTAAAAGCAGGGAGCGGCGGTGCGGCATTCAAAGCAGGGGAGCGGCAGGTGCGGGATTCAAAGCAGAGGGGAGCGTGCGGCATTCAAAGGACTAAAAGCAGAGGAGCGGGCGGCAGGTGCGGCATTCAAAGCAGAGGGAGCGGCAGGTGCGGGACTAAAAGCAGAGGGAGCGGCGTGTGCGGCATTCAAAGCAGAGGGAGCGGCGGGTGCGGGATTCAAAGCAGAGGGAGCGGCAGGTGCGGGATTCAAAGCAGAGGGAGCGGCAGGTGCGGGATTAAAAGCAGTGGGAGCGGCGGGTGCGGGATTAAAAGCAGTGGGAGCGGGCGGTGCGGGATGAAAAGCAGTGGGAGCGGGCGGTGCGGGATTAAAAGCAGTGGGAGCGGGCGGTGCGGGATGAAAAACAGGAGGGAGCGGGCAGTGCGGGATGAAAAGCAGTGGGAGTGGGCGGTGCGGGATGAAGAAATCAGGCCCGCGCAGACCTCTACTCTGGTGCTGTATTCTTGCAGTGCCGTGACATAAAATCATTCATTCGTGTGCTGTTTATCATTGCTATTTGCCAGGTCTTGTGACCATTGCCTGGTTACATGTACGCACACGCACACACATCGTACTGTACGATTTCAGTAAAGACTACTACACACACTACTCTATCAGCTGAAGCAACCCGGTCAGACCTACATAAACTGGCTTACTTAGGGAGGAGAAAAGGAGGAAAATATCAATATCTGGCCCATTACTCAACCTGCAGCATTAAAGCAATCCATTTGTTTTCTTTCTACACTGCTGAATCAGATTACACTTATGCATTGATTCCATCCCTGTCTGCAGAGGAAAAACAAGGATATAAATAACTATGACAAGTAACCATATATCACTCTGACTTAGGTCAAAAACGTGTTTTCAGCAATATTCTGTAATCTCTCTGCCCTGGTCTTTCAGCTGCTACTGGCATTATATTATATAAAGGGGATTTTCAGGTAATTCCCTGATTACTTCTGATTGGTTCTCTGTGTCTTCAGGGGAAAATCACTGGTTGGGCCATGTGACCAAGTAATTCAATAGGTCACCAGTGATTGGATAAAGGGTCACCTGTGTTGTGTGTGTGTGGTCTCTGGGCAGCCGACCGTCCACTCTTGACTCACCTTCCCTCAGGGCATCCTTCATGATGGGCTCTCCCTTGGTGACGTAGTCTGGGGTGGCTCTGAACAGCATCTTGGTCCTGATGGACTGGGCTGGGCTGGTCTCCTCCGCCTGGCCGCTGCCTCCCTCACACATGTCCCTGAACACCTTAACCTTCTCCTCCAACAGACACACGATCTGCTCGTCCTTCTTCCTCAGCAGCTCTGAGAGGAACAGACAGACAGAGACCCATTGTGGTTATGACCCGTCTATCACGCCACTGACCACCGCTTTGGAACAAATGGTTAGCAGAACAAAAGAGAACCGGTTTTACCTCTCATCTCCCGCGCTTTGGTCTCCAGCAGTCTCTTGTCTTCCTCCGTCTCACTGGGGATTCCCTCATCGTCATCCTTCTCTCTGTTCACATACACAATCAGTTATCAATCAAACCATTTGCACTGCATGGGGAAAAAAACAATGTAAAAAAAACATTTTTTTTGTAAACTAACACTCGCGTCTTTACTTTTTTCCCTACTAGCACTGACTTTGCTTATAGCTTCTTTATTGAGGAGAAATGTACTTACAATGACTGTGATATGTGGTTGTCCCACCTAGCTATCGTAAAATGAACGCACTAACCGTAATTCACTCTGGATAAGAGCATCTGCTAAATGACTCAAATGTCAAAGTAAATGTAGTGTCAAGCTAATATGCTCTATACTGTATCTGTGGATATACAATGTGTGTGACATATTCAAGAATAATAGAATTGCTGTGGTCTGAGAGGCTTCTCCCATTCAAGTATTTCTATATCCATGTGTGTTCCTGTCTAACTGACTCACATGGAGTGCATGGCGTCCTGTATGAGCTGCATCCAGGTGTTGCGTTCCTCCTTGGTGCTGGCCAATACCTCCACCATCTCTGGCTTCTCTATGCCTGCTGTGATCAGGAAGAGACCCCTCTCCTCGTTAGCCACCTCCCGCACAATCAGCTTCTGCAGGGAGATCACCGTGGACCGCTGGTCCTGAGGGATGGGAGAGAGGGGTGGAGGGGAAAGACAGAGGGAGGAAGGAGGGAGAGGCGGGAAGGAGCGGGAGGAAGGAGGTGAAAGGATGTTTAGACCAGTGGGAGGTTTCTATGGAAGACACTATGGGGAAATGCAATGTTTAACCCAAGGAAAAGGGAACTGAATGAAAACTCCAATCTCCACTGAACAATTAAAAAAACTGCAGGACAGCAAAGTGTAACCATGCCAATGTCATTAAAACGTGCATCTACCATACAATAGCCTTGTGTGCCAGTCTTACACAATATAGCTGGTAAAACATAGATACACCTGTATTGTAACAGCAGAGCAAGCTAATCTTGCAGTAAACTAATACTCGTATTGTAAAAAAAAAAAAAAAAAAAAATGTTTTTTTAACGAATTCTTAGAGGTAGGAATACTACAGCGTGTGGCACAATGTGCATAATACATAATGAATACTTAGAGGTAGGAATACTACAGCGTGTGGCACAATGTGCATAATACATAATGAATACTTAGAGGTAGGAATACTACAGCGTGTGGCACAATGTGCATAATACATAATGAATACTTAGAGGTAGGAATACTACAGCGTGTGGCACAATGTGCATAATACATAATGAATACTTAGAGGTAGGAATACTACAGCGTGTGGCACAATGTGCAGAATACATAATGAATACTTAGAGGTAGGAATACTACAGCGTGTGGCACAATGTGCAGAATACATAATGAATTCTTAGAGGTAGGAATACTACAGCGTGTGGCACAATGTGCATAATACATAATGAATACTTAGAGGTAGGAATACTACAGCGTGTGGCACAATGTGCATAATACATAATGAATACTTAGAGGTAGGAATACTACAGCGTGTGGCACAATGTGCAGAATACATAATGAATTCTTAGAGGTAGGAATACTACAGCGTGTGGCACAATGTGCTTAATACATAATGAATACTTAGAGGTAGGAATACTACAGCGTGTGGCACAATGTGCAGAATACATAATGAATACTTAGAGGTAGGAATACTACAGCGTGTGGCACAATGTGCATAATACATAATGAATACTTAGAGGTAGGAATACAATGTGCATAATACATAAGCATAGAGGTAGGTGTGGCACAATGTGCATAATACATAATGAATACTTAGAGGTAGGAATACAGCGTGTGGCACAAGCGTGTGGCACAATGTGCATAATACATAATGAATACTTAGAGGTAGGAAATACACTACAATGTGCTTAATACATAATGTGTGGCACAATGTGCATAATACATAATGAATTCTTAGAGGTAGGAATACTACAGCGTGTGGCACAATGTGCATAATACATAATGAATACTTAGAGGTAGGAATACTACAGCGTGTGGCACAATGTGCATAATACATAATGAATACTTAGAGGTAGGAATACTACAGCGTGTGGCACAATGTGCATAATACATAATGAATACTTAGAGGTAGGAATACTACAGCGTGTGGCACAATGTGCAGAATACATAATGAATAACAAACATAACATACCAGTGAGGCAAAGACATATTTCTGGTCTTTCTCCTGGAGGAACACAAACACGTCAGACAGCAGCATGGCCTGGACATCTGAGGAAAATAACAGAGTCGGGATCAGTGGAGGAGAGAAGGGGGGGAGAGAGGGAGGGGAGAGAGGGAGGGGAGGTAGAGCGATAAAAGAGAGGGAGAAAAGGGCACGAGAAATACAGAAAGAGAGGAGAGGATGAGAAAGGGAGGAGATGGAGAAAGAGAAACGGATTGAGAGGATAGACAGGAGAGAGCAAGAAAGAGAGTGAGACCGTGATAAATGAGGCTGGTGCCGTACCCTTTAGCCTGCCTGCAGAGTTCTTGAGCTGCAGTGGTCCGTCATGCAGCAGCCGCCTGCCTCGCACCAGGTCCTCCCGTGCAAACATCTGGCCGCTCTTCATCCTCTGAATGGACTTGCTGTCCGTACGGCTGTACACCTCTTTTAACCGTTTCTTCTTGTCGTGTTCGTTCACCTTGCTGTCCACAGCATTTAGAATCTCCTTCACCAGCCTCAGAGCCTGGGTTATATCGTCATGGTCCTCTTCGTTCTCTGCACATGTCAAAGATCAGCATGTCACTTCAATACATATTGTCCAGAGGTCAAGACTTCCCAACAATCTCCATCGCGGTTCTTTCTGCTACCAAGTGGCATTCAAAGCATAAAGAATAACACTATATAACAATTCTCAGTAGAGGTGCAATTATAAGTCTCACAGGAGGTGTCTCTCACCTTTTGTGTGCTGTAGTATCCTCTGTAGTAACACAGGGTACTTGGTTATTCGCTGTGTCACTAATAAGATGCACTCTGGGATGCCTAGTCTTCGGACGATTGTGCTGCTCATCTTTTTCTGATAAACAAATAAAATAGAGATACTCATATAGTGCTTCATACAATGTCTTAATTATGACTTTAGCAGATGTCAATGTGTGTTTAAATGCACACAAAAAAATCACAACAGAGTGTTGGCACCCCCTGGTGGAGAGAGGGATTATTTTCCATACATTATAATGGTGAGACTAGGATGGGTAAACAAACATCATGCTGACACCGTACCTTGATAAAGGCTTGGAAGCGTTTGTCTTTGGTGTGAAGCTCCTTATAGAAGTTGACCGCCTCGTTGTGGCGGCTGCAGAATTTCCCATAGACTTTCTTCATGCGGTCTGCATTGGGACCCGAGAACTGAACACCACACAAGAAAATCCTGTGAGATTACTACCAACAACCCGATTAGCCTAATAATCAACATTTCCACAACATTTCCACAACGTCATCTAAACTCCCGAGTCCCCCACCCCCCATGCTGACCTGTGAGACGAGCACGTCTCCTATCTTGCGGATGAGGAAGCTACCGTCGTCCCGGCCCTCGATGGACGATTTCCGCTTGAGTTCCAGGAGGTGTGCGAAGAAGTGTGTGTGTAGTTCCAGGAGCTCGTCCAGCATGGGGAACACTCGCTCCACCACCTGGGTATCCAGTTGCACCTCCTTCTGCAGGCCCTTACTGTACACCTCAGACATGATCCTCAGTGTCCGCACGTGGTGCATCTCTGTCTGGACCAGCTCTGGAGAGGATATATGGTTAAAGATGAGGGGTTATAGAGTGAATTCCCAATGAACAGCACCCTACGATTGCCTTTGTACTGAGTAACCAATATCCTAACCCGCCACGCTGATGATATGATAACATCTCAAATAAATTGCGTGAACAAAAACAAAGTGTATCCCGGTGAGATGGCATGAGTGGTAGCGCGACAGTGTCCTCCTACCGTAGATGACATCCTGTCTCTTGACCACCTCCTTCTTGAGCCCCTTCACATACTTCTTGTCCACAGTGAAGGTCCAGGAGTCCGCCTCCAGATCCTTGGACTCCGCCTCAAACTCCCCCATCAGCTGGCTGTCCATCATTTCAGTCCCTACGGCAACAGACAGGAGCACATGAGGGCTTGCTGTATGTTGTTCACCGTGAGCAGACGAGCTCCTACACATACACGGTTCATTATTGAACGAGGATCAATACAATGCATTAAAACATTGAAATAAAACAGCTGAAAACATTGGAGGCAATCTGAACATGTTGAATGTGTTTCACATTTGCTCACTCATTTGAAGCGAGTCCTTCAATGATGGGGGAACATGATTGGACAATACAGGCAACGATGGGGGAACATGATTAGACAATACAGGCTCTGTGACTTGGGGTCTCTCAGGGTAACTCACCTTCATCGGTGAGAGACTCAGTGGACTCGTTGACCTTGGAGATCTTGTGTAGTGAGTCTGTGGACTGGGACAGGTACTTCAGGCCCTTCAGAGGCATCTCGTCCATCAATGGCCTGCACGGACAGACAGACGGGGTGAGAGAGAAACAGAGTTAGTGAAGGAGGGGCTATGAGAGTGAAAACACAAGTCCCTTACACACTCCGGCTGCACAATTGCGGTACAATGCATTAGACACGACACTTGTGATAGAACAGGTCCAGTAGTGTTAATGAGCGCGTCGGCATGAGAATGTACAAGCCGAGTATGTGAAGGTGGGCGATGGTGAGCTGGTTGCTGGTTGAGTGGTGTTGTGTCTCACCCTGCGATGTTGCTGATGGAGATGCTCTTGGACAGGTTGCTGGAGAGGATGCTGGTATTCCTGCGAGGCACCACCGGCGCCACCATCACCATGGCCTGGTCATCAGGGGGCAAGATGGCAGACCACGGACGCTCCCGAGACGCCGCCGACGTGGCTGATCACAAACACAGAAATGAGTATATATATATATTTCGTAGGAGGTGTGGGTGCACATAAATGCACAGGCAGCCTACTGCACATGGACACAAACGTACTGTACTTACAAATATACACGCAGTAGTTGAGAATACATACATGCAGTACTTGAGAATCAGTGGAGGCTGCTGAAGGGAGGACGGCTCGTAATGGACTGAATGGAATGGTATCAAACACATGAAAACCACACGTTTGATACCATTCCATTAACCGCATTCCAGCCATTACTGTGAGCCGTCCTCCCCTCAGCAGCCAGATCACAGACATGGACACAGGTTTGATCAGAAAGACAGACATGGAATTAGTGGACAGAGAAGTATGTATTACATTTACTTCTCAACATGACTCCGGACACGGACGCAGAATCTACCACGGTCTGCTGCTTCTGCTGCTGAAAAACACAACGGAAATGCAGTATCACGTATTACGCTAAATCAATGCCAATAACAAGCCTGTTACCCATTCATTCACACGTTAGACAGAGACTGATCAAATCAAATCGTATTGGTCACATGCGCATGTTTAGCAGATGTTATTGCGGGTGCAGCGAAATGCTTGTGTTTCTAGCTCCAACAGGGCAGGCACATTCTGTTCCTGTGTGTGTGTGAGTGAAGACGCATTGTAGATGTGAGTTGAGATGCATTACAGACAGAGCAGAGCCAAACGTTACCTTCATTTTGACCTGGACACACACAGGAAGACTGTCTCTGCAGCCCTTATGGACCTGTGCATTGCAGTCTGAAACGATCAGAAGAAAAACAACATTAGGACAAAGAGTTGGTCGAACAATCGGTCAAACACTGCAGAAAAAGCCTCCACTCATCTCACGGGACAGAATACTGTGATTCTAATGTAAGTAGAAAAAATACACCTTATACCTGCATCACGTGACTCATACCAAGTCAACACAGCTTCGTTTCACCTGCATCACGTGACTCATACCAAGTCAACACAGCTTCGTTTCACCTGCATCACGTGACTCATACCAAGTCAACACAGCTTCGTTTCACCTACATCACGTGACTCATACCAAATCAACACAGCTTCGTTTCACCTGCATCACGTGACTCATACCAAGTCAACACAGCTTCGTTTCACCTGCATCACGTGACTCATACCAAATCAACACAGCTTTGTTTCACCTGCATCACGTGACTCATACCAAGTCAACACAGCTTTGTTTCACCTGCATCACGTGACTCATACCAAGTCAACACAGCTTCGTTTCACCTGCATCACGTGACTCATACCAAGTCAACACAGCTTCGTTTCACCTGCATCACGTGACTCATACCAAGTCAACACAGCTTTGTTTCACCTGCATCACGTGACTCATACCAAGTCAACACAGCTTTGTTTCACCTGCATCACGTGACTCATACCAAGTCAACACAGCTTCGTTTCACCTACATCACGTGACTCATACCAAATCAACACAGCTTCGTTTCACCTGCATCACGTGACTCATACCAAGTCAACACAGCTTCGTTTCACCTGCATCACGTGACTCATACCAAATCAACACAGCTTCGTTTCACCTGCATCACGTGACTCATACCAAATCAACACTTCTTTGAACCACCCTAAACTAGAGAAACAGGAAATTCTAATCTGAAAACGCTGAGAAAATGCAGGCGCCATCAAAAAACAGCTCATCTAACCACATAAAAGCAACACAATGACTAACAGAAGAATCCGGGATTAATGTGAAGTATGAAAAGGCCATTGAGTTGAAAGAGTTCCTCTGCACCTCCAGCCCATCCAACACAACAACAACACTTCAGGGAGGGAACAGAAGGAAGACAACAATGAACAGGCTGTTGCGCTCTCCCAGATGGAGGTACTAAACAGTGAGAGGGGATTGTGTTGTGCAACAGGGTGTGTGCCCTTCAATTTTTCCGTGGCCAGCTTGTGGGAGTTGTTTTGATTGTGTGTCAAACACAGATCCTGACAGACTGAATCTCTCAATGTTGAGCTGAGAGAACAGAGAGAGGAGGCAGGTGTCCATTAGAATAAACTCTATTTGTTTATATTTCAGACGAAACTCCCTCACTCTCCACAAAGCCCTATTTGACTTTCTAGCTAGGAGATAGAGGCGAGGATCAGTCACTGATCAAGGTACCTCTGAATAACTAGGTCAATTGTCAAAACTAAGGGCTTGTTTCAAATCTAGGTCTGTGCTCGTCAAACCCTATGTGGGCCCTATGTGGGCCACAATGCTGTGAAACACTGCATATCTAAAACTAAGTCACTTCTGAGAAATGTGCCACGTAAACCTAACTTAGGGTTTACAGTACAGGATCCTCCGCTAGTGTGTGTGAGACAGACAGACAGACAGACAGACAGACAGACAGACAGACAGACAGACAGACAGACAGACAGACAGACAGACAGACAGACAGACAGACAGACAGACAGACAGGATGTTCGTCACCACACAGCAAAGTGCAGAGAGACAGAACCGAGCTGTAAGAGCAGAGCTGACTTCTCCCAGCTGTGTCAGGGGCAGGGTGATGCAACCCAGTGAAAGACCGAGGGGACTAGCTGGGCCCGGGGCCACATCCGTCCCCTGTCCCTGGTTCCATCTAACCACCCACCCCCTCTTCACTGGGACAGACCCACCCAGTCCATCACACTTCAGACAGACTGACAACAAACAAAAGAGTTTGAGAACTAGGCTTGAGAACTAGGCTCTGCTGTTCTAATGCAAGCTGCAGTCCATACAAAGATGGTGGGAGGAATGTACATACTGCCGTGACAGAGAGGTTCTATACGTCCACTTCTGTTGGCCCCAAAATAAACAACATCCTCTTAAGTTCTCCTCAGACAGACCCTCGGCGTGTAGGATTTCCTGTGTTTTGCTTAGTATGGACTTTCTCAACTAGACAAGCTGACTAGGCCGTTTCAGGGAACTGAATATAGTAAGCAGTCCCCACTAGGCAGGGTAGCCTAGTGGTTAGAGCGTTGGACTAGTAACTGAAAGGTTGCAAGTTCAAATCCCCGAGCTGACAAGGTAGAAATCTGTCGTTCTGCCCTTGAACAGGCAGTTAACCCACTGTTCCTAGGCCGTCATTGAAAATAAGAATTTGTTCTTAACTGACTTGCCTAGTAAAATAAAGGTAAAATAAAGGTAAAATAAAAATAAAATAAAATTCAATTAAAAAAAACCTACAGGTAGAAACCCACGGTAATTGTCCAGAGCAGCACCAATCATAGGCCTATATAACCACCATGTAAAGAAATAGGGGTTTTGAGGGGTTAATAAAACTAGAGCAGTGTCTCTTACCCTGGAACAAAATGAATACGTTGTGTACTGTGGAGTCTGGTCTCTCATAACACCTGACATGGGCTGGAGGAAGAAGAAGAGGAGGAGGAGGAAGTGGTTTACAGAAGAGGAGGGGGTGTCTTACTGGTACAGAGGAAGGCTTCTTTAGTGTTGATGGGTTTGTTGCACTGGTGGCAGGTTGTGGAGGGGGCTGGGTTCACAGAGCTGAAGAGATGGCCGTTCAGGCTCTTCTTCTCCTTGCAGTCTTTCTCCTTACCCTGACTCTTATCTTTGTCCTTCTCCTGTTAGAGATACAAAGACAAAATGCCATCAATTATCTGAGTCAAAGCACAGTGATGCTTTCGGTAGTTAAGCAATCATGGTCTTACAAATAGATCTCACATTTGGATAATAGTTAGCCAAAGACGTGATGCATGAGTCACTTGCACAAAGATATACTAAGGAAGTATGCTGACATCATTGACCACTAGTCAAAACGGCATGTGTTTTGGCAGTCTCAAAAACCCATTCCTAATATTTCCGTATTTTCTACCTAGAAGTCTCATTCACAAACAGAAACTTAATTCCGACAAACGGTTACAGTATATCAACGTAACCACATACAATACACCGGGCTGACAGAAAACACACTATCGGGTGTATTGTACAGATAGACACTAATTCATGACGGGTACAGGAAACAACCAATATCCTATGATTCTGACTCAACCTAAATAAGATTCTAAAATCAATTCTCCTGAAAGAGGGTAGAATGTGTGGTGAGAAGAGAGTGTATCATGATGTGTTTCCGTCTGAGCCGTGAGCCAGGCACTAGACAACTCTAAACAACGAGGCTGGAGACACTTCTTCCCCTTCTCATCAAGACACAAGTCACAGGCTGCCAACAAAAACCCGCACTGTTCGACGTCATAGAAATAAACTAGTAGATATGATAAACAAATACAGTAAAAAGTGACATTGGGAAAGTGCGAGGCACACCTTCGACATGCAGTAGTTAGTGGCAAAGTACATTATGGTGACTAACAACTCCCGGTTTCTTCCCAGAAGTCCCAAATGACCAATATCCCCTACCTCATCCTGTCCTGCCTCAGCCCTCAGCTTCAGGGAGCGACCGTGTGCCAGGAGACGTCTACACAACATTACAGTAACAGTCTGTCTGTTCGCTGGTCTGGAACAAAAGGCGCTACAGCCTCTACAGACAGAACACTGGCGTTCCCATGACGCCAGCCATCAGCCCACCAGGAGGAAGTGAGATACCATGTGTAGGATGAGGGGGGTGGTGGAGGGAGGATCTGTGCTGTGCCTCTGCACTGCTGTATTCTGCCGTCTCTGTTACACAGCAGCCCCACTGCAGCTTCCGGCCTCTGGCTCGCAATCTCAGCAAATATTTCTACAGTATGTACAATGTACATACTTTCAAGTATGAACAAGTCTTAATGGAAATCAAATGTATTTTTGGGGATACAATCACAGGGAAATAAAATCACATGAGAACTGTGTTGATGCATGGTCTGGGCGTGACTGTTTTTTACTGTAATGTTATCAGGAAACATGGTAGAATTAAGTCTAAGAGAGTGGTTTGTTTTCGCAGAAGCAGTGATGCCATACAGACGGCTTTTTGAGAAAGACCACAGCATGCCTCTGTTTCCTGTTTGACTTCCCTACTGCGTGCAGAACAGGCGCCTCGCTCTGCTACTCACACCTCACAGGCGGATACACTTACCTAACAGAAAGATACTGTAAATCCCTTCTGAATACATGTACTCTGTATAAATGTAGCCATAGAACTGTATGTATTGAGAAGCCTTTGAACACCTAATAATCCATTTGATTTAACGTCAGAAAGACCAAGAGGGAACAATAGCGCTAGGGTCAGAGTGAAAATGTACTACTGGGGCTTCTTCAATTCAATTAACCAATACAACTTGATTTATCCTCTCACATACAATTCTGAGCCAGGCCCTGTGCTCTGCTAGTGCAGGAAGTGGAGGAGAAGAGGAAATGGAGGAGGAGGAGGAGGAGGAAAGGAGGAAAGGAAGAGAAGCAGGAGGAGGAGGAGAGGAGGAAATGCTGAATAGACAGACTCACCTTGTTCTTCTTAGTACTCATTTTGCTCTTGAGGTAACTGAAAGTGCGGCTGACCTTGGTCCCTTGTCTCCCCTCAGTGTAACTCCGCAGGGGACCCGGGTCCTCCTCAGAGATGCTGAACCAGACAAGGAAATATGCACTGAACATACAGCCATTTACACTTGTTCTGCTGGAGAAATAGCAATCAGAGTACACATTGTCAGAAAGGCCCCATTGAAAAGAAAGCCTCTGTCGTACCTGTACTCTAGTGATCCAGAGGTGCTGGAGTAGGATCCCATTCCTACGGTAGAAATAGAGAGAGGGGGTGATGAGCTGGACCAATGGAAGCATGTTGAAATAACATTTTGAAATTACAGACTGGAATTCCTCTGTATAAAATCATACAGACTTACAGTATATAACCATGAAACAGGCTTGTCATATTTTTTAAATCAGAATTGTGGTTCAGTACATGTATAAATGACATATTACATAATCATTACAAGACATTTCCAAGCAGAGGTGATATCACATAACACGTTTGTACAAACATCCAACTGAACCAGTGGGTACTTGGTAGGACGGGTTACATGTGGAATTGCACACTGGGTAATATGGTTAAGGACATAGCCAATTAACATCAAGCCCCCCAAAAAATACATACACTACCGAATGTGAACAATAGACAGCATATATTTACAGTAGTAGTCATGGGTGGCCAGTAATAAAGAAAGTTACTAGGGGCAAAACACAGTCCTCCGGCAAAGCTCAATAAGGCACACATCACGTGACAAACACAGTCCTCCGGCAAAGCTCAATAAGGCACACATCACGTGACAAACACAGTCCTCCAGCAAAGCTCAATAAGGCACACATCACGTGACAAACACAGTCCTCCAGCAAAGCTCAATAAGGCACACATCACGTGACAAACACAGTCCTCCAGCAAAGCTCAATAAGGCACACATCACGTGACAAACACAGTCCTCCAGCAAAGCTCAATAAGGCACACATCACGTGACAAACACAGTCCTCCGGCAAAGCTCAATAAGGCACACATCACGTGACAAACACAGTCCTCCGGCAAAGCTCAATAAGGCACACATCACGTGACAAACACAGTCCTCCGGCAAAGCTCAATAAGGCACACATCACGTGACAAACACAGTCCTCCGGCAAAGCTCAATAAGGCACACATCACGTGACAAACACAGTCCTCCGGCAAAGCTCAATAAGGCACACATCACGTGACAAACACAGTCCTCCAGCAAAGCTCAATAAGGCACACATCACGTGAAAAACACGGAGACATTTTCAAAAACTGCCATGCAACATCTCTTACAGCTCTTAAGCTGCAGCTCTGAAACGCTAGAGCCGCGAAAGCCCTCTGAAACGTCATCCCCCAGTAACGGCCCGGCCAGGGATTTTCTTCCTATCGTTCGCCCCAAAATAATATACAAGCCGTTCTTACGAGGCTCAAAGGAGTGTGAAAGCAGCAGTGAAATTTCCTAAAGGAAACTCAATCCTTTTTAGCAGCTGTGAAGCCCAAAAGGAACACTTTGAAATGTGTTTATGTGGATTTCAAAGAATGGAGGCTAGAGGGAATAAATAGAAGTGATGGAAAGAAAAAGGGGAAGAAATATGTGGAAAACTCACAGGAGGGACATAATATGCATGGCAGCCATGTCAAATACAATAGGAAAAGGGCTACTTGGGGACCTGGGGAAATCTGTGCTAGGAGAATGCTGATTCTTTAGCCTCCGTTCGATACCAATAGTGGGAAATAGATTGTGGGGTCATGGGCGTCTCCTGCAGATATTCATTAAGGGCTGAATGATGATGATGATGATGATGATTCCAGATGGCTGACTGGACTGCAGAGGGCTTTTTACTCTGAAGCTGCAGTATTTATTCGTATAAAAGACCTCATTGAGTCTGAAGCTGTTGCTAGGTTTTCAGCCGTGTACAAATCGTTCATAAATACAACGCTCTTAAAAGGACAAAAGAGTCAATATTGTCCTTGACTGTTTCATGAACATTTAATAAATATGTGAACATCTTGGCAGATTTTTATTGATTTATTTTGAATTAGACTGAAATGAAAAACATGGACATGGTTTGGCATAATCCTGTCATTCTTCTTCAGTCCTGGTCTTGGTAACCAAGATTTTCAGAACTAAGCTGTAGGCTTTCATAAAATAGATGAAGCCATAGTCAGAAAATAACATAGAGCACAATAACTTAACAGACACAACTAGTGCACTGGTCAGACTCGCCCAATTTACAACACCTAATAGTCTACGTGGAAGCAATTGTCTTATTCTATTCACAAACACTTTGCTTGAATTTTCACTAAATCGACTTTCATTACCAGTGCATATCTGATCACATGTTCAGTTTTGGTGACTGCAGATGAGAACCTACTTCTTTCAAAACAAAGCTGTTGAATTTCTCTCAAACCAAATGACTTGTCGACAACTTCAGAGACATTGACCCTGTTAAGGGGAGGGGACCAAACAGAGATTAGGGTTGGATTTAGAGTTTAGCGGGATGTGATGTCCATTTAGTGACACGGGCAGAAGAAGAGGCACACTACACAGGAAGCAGCCAGGGGCTAGGTGGGCACTCAGGGCATTCTGGGAGCTGTACAGTACTTACTCACAACAACCTCCTCCTCATCACTGGAGGAAGAGCCAATAGAAAAGAATGTTCTAGATTTGGGGATGCTGAAGGAGAAGGAGATGCGTCTCTTTGGTCGAGTCCGTCCGCTCGCTATCCAGTTCAAGGGTACAAAAGACATCAAATCACGCATTAAATGAGCACAAGAACCTGGGCCGAACCTCAATGCCTTCCAAGTGATCAAATGAGCCCTACACAGACTTGACCTCATTCCCTACCAAGTGATTGAATGAGTGACACCCCACACAAAGGGACAGGGAAACCAGAGAAGGGAGAAATCCCCGCCCCCAGTGATAGTGAGGAGAAGCTGTAACAGTAGCCTCTGTTAGCCCCAGAGGAGATTGGGATTGAAAGAGTGAACTAACCACCTGATTGGATACTGTCCCTGTCAACTGTCTGGAAAATGAACAGCAGATGTACAGAGAGAAAATGGACCTGAAGGATGAGGTTGGAAACAGCAGGTGACAGGAGACTTGATTGTTGGATAGATAGAGGCCTGGCCTTTTGTGCCACCATGCCACCACAGACAGAGAGAAGGCTGTAGGGCAGGGGGGTCAAACTCATTCCACGGAGGGCAGGGTCTGCAGGTTTAAAAAGGTTTCCCTTTCCTGCAGTAACATGACCAACTCGCCCTCTAGTGGCCTCATGGGTGGAACATTATTCATATTCTCCATAATTGTATCATTAATAAACATTGTTTTTTTTAACACTGAAAATCCTGTGTTTCTATGTCATATTTCAGTCTTCTGCGATGTATATAAAGTGTAATATTGCGATTCAAACTCAAAATTGAATCAATTTCAACATCTTTTTTTAAGCCCATAACCATGTGCGTGAGGTGTGAGGTGTATACTCTAAGTAGATGTCTTTAAGACTGCCAGGCTACACTAATGTAGCCCACTTCAGTACAAGGTGAGGGGAATTCCTTACTAATCAGTGACCTTAAGTACAAGGGTGGAGCGAAACACTCGTATACACCAAGGCCCTCCGCGGAATGAGTTTGACATGTGTGCAGTAGAGGGGAACCCAGAGAAAGTGTTAACATGTTAGAGTGAGCCTCACCGTCCAGGTCTTTGTGACTGATGGCCAGCATGGACACCGACTTGGTGAGCGCTTGGTGAGGTATGAGGGGACGTCTCACAGGCAGAACTCTCCCTAATAGCTGAAATAGAGGAGAGAGAGAGTGATCAGTGAGCTGTCTGCAATCAAATAAAACACAATTTCACTCAACTACTGTGCATACAGAGAGCCACTCTACACGGGAAGTTGCAAAGATTCGGCGATTGCGCAAGTCTTTGCGCAAGCAAGACACAGGACGCTTATGGTTAAGATAAGCCTGGACACATACCTGGCTGTCGAGGCTGCTGCAGTCGCCAAGGTCTGACTCCTGCTCTTCTGTTAGGGACAGAAGCGAGCCTCTCTCCTCACTGTCCAGGCGGGTCACACGTCCAGCGCTCCCCACGTCGGTGGAAGCCTTCCCAGCATCCTCCTCTCCAGCCAGGCCCTCCAAACTGTAACTGCAGCCACAACACAACAAAACTGTGTGAGTTACTGAAAGCATTTTGCGTCGGGACAATAGATACTAACGCCCCGAGAGATGTTTAAACCACAGGCAGGCAGTGAATTCACACCCAGCAGATCCTCGTGCTCCAGGCAGATGATCAATCAGCTGGTTCAAAACTGAAACCAGACAAGTGTAGGGCACAAGTACATGCATACATGTAGACATTGAACTAGATCCCTGCAGGACGGCAGTGAGGAGGTGATGGGAGGAAGGAAGGAAAGCATGTATAGCCAAAGAGGAATAAATAAACACCAGCACAAACAGGAAGGAACGCATACATGCAAACCGAAACATAATATAAAGGGCAAATAACTGAAGTATAATACATATTTCCCCCCAAAGCTTCAATTTCAGGTTGGCAACTTTTAGTTTAGTTGATTCAAAAGTGTAGAACATTTAAGACAACAGAACAATTCATGTTAAATAACAGCTATCAAATAACACACTTGAGATCATGAATGTATAAGAAATCAGCATTCAGTATTGGTGTACAAAAAAAACTAGCACCTCGTTCCCGACTGTGTGATGATTGGTCCTCTCACTGAAGCTGCCAAGCGAGGTAACTGAACTAAAACCATAACTCACATGTACGGCTCATTGATGACGATGCTTATACTGGTTGTTTTAAGCTTTGCCATAGTTAACCAGCAGTGTAGCAGTAAAATACGATTGTTCTAAAGATGCTTGATGCTTCCTCTCTAAATTCTAGCTTCCTTGTCTCTGAGAGTCAGCCAGAGCGAGAGAGGTAGAAGAGAAGTGACTGCATCCCTGAGGTCGACCACAACCGACCAAACAAAGTGACAAAGAGACCACAGTGAAAGCAGCAGTGACACACACCAAGCCAGATACAGTACATCCCGCACAGAGCACAGAACATGCAGGGGCTCCCGTCTCTTTTGTATCTCTCATCTTGTTAATCCTCCTATACTGTCAGTGCATTCTTTCCATCTTTATTTCTCTCCCAGTTAGTTGACAGACAGTGATGGCATACCTTCTGCTATCAATCTGTTCCGGGTGAGGAGGGGGGATGTTGGAGGGACACCAGCTCATACTGACAGGGAGATGCCAGGGAGAGGGATGGAGAGGGACATGAGAAATGGGTGGACAAAGGGAGAAACAGGGTGACGTTATTACAGCTTGAAAGGGGGGGGGGTCAAAGGTGAAAGTGGTGGGTTAATGATTAATCCTGCAGTCGGATGTTATTAATATTGTTCATTATTTCATCATTAATAAACATTATTTTCTTTTTTTACACAAGAAATCTGATGTTTCTTCTATGGCAAATGGTTTTGTTATATTTCAATCTTCTGTGATGTATATAAAGTATAATATTGGGATGCAAACTCAAAATGGAATATATTTCAACTCTATATCTGACATGGTAAAGGTGTCTTCCTTTTAAGCCCACAACCATGTGTATGAGGTCTATACTTTTGTTTCAAAGTAGATTTGTTTAAGACTACCAAGAAAAACTCTGTGACCCTGACTAATTATTTTATTTTATTTATTTAACTAGGCAAGTCAGTTAAGAACAAATTCTTATTTACAATGACAATGATTTAGCCCACTGCGGTAAAAGGTAGGCTTTTTTCCCCCCATTGGGAGTGGTTTGATAAAGTATTTTATTGGGGGGGAAAACCTTTTTGCTTGGTTTCCACTCTCTCCAGACATAATTTGACAGTACTCTCATACTGTTTCAGAAAGGATTTTTCCACAGCATATGTGTGATAGAGGTAAAAGTAGGTTTAGCATTTTCTTCCCGTAATTGCAACACACCAGGGAGAGTCAGAATGGAAACATTGAGAAATAACAGTGTGGTACCTTCTCCTATGAAACGTTGGCTTTCGAGGCTTCCCCTCCCCTTGACTTCGCAACGAACTGAGAAGATGAATGGAGAGATGATCAGAAGACAGGAGAGGTGGGATGGACAGAGAGAGGTGGGAGCACTGACAGTACAATACATGACCAAATGGGTGAAAATGAGCGAGAAGGAATTGGTAGCAATAAAAACAAAGGCTATTCAAGTCAAGCCTCTGGATAGTGTCTCAGTGTCGCAGACTGAAACATTGAGCAGAATGAGTGATGTCAGAGGAGTGATGGTACAGTACTTCGCAAACAGCTCGCGCAGCTGTTGAAGGAGGTCAGAGGTCAGTGTTTAACCTTTGACCGGGACCAGGCCTTTCCCACAACGTCCACTTACACAGAGGAGCCTCCAGGCTGTCTATACTGTACACAGGCCCTCTGAGGGACAAGCACAGAACACACACACACACACACACACACACGAGGCCGTATGAGGACCACTCCTCTGGGGGCCAGTCTCTGTCCTAGTCTCATCTCTGTACACTGTACTTCCCAGGCTCCCAGAGTCTCAAGTGGCTCCACAATAGATATAATCATACTGAGGACAAGTCAGAATACTGTAGGAGTTGGCGGTGTATAGTTCACACAGATGATGGCGTTTTACCACCATAGCTATCCTTCCTGGGGAGTACTGTATGTTTATGTGAGTGTGTGTGGGGTACATGTAAGAGGTCAGTGTCTGGGTCTAAGAGGACTCACCTGCGTTGGTTCACATCTGTTTCTCCTTCGGGATTCTTCCCCGGGCCCCAGCTGTGCCGGCGGAACGGAGAGAGCGAACGGATACACGGGCGCATGACGGCAGAGCATACAGGCACCTCTGTCAGCTTGTCTTTCCTCTCCTCCTCCTCTCCTCCCTTCCCTGTTGTCTGCCAGGTGTCTCCAGAGCTCCAGCTGGTCCGAGTTCCCACCGCCCCCGCCCCGGCCCAAGGAGGGCCCGCGCTGCCCAGGGAGGAGACACTTAGGGGACCTACACTGCCCTGAGAGCTGGCGCTGAGGGGACCCACACTGGCCACGTCGTCAACGGAGGAGAAGGACACTGACACCCTGCTGGTGCTATCCCTTGGCCCATCCACAGCCTGGGGACAGAGAGAGACCCTGTTAACCACTGGAGTCAAAGTCAACACAACTCAAAGGCATGATATTTGGGTGCAAAAAAGAGGGAGCGCTTCTTTTGCATCAAGTATGAAGACAAAGAGAGGTGGTCATGGGAGAACGGGGTATGAATTAGTGATCAAATTAAGTTGCAGCTGTGTAAAAACACCTTACTTCAAAACCATCCAAGGTAAGTTTATTTTAGGGGATATTGCAATTCAAAAATAAAACGGACCAACATGTCGGGACTCACAGATCATCTTCAGTGTGTGTGTATATTATATATTAGGGTTTGGAAAGTCTGTAGGATACTTTTTTTGCTGGAACAGACTTATTGTAGCTGGAATTGCACATTATAACCTAATCTAACAAGTAAGCATGATGCCAAATGTGTCCCTAAATGTCAAAACAAAAATGTCCTGTCTCATTGTCTCTCAGGCTGTTTCTCACACATGCCAGGCCTGGGAGGTTAGGCCTGATGATGACTGGCCAGAGCTGCCATTAGTCTGAGCTTACTGCGGGCTTCAGACTGGCGAGAAGACAGGGCAAGGCAGGGAGAGAGACATACTGATGGGAGAGAGAGTTTTTTCCAGCCCTATAAAGGTTACATAACAACTGAAACACACACCCTTTAGGGAGGCAGGCTGCAGATGATCTTCATTGGGAGTGTATCATTAGTTTTCACATTCTCCAGCAGTGCCAGCACTGGGCGGGTGTTAAGGTAACGGTCGGCCGCAGTGGCTCGGAGCATAATAACCATACAGGCCTCTTTATGAGGAGAAGGCTATGGAAAATCAACTTCCAGAACAAATGACTCAGCCTGCCTGAGATCACGCAGCAGGGAAGCAGTCAGCCAGCTAACACTCTCTACACAAACACACACCTACACTAATCACACGCAGTAACGCAGTCACACACACACACATAAACGCACATTTCGAAAATATGCTCTAGAGAAAATTGGACTTGGAATAGGATCGTTTTAAAAGAGCCTTCGAGGAATGAAAAGACTAGTAGAATCGAGTCATGTTACTCAGGTCCTTTTTTGGTCACTGCCTGCCTGTCTCTGTCCAAAGTGCTGAGGTCACCCGAAGTTTCAAAACCTGTTGCGTAATGACAAACCTCAAGACGGGAGGCGGAGGGGCAGAGACTGGTCTGGGAGCAGTTAGAGGGGACTTGTGTAGCTTCTCAGGAAGAAAACATTTGTTAACGTTTCTAACATTTTACTCATTAACTTACTCTTTTTTTTCTTTTACATACCAACATGAAAACCTAATGAAATAAAACATGTAGCCTACAGACTGAGTTGAAGTTACAGTGTGCATGTGTGGTTGAGTGCTAAGTAGATGCCCGGAGAGGAAATGACCTCATGAGTGCAGAGAAACCAAAGCCTGTTGAAACCAAAGAAATGAGGACCAAGGCTGTAGTGGAAAAACAGCTTTGGAGTGCCGTCAACCGCCCTCCACTGAGTGTACACTATGAAAGAAGGGTGGAGGAGGAAGGGTGGTAAAGGAGAAAATGAAGGGGATGAGGTCATAATGGTGTTTGCTGGCCCAGGAAGGAGGGCTCATGGGAGCCTGCTGATGTCACATGGTAGAGGAAGCTAACCAGTCTGCTGTGGTCTGAAGGTGCAGACTAGCTGGGAAATCAATGGAACTACATCACCAAAAACATACAACAGGGAAGACATAGACCGTGTTGCTTGTTTTCTAGAACTGACTCATACGGACTCATAATGGACTCATATGCTATCATGTCACAGCCGATGAAGACTCCTACTCCTCTCCTTACATTGTATTGTGACTGAAAGCGAGTGTCTGGGTCCAGTCCAGTGTGCTCACCTTTCTGAAGACACTGTCCTCTCCCAGACTTTCCACATCACTGATTGAGTCTCTCAGGGCACCAGTGGTCGACAAGGAGCCTCCAACACTCTCAGAGCTTTCAGAGCACGGGGACACAGGGAATTCTGTGAGAGAGAAAAGGGGTATCAAGATGAGTGTCCGATACTCACCATGGCCTTGCCTTGTTTGTGTGTGTGTTGGAGTGTCAGTGTGTGTGTGTGTGTGTGTGTGTGTCTGCAGGGCTGTGGTGGTCACTAAAATTTCATCAGCTGGTGATTGTCAAGCAAATAACTGTCTGTCTCACGGGAATTGACCGTTAATTAACATAAACACATTCAGCATCTCCTGGCCTCCACACATAGCCTTACAAGCCACTGATGCAGTCCTTTGGAACATTTACATGTTAAAAAGTCTAATAAATCCATGTAATATAGCCTACACCATCACAATGAATCCATGATTTATTTTAGACAGGTCTAAAGAAACATGATATGAAGTAAAGGAACAGAAAGAGGAACAGAATAGCATACTCTGCGTTGTCCTTATGTTAGGTCCTGAGCTGGCTATGCCAAATGGCTGTGGGCTACACTAGCTCATTAAGCAGACAAGATTTTCTTAGAATTCCGTGGCATTATTTTATAGTATGAAGAATACAATTAAACATAGCTGAATAAAACAGAAAGGATATTTTCTCCAAATGATTTGAGGGAATGTGGCTATTCTATGTTGAGCGGTTAATAAAAAATAGGTACTCCTATATGCTGAATTTAGAGTTATTAATGTAACTTTAGTTGTTCTACAAACGGTGGGCTATATGTTTTGATTTCTAATACATTATAAGGCTGCATGATGAGACTCCAAGGATGATTTGAAAAATGTCGCTTGAAAGGCATGAGCTCTGCTTTGTTCTTTCACAGGCTGTACACACTACATCAGTCACTCATTCACAATTTGACAAGCACTTGGTAAAGCCTACAATTTCATGCCGGCATCCCCTGTGTGTGGCCATAATGCACCCTAAAAAACTCTATGCATTTTGTGCTCGTTGTGCCCTCCGAATCACCTCTCAGTCACATGGCTCTCCGTCACGTGATCATGTCTTTCTCACAGGCTACAAGTGAAGACAGACACATCGGTTACGCAATGTAGCTGACGCAACAGATCAGAATGTTAAGCTTAAAATGTTGATAAACTATATAAACTATATAAACTATTTCTTCACATTATAAGCGCAGCAATGTGCACATGGCAGTAGGCTGTAAGCACAAATGTTCCATAGCGGGAAAACACCATTATCAAAAGTGACCACAAATGTGATTATTCATGTAATGCTTTTATTATAAAGGTGCATTTTAATGGTGAAAATGATCGTCCCCAAACTTAACTCACGTGCTGCTTATACATGCCAGTTAGGCTCTACAACCCGTGTAAAGTGGATTAATGTGCTTCATTTTAAGAAGTTATTTGGCCACTTTAGTTACTTTAGATACAAACCGTATCAAAACGTATAGGCCTATGGGCTAGGCTACATGAGGTGTGTGGCTATGATTAGAAAAAGTCATTGTTTCTTATGCTGGGCATCATTCATACGTGATAATATATCATTCACAATTGATAGGCTAATATTGTCACCCATCAGACTATTCTTGATTTAACCTTGTCTTACATATACTAAATAATATATGTGTGACATTTTGTTATGATTTAAAGAGGACCATTATCATGCACCTGTATCGAAACCGGGGCAGCGGAAACATAAATGTAATCTATGCACTTAAATAGCGAATGGAGGACGCTTTTCCTGTGGTTAATGTTCATGCCAGCCAGGTAGGCTATACTCCTGTTGTAAAGAGAAGCAATGTGCTTAATATTAGGAAAGTTGAGAAATAAAGGTAGTAAGCCTAGCCTATAGAAAGCTGATGGGATCTTCCTATTTTTAGTAGAGGCCATCACTGTTTTCTCACGCAATTGCACAGCCTACAGAAACCTCGTGCAACATGAGCTCATGGGCTCTCATGAAGTGTTTGATTCGATTTTTGATTACATTTGCATTGATGTCAGAGTGATTAGAAGGACAATAGAGTGCTGAGTACCAGGCAGTTAGCAAGTTTGGTAGGCTACTAATGACCCTCAGCAGCATCAGAGCTTGGAGAAGCCTAATTACCGGGACTAAACGGTCACATGGAGTTTGACTGCCTAAAGACAGTGAAAAATAGGGCCAACTCAGATTGTCCATGTAGCCATTTTGTTAGCTATTAAGTTAGGGATAGAAGCTGTTCGGGGGCCTGTTGGTGTCAGACTTGATGCACCAGTACTGCTTGCTGAGCGCCAGCAGAGAGAACAGTCTATGGCTTTTGGGTGGCTGGAATCTTTAACATTTTTCCCATGTCTTCCTTTCACATGATCAGGAAGAAAAACGAGCTGCATTGCATTGATAGTTGCTATCCTCTTGGGTATGATGTTGATGATGTCAGATGCCGAAAATATTATAAGCTCTTTTTTTATTTTAACAAGAAGGATTTTATTGTTTGAGTGGGTTGCTGTTTTGTCATTGTTTGGCCTAGCAACCAGAACGATGGGACTGAAAGCGTCTCAAAGGGAGGGGACAAAGATACAGAGATGCTAAGGACAATGCAGTGGTATGGATACCTTTTAGAGCTATGATGGCAACTGATCTCTGCACAGATGTGAACGCTAGTCTAATTCCTATGACATAAGGTATGTTGTTCCAACTGATCTCTGCACAGATGTGAACACTATCTTCTTCAGACATCAAAGGTGGTAGGGTTTCACAACATGCTAACCTAGTCTACAGGTACGAGATACATTGACTGATACTATGGGGACACATGGTACAGTAGGGATAGAGGTTCAGATGAAAGCAGGTCCATGCCATCCCCATCTTATCTGAATCAATGATGTGCCATTTTAAGCATTTCACTACTCTTACAGAGAGCTGCTCTCTTCTCTACAGTACATCTCAATCCTCTGAAATTAAGTTACAACCTGGTCTTTCCAACTGAGATCTTCCAGACATCAAATTATATTCTGACATGTGCTCTTCCATGATCCAAGCAAGGACCGCCATACCCCTGACAACCCTCCCAATCTTCATTTCTGCTCTTCTCTATCTCATATAACCTGTATGATAACTGACTGCCTGGCAGAAATAAACTGCCTGGGATTGGTCAATACAAATTATTCTGAAGAGTTCTTTTACTCTGCTGTCCCCATAGGAGAACCCTTTTTGGTTCCAGATGGAACCTTTTTTGGTTCCAGATGGAACCCTTTTGGGTTCCATGTAGAATACTCTGTGGAATGGAAATGGAAATGCAAATGGAACCCAAAAGGGTTCTACCTGGAACCACAAGGGTTCTACCTAGAACAGAAAATGGTTCTTCAAAGGGTGCTCCCTTTGAGAAAGCCAAAGAACCCTTTTAGGTTCTAGATAGCACATTTTTTCATCATCATATTTAGACTTACCTGTGGATTCTGTTATGGTAGTCTTCACCTGTAATGTAGGATCAGTGCAGGGCTGGGCAGGGTAGAATGTCTCCTTCTCTCTGTGGATCTAGAAACAAAAATACATTTGGGATCAACAAGACCGAACTTATACAACAGATGTGTTTAGTACAGTAGCGGTAAGCATATTTTTTTTGGTGGAGAAACAAAATGACTACTGAATATACACCAACCTCAAGTTTTCTAAGTACTTTCTATTTTCAAAAACCTAAGAATCTGGGAAGAATTCCTAGTATTCTCAACCATGCTGTCTTGGCAGGTTGGTGTTATAGAACAGTCAGACAGATATACAATATAATCAGTCTCAGGACATTTAATATTGATGGCCTCTACTTTGGAAGACCCAAACCTACCACAGAACACAGAAGACCTACCACAGAAAACCTACCACAGAACACAGCAGACCTACCACAGAACACAGAAGACCTACCAAAGAACACAGCAGACCTACCACAGAACATAGAAGACCTACCACAGAACATAGAAGACCTACCACAGAGCATAGAAGACCTACCACAGAGCACAGCAGACCAACCACAGAACATAGAAGACCTACCACAGAACATAGAAGACCTACCACAGAACATAGAAGACCTACCACAGAGCACAGCTTTGCATAGAAGGAGAAGAAAATACATGTCTGCAGGTAGAGAGAATCTAATCACGTGAATGAAAGACCATAAACAGTGTGGCTGTGCCTCGATCTGACTCACCAGGCCCACATCTGGCCTATTCCCTGGGCCGGCCCAGGTCTGCTACAGTCAGTAGGCTCTCTCTCTCTGTGTCTGGAACTGGCTGTGTTGAGCTCTAACTGCTGCTCACCATACGTGCTGCTGCTGGGAATTTGGACCGGGAGTCGGAGAGGAATTCTGCCCACATGTAAACATCAGGCCTGATTGACATTCAGCTGACAGCTGCTAGCAGTCTGAGGCTCTAGGCCACACTGGGCACCCAGGGAGCTGTTGTTGTGGGGCTTAAGTGCCTTGCTCAAGGGCACAACAGCAGGCAATGGCATCTAGGCGGACCCAGGATTCAAACTGGCAACTCTCAGGTTGCTGGCTCGCCTCTCTGACCTCTGGGCTACCTGCCGCCTCATGATCAGTGTTCACTGTTCAGATGGCAGTAAGAACAGAATGGAGGAGGAAGAACACCACCCAACCCTCAGATAAAAACAAAGAGACTGAAAAGAGAAGAACTATTACTTTTTCTGGTAGATGCCCTTATTAAAACCCAAATACATTAGTTGAATATTTCAAGAGTTACAATATGGTAACTATAACAACCACACCTCTCTAACTACAACAACCACACCTCTCTAACTACACCAACCACACCTCTCTAACTACAACTACACCTCTCTAACGACAACTACACTTATCTAACTACAACAACCACACCTATCCAACTACAACAACTACAACAACTACACCTCTCCAACTACAACAACCACACCTCTCTAACTACAACAACCACACCTCTCTAACTACAGCTACACTTCTCTAACTACAACAACTACACTTCTCTAACTACAACAACCACACTTATTTAACTACAACAACTACACCTATCCCACTACACCTCTCTAACTACAACTACACCAACTACACCTCTCTAACTACAACAACTACACCTCTCTAACTACAACAACTACACCAACTACACCTCTCTAAATACAACAACTACACCTCTCTAACTACAACAACTACATCAACTACACCTCTCTAACTACAACAACTACACTTCTCCAACAACAACTTCACTTCTCTAACTACAACAACGACACTTCTCTAACAACAACAATTACACTTCTCCAGGGAGGGGTTTATTGAGAATGAGGACAGAGAGTAGATTCCATGAGGACAGAGATTAGATTCATACAGCTCACCGTCTGTTCCTCATCATCCATCATCAGCCCCAGACATCACACCCATTGGCAGACCACTCTTCATGTGATCAGGTCGCCAACTACAGAGCCAGTCTTCCCACGCCTTGTACATGTGTTCATGTACGTGTGTTTGTAATAAGTGTGTGTGTGTGTGCCTGCTTGCGTGTGTGTGTGCGAGTGTGTTTACATGAGTGCATACGTGAATGTACTCGTGCATGCAAGTGTGACTGCATGTGTGTGTGTGTGTGTGTGTGTGTATGTTGAGGTGTCTGTGTGTGTATCCAGGAAATTCTCCCCTCACACACGGCTGTAGATACAGGGCCTTATTGTTCCGCCCCTGCTCAGAGGGACAGGGTCTCAGTGTCGTGACACAGGGGGGTGTGGGCGTCGCCCCTCTCTGTGTCCGTCCAATCACACACAGCTGCTGCTGCTCAGAACCAGACCAGGGGGACAATACGGACAAGTGACCTAGAGATACTGTCCTCTCAGACCACACAATGGCTTTATCACAATTCACAACCCATGGTCAGATAGACAGACGACCCACAATCACTTACAGATTACCTAAGTCAGGACATAAGCATGGTTTATCACAAAACAGAGGATACTTTAAGGCCTTTACCATTCCTTTATCGCCTATAGATGGCCTTAGTGTTGACTAGGCTTGGGGAGGTATACTGTATATACCGTATACAGGGGTATTTGGGAAAATGTAAATACCGTCAAAACTATTTATTTTTAAGTTTTGAAATACATTTGAATATTTGTAGCTACTTTTTAAGTTATTACCTGCAGTCAACTTGTGCAATTTCTTAGGATATAAAGCAGATTTCGTTCTTCATTTCACCTGTCACAAATATTATGAAGCTTACTGTAGTTCCCCAGTTGAGCCAGTCACGGGTTTGTTTAGAAATAGCACAACAGGAGAAAGCATTAGCACAACTGGAGAACATGTCAGCACAACAGGAGAACGCGTTAGCACAACATGAGAACATGTCAGCGCAACAGGAGAACACGCTAGCGCAACAGGAGAACGCGTTAGCACAACATGAGAACATGTCAGCGCAACAGGAGAACACGCTAGCGCAACAGGAGAACGCGTTAGCGCAACAGGAGAACGCGTTAGCGCAACAGGAGAACACGCTAGCGCAACAGGAGAACGCGTTAGCGCAACAGAAGAACGCGCTAGCGCAACAGGAGAACGCGACAGCGCAACAGGAGAACGCGTTAGCGCAACAGGAGAACACTTTAGCGCAACAGTAGAACGCGTTTGCGCAACAGGAGAACACGCTAGCGCAACATGAGAACATGTCAGCGCAACAGGAGAACACTTTAGCACAACAGGAGAACACTTTAGCGCAACAGGAGAACGCATAAGCACAACAGGAGAACACTTTAGCGCAACAGGAGAACGTGCTAGCGCAACAGGAGAACACGCTAGCGCAACAGGAGAACACTTTAGCGCAACAGGAGAATGCGCTAGCGCAACAGGAGAACACACTAGCGCAACAGGAGAACACGTTAGCGCAACAGGAGAACACTTTAGCACAACAGGAGAACGTGTTAGCACAACAGGAGAACGCGTTAGCGCAACAGGAGAACACATTAGCGTTAGCACAACGGGAGAACACTTTAGCACAACAGGAGAACGCATAAGCACAACAGGAGAACACTTTAGCGCAACAAGAGAACACGCTAGCGCAACAGGAGAACACTTTAGCGCAACAGGAGAACACGCTAGCGCAACAGGAGAACGCGTTTGCGCAACAGGAGAATGCGCTAGCTCAACAGGAGAACACGCTAGCGCAACAGGAGAACACTTTAGCACAACAGGAGAACGTGTTAGCACAACAGGAGAACGCGTTAGCGCAACAGGAGAACACATTAGTGTTAGCACAACGGGAGAACGTCCATAGTCTTCTATATCTGATGAAGTTACAATTGTGCTGTATGCAATTCACAACTAAATGTTTGCCATCAGATGTCTTATATTGTCTTTCTGCCAGAAGTCAAAGACCTCTGGATCAGTTCTCTCTACAGTTGCCATTTTTCCCTGTGCTTTCTTCTAGTGTTTTTTTCCTTCAGAAAAGCATACATCACAACTTTGTTAATTTGCACAATTTCACTTTCACTTGTAAATGTCCCCACTCACCGAAAATTACATTCGGTAGCAACAAGCTACGCTTATATATAAATTTATGAGTTGGATTTGCCTGTCTTTGCAATTAGGTCATGTTCGTTTTTAATCTCGTTAGCATTTAGCTAACAGCGTATACGTGATTTTGCAATTAGTTTGTGCTAATTTTCAGAGCGACTGTAATCAAGATATATGGAATACAGAACACATAAACCTCAGAGGTAGCTCAGTATATCTTCGCTCCGAAGGCTCAAACAGACACTATGCAGTACATTCTCAAAAAGGGCAGACTTGTAGGTTACGGGGTCAAAAATGATGAAGTATAAAATTCTAGTTCACTGTCTATTTGGTTTCCATCAGCAAGAAAAGAAAGCTCAAGAAAGTTGGGATATTTTTGTTATAGTGGAAATATATCAGTCAGTCAGTTATCTGTCTGGACTAAACGGTTTAGCAGACAGAGTGGCCGGAGAATGAAACAGACAGTACAATGGAACTATTAAGAAACCCTGAACAAAGGATCCATTGGCTACTATGATTTATGACCTGACGATTAAGTTATGGAGTAATTCCACTGCTTTCTTGAGCAATAAAGACAAGTGCACTGACGTTCATTATTAGTGACAACTGACCTGATGGCAGAACTGATTGAGTCTTGTAAAAGTTCATTATATTTAAAAGCATTAAACTCATTAAAGACCATACGCATTTTTGTTATGTGTGCGTAAGAGAGAGAGAGAGAGAGAGAGAGAAAGAGAGAGAGAGAGAGAGAGAGAGAGAGAGAGAGAGAGAGAGAGAGAGAGAGAGAGAGAGAGAGAGGAGTGGGAAAGAGAAGGAGTGGGAGAGAGAACAAAGTCTATGTGTACATGTCTCTCCTCTGTAGGGAATGTGAAAACATGTGGATTTCCCCAGGCTTGTGGTTAATTGTCTTTCCCCCACTAGTAGAATGTGGGGGCAGGGGGCTTCTTTACCAGGTTTCTGTACAGTCTTAAAGTGGCTAGTGGACAATGCACAAGGCCTCATTGATGGGCCTGCCTACAGCCCAGTGCAGCACTGAGCAGCCTCTGTGTGCCCTGCAGCGCTGGGCGGAGGGAGAACACTACACTCTTATCCTACAGAAGCAGACACACACACCAGACAAACACATGTAACGTACAATATAGAACACGTGTACATACCGTACACAACATGTTCAGGTACGGACACATTTCCCTTCTTATCCAACAATGGATAATAGTTTGTTTTTGTTCAAATCTATTTTATTCTATTCTACAATTGTCACTGGTACAAACATAGATGAGCACATGCATTTATAAAGTAGATTAGTCTCCTGCGCTGTCTAGTAGATCAGTCTCCAGTCTCCTGCGCTGCCGCGTAGATCAGTCTCCTGGGCTGTCTAGTAGATCAGTCTCCAGTCTCCTGCGCTGCCTAGTAGATCAGTCTCCTGTACCATCTAGTAGATCCATCTCCTGCGCTGCCTAGTAGATCCATCTCCTGCACCATCTAGTAGATCCATCTCCTGCGCTGCCTAGTAGATCAGTCTCCGGCGCTGCCTAGTAGATCAGTCTCCTGCGCTGCCTAGTAGATCAGTCTCCTGTACCATCTAGTAGATCCATCTCCTGCGCTGCCTAGTAGATCAGTCTCCGGCGCTGCCTAGTAGATCAGTCTCCTGTACCATCTAGTAGATCCATCTCCTGCGCTGCCTAGTAGATCAGTCTCCGGCGCTGCCTAGTAGATCAGTCTCCTGTACCATCTAGTAGATCCATCTCCTGCGCTGTCTAGTAGATCAGTCTCCAGTCTCCTGCGCTGCCTAGTAGATCAGACTCCTGCGCTGCCTAGTAGATCATTCTCCTGCGCTGCCTAGTAGATCAGTCTCATGCGCTGCCTAGTAGATCAGTCTCCTGCGCTGCCTAGTAGATCAGTTTCCTGCGCTGCCTAGTAGATCAGTCTCCTGCGCTGCCTAGTAGATCAGTCTCCTGCGCTGCCTAGTAGATCAGTCTCCTGCGCTGCCTAGTAGATCAGTCTCCTGCGCTGCCTAGTAGATCAGTCTCCTGCGCTGCCTAGTAGATCAGTCTCCTGCGCTGCCTGGGAAAAGGAGATGATCAGCTATAAATGGATACATGTGGGTAGAGAAGGAAGCCCCTGGTGAAAAGAAACCCAATATAACGAATGGCAGACTTCAGACTTGCACTTTCCACAGTGACAGCCAATGTCTGGCATGACTCAGAGGCACAGCAAGGGAGAGGAATGTCCTTGGAGAGAGCTACATTTAAGTGCTTTGCTACAGTACTTACATCGCAGACAGAAACAACAACACTCCCAAGCTTAATTTAGGCCCAAACAATCAATACACGCCCTTGGAATAGGTGGAGTTGTTCTGAAGCAGAGACATTGCTGGAGAAAAAACATGTCAGACATGTTTTCTCCCAGGAGTTGGACTCGAGAGACGCTCAACCCTCGTCTATCTGTCACCAAGTTCACTCTGCCCTCCTCGCCCTTCAGGGAACACAACACACAGCCTGAGAGGGAGGACCAAGGCTAAGGAAGGGAGATTTGATCTGACCACAATTCATCTTCATTTTTGGGGTGGAATTGCAATAGGGCCATCTAATATGGACCATCTTGTCTATTCCCTTTGAAATCTAACAAACCTGTGCATAATGACATCCTTTAGGAAGAAGTCATCTCTTACGCAGATCTCTTCCCCTCTGTATTGAAGCCATCCAAATCTAGTCCAGCCTCATGCCTGTCCAAAACAAGTCTGGCCTGGGTTCTGACACCCAGAGATGATGGAGAGCAGAGGGGAGAATTCCCAGGTCCCATGCCCAAAGATAGAGCCTGACGCCTGCCCCCAGAGATGCAGCCTGGCCTCTTATCGCAAACCTCAAATCCACAGGCCACTCTACTCTGTCCAAGCGCTCCAACATGCTCTGTTGTTCTGCTTTGGTCTGGGCTCTCTCAGATAAAGATACAGTGCCCTTCCTTACCAGTACATATACATATACATATATATATATATATATTCACCAACCCAGAGCCCACATCCCACATTCCACTGGAATTCCAGTGCTGTTCCCAGTTCCACCCAGCTAAAGTACAGAGAGATGCTCAAAGTGGTGGTGAAGAGATGCTGAAAATTTGACTTAAACCTGAGCGGTTTGGTGGAGCACTGATTTGTCACATCACTGAAACACCTCCCTTGCCTTATGCTGAAAGCACCGCCGTGCCATTGTGTTTCACAGGAAAAACAAATGCAGGGTTTTCCTGAGTTCGGAGCTTGTAGCTGTGTGTCTGTGGAAAAACAGGGTCTGATCTAATGAATCGGTTGAGCTAGATGAGGCAGGCTTTGACGTGATACTTGAGGCAAAACTGATCAAAATCAGATATGGTGCCACTAGTAATAGACAACATTTGGAGACAGAAAACAGACAGAGGAATTTACACAAAGTTTACATAAATTATATACAATCCCCCCCGACACGCACAGACAGCAGAATATGCATCACATTCAGAATCCTAGCATTGTATTCCGTGACTCACACTTTGCACACAGACGAAGTGTCATCCAAAGTAAACAGAGGGAGAAAGAGATTGAGAGGAGGAGGGAGCGAGAGGAGACAGAGAAAGAAAGAGAGAGGGAGAAAGAGGGAGGGAGAGGAAATGAGAGAGAGAAAGAGAGAGAGAAAGAGAGAGGAAATGAGAGAGAGAAAGAGAGAGAGAAAGAAAGAAAGAAAGAAAGAAAGAAAGAAAGAAAGAAAGAAAGAAAGAAAGAAAGAAAGAAAGAAAGAAAGAAAGAAAGAAAGAAAGAGAGAGAGAGAGAGAGAGAGAGAGAGAGAGAGAGAGAGAAGAGTATGGACCACTTCCTGAGATCTGGCCAGCAGGCCTTCATTCTCCATCCAAAGACAAAGTCCACCCTGAGAGCACACTACTCAATGCTACTAACGGCTCACAAACACTCCACATCTCCTGAGCACACACTGAAGAACGGCAAAATATTAGACACATCCGGACAAATACAAACACACACAAAGAGAGTAAATGAATCTTCTGTGACACGAAAGGTGACAGTCATCTTCCCAGTGCAGATGTGAAATCTCAGTTGTTACCACAAGGATACAGCGGAGACGAAAGGCTCCATGAAAACACGTCATGAAATTTGCTAAGAAAACCTACAGCCTGTTTTTTTGGGGGGTCTCTTCCACGACCACATCCACAGGCGTAGAGCGCTCTCTCACACATGTGGCAAGTAAAAAGATTCTCTGTCCATTCGTACCTTTATCAAAACGACATCCACTGTTCTCTCCCCCTTTCCACGCAGACTATACCTCCGCTTGTGTCGCTCGTACATCTTTCCAGGCAGTGAAAAGTAGTGGTTATTAACAGAAAGGCACTAGATTCCAACATGAAGCTCAGGCTTGTGGAGTCCTTTGTGAAGTTTGGGGGAAATGAGCAACTCTTCCCACATCTGCTCGCAGAACCAGCCCCTCAGTCTGACCCTCCCTTCTTTTCCTTCTCCCTCTCACACACACTCCTCCCTCCTCTCCTCTCTTTCACTGACATTTTTTTCTCTCTCTCCTCTCCCCTATTCATCTCTCTCCATTTTCCGTTCAATTTCAACTCCTCTTATCCTCTCGTCAATCTGCATCTATTCCCCCCCGTTTCTCCCGTGTGGCGACGAGTTGAACAGCTGTACCCAGTGGGTGCTGTGATGCTGAGCGGCAGGGAGAGAGTGTCTATGGAAACAGGCTGATAAGGAGAAGCCACTGTGATGCATGACCTGCATACAGACTGGCTCCAGAAGAGGGAAGCTCTCCTACACACAGTGAGGAGCAACAGATCAGATAAACTATGACTAGAGACATAGTCAACTGCTGTTGCTTGTCCCATAGGTTTGATGTAATAACACTGCTAATAAGGACAATACCTTTAGGAATTAAAATCATACGTCTTCTATCTTTACTTAAGTACAAACATGGTCCTCGTGATGAAAAATACCCCAAGCGTATCACTTAGAATTGGAATCTCAATGCGTGTAACATGTTCTCAAACAGTGGGTGTCCCAAAGCAGAGGAGAAAGCAGAAGTGTCCTCTGTGTGAAACACTTGAGCAGGGGGGAAAAAACTCCACATCTGCAGACAGTCATCAATGGAACGGACAAACAGTTGGAACCATGGCAACCATTACAAACTGTCCACATGACGCACAGAGAGAGATAGAGAGAGAGAGGGGGGGGGGTGAGAGGGGGAAGACAGAGGGGGGAGGAGAGAGAGGAGAGAGAGAGAGAGAGAGAGAGAGAGAGAGAGAGAGAGAGAGAGAGAGAGAGAGAGAGAGGGTTGGGGCTCTGTCGGTCCTAACACGTCTGGGCAGCTTAGTAGAACGAAAGACAACCCCTGGAAACAAGAGCAACTTGCCCTAATTCCTACTATTCCCCAGGGCACACAGCTTGTAACATTATGAGAGGAAAACAACAGACCCAGATACATGACATGCTAATCATGTTTAGGGGACTTTTCTAAAGTGGCAATTCTCATTGGTTAAAACCACTACGGAGGAGGGGGGGGGGGTTTAATCAACACTTCCTGATTTCTTCCAGCCTCTCTTTGTGCTAACCAAGGACTGGCTTCTATTCTCACACTGTACAACCACTGTGCATACCACAACAAACTCTCAACCCACGTCTACAGTAAATAACAACCTATTCCAAATAGTGAAGAATGCAGAATTCTCTGAAAGCAACCTAAGAGTCTCTGAAAGCAACCGAAGAGTCTCTGAAAGCAACCTAAAATGTGGTTGTGTGACAAAATGTCAATAAGTGTACGATGTTACGTGCTGCCTGCTCAGTAAACATAGTGGTGTGGGTGAAGCATGTGAGCTCCTCCACTGAGAGAAGGATCAATCGACATTAAAGGCTGTGGGTCAGGGTGAGTTCAGAGAGGTGGTGGATGGGAGAGGGGGTGCTCCGTGAAGGGCCCTTTGTAAGGCCCTGATGCATACAGACACAGAGGGTCTGAGCCTGAGCACCTATGGAGTTCTTGGGCTGGTATCGGACCTGTAGTCAACAGGACCTAGGTAGGTAGGTAGGGGGGGGAGAGAGACAAACTGCACGGTTGCGTGTGTCCTTATATCCTGCTGTACAACTACAGAGGGAGGGGAAGAGAAACCAGAGAGGAGGGTGAATGGGAAAGAAGAGGGACGTGGATAAAGAGACACACATACAGCCAGACCCACCCTAGTCAGGTTCAGTGAGCGATGAACAGACTCACTGAAGTATTCACCGCAACTAGCTACCCCCTGCTTCCCCCCAAACCAAAACAATATGGAGGAAAATATCCTTCCTTTTATGCACTGAGCAGCCTCAGGACCTACAGTGCCCAGGCAGCCCATTCCACTGCAGTAGGGAAGCACATTTATAATCATGCTTGGTTTAGTAACCTGTGAAAACTCAAAAATCATAAACCATGACAATTCCTGACTAGAATGCAGGCTGTCAAGCACGCCTCTGCAAGATTAAGACAGGCAATATATTACTGAACCAAACATTCTGGCAAAAATATGTTTTTTATGTCATCTGTATTTTTCTTGTTAACCGTTTGAAATGCTGTACACATCGGGAGGTAGTTATACCAGAACACAACACTAGGGGGTGCCTGAGGACACACAGAGCTGGCAGGAACACTCATTATGGTTTTGGCAGGCAGCAGCAGCACAGTCTGTCCGTATTTCAGGACTTCCTCCTTTCCTGGCTGCTCTCTGCAGTACTCGCAGTTCTGTTTTACGAAGATTACTCAACTGTACCTCACACAAACTCATTGACACTGAAAGCTGTGTTGCATCATACAATTCAATTAACCAAACATTCTGCATCACATTTTATAGCAATGTAAATGTCGATGCTAATTCTGAACTGTAGTGCTCTACGTTGTTTTGTATACATTCTCCACTTATCGTTGAAAACTTTGGCCATCAAACACGTTCAAACAGACCTCTGGTGCAGTCTGTGGACCAAAATGCGGCTCCAGTTGATGTTAGACTGTCCTCTACTGGCGACTAAGGTTAGCACCAAATTAGTATTCCATGCAGCTCCTCCCACTCTGTAACAGCTCACAGGTTGTCTCTCTGACAGGTTGTCATAATCAGCAAGGCGGACACCAATGACGTGATTCCATCAACAGAACAACGAGAAACACTGCTGGAGCAAACTGAATTAGACGGAAAGGATCTGAGAAATGGCATCTGCTTTCACTCTCACTGGCAGATATTTGTTTCAGGTGGAAGAGCACTGAGCGGAGCAGGCCACGGCATGGACCTTCAACAGCTGCTAATAGGAAGATATGAATGAGTCCTGCACTGCACCCAATCTTCAGCTGTCTCATAGTCAATCAATCAATTGCATTTATTTATAAAGCCCTTCTTTTTTTTTTTTACATCAGCCTATGTCACAAAGTGCTGTACAGAAACCCAGCCTAAAACCCCAAACAGCAAGCAATGCAGGTGTAGAATCACGGTGGCTAGAAAAAACTCCCTAGAAAGGCTAGGAAGAAACCTAGAGAGGAACCAGGGTCTGAGGGGTGGCCAGTCCTCTTCTGGTTGTGCCGGGTGGAGATTATAACAGAACATGGCCAATATGTTCAAATGTTCATAGATGACCAGCAGGGTCAAATAATAATAATCACAGTGGTTGTAGAGGGTGCAACAGGTCAGCACCTCAGGAGTAAATATCAGTTGGCTTTTCATAGCCAATCAGTCAGTTACGGTATACAGCATGTCTACAAACTCTGTTTCTATTTTCTAACTGACATTAAAAATCAGATGTACCCTGATCCTCGTACTAAACACTGTGGTACCCACAGCCTTGGTTCCAGCCAGTGTCTGACTCTGATAGACATTCACAGAGTACACTACATTGCTTCTAACTGAAACTAGACTCAGACCGTTGAAAAAGATCTTCATAAAAGAGTTGAAATATTCTTCTCCTCTGAGACTATGTGGTTTACGTGCCACAGACTTCTGGCTGTCTGGCTGGCTGTCTGGCTGGCAGGCTGTCTGGCTGGCTGTTGTGTTTGACCTGGTGAGCTTCTTATAAAAGACAGTCCTCCAGAGTTACAGTGTAATTCCTCTCAAAGGCTAATAATGAAGTACAGAGGGAGTCTGGCCAAGAGAGAGCTGTGACAGTGGCCCTGTCTACATGCCACTCTCCAGATAAGCAGCACAGCTTAGCCACATTCACAAGAGGGGGGTGAATTGCAGAACTAAATCACCGCTGAACAATACACCTAATCCTTCATGCATGAAGACAATTATCATACCAGAAGAAAGTTGCCTGCAGATTGCGGCGTGATCACAACAGAGATATGACATGGCCGAAGCATTTCAGTATGACATCATCTCAGTCACATAGGCCCTGTGGACTATGCTGACAATTACGCACCACACAAAACAACCCAGGAAAATTGTAGAGAATCACAAAAGAAAATCACAGAGGATGCCTGCCCACAACTGCACGGTCAGTCCCTCACCATAACACAAGACCTACTATACAATAGAAGGTCACCTTTCAGAACCAGGTAGTCAGAAACAGAGAATGACAACAGTAGGAAACAATATGGCTTCCCATAGGAAAAGGTGTGCTTCTAGAGCTGCGTGGGAGGGCAGTGCCCTGACCTGCTGGTGTGGATGTCTCCTGCTGCTAATCAGACACTTCCTTCCTTCCTCTCTGTCTTCACACTGCTGCTGCAGCTACTGTCAGTGGGACTGTGTTATCTCTGCCTCCCTCTCTACGGCTTGTTTCTCACCCCTCATATCACTCCTCTCAGGGGAGAGAAGAGACGGTGAGGTCATCTTTTATTTTTCTCTCCTCCTGGTTAAACAGGGTAGGGCACACACACACACGCACGCACACACACGGTGAACCACGTGGCCACAGCTTTCCCATATCTGCCCACCTGACCTTTAGAAACAAGAGTTCAGCTTGTCAGGCCGAGAAGTGCGTCATGTTTGTACGGACTTTCCCAAAAGTGAAGGCAAACAACATGACAAAAAAAGGGTTTATTTAGTGAGGTCAGGTGGGAATGCTTGGCATGGAACAGCGATAAGATAATTGCTTCCCAGAAACAAATGATCTCCCAGTCATGGAAAATGTTACATCAATCAGACTATATGTGACTTCAACTGATTTGTGGGGACAGGAGTCAGAGTTTTACTCATGTTCCAAATCATTAGAGTACCAAGAGTTTTTCAATCTGTAAATTGACAAAAACATGAACGTGATATAATGATAATAATGATTATTGACTAGTTGTATTACTACCATTACGCTGCTTTTCATTGACTATGGATTGCTTTTACATTTAGTATCTATTTATTCTGCTACTGGTCACTATTACTTCTGTTCACATCTACACTACCGTTCAAAAGTTTGGGGTCACTTAGAAATGTCCTTGTTTTTGAAAGAAAATCACATTTTTTGTCCATTAAAAATAACATCAAATTGATCAGAAATACATTGTTTATGTTGTAAATGACTATTGTAGCTTGAAACGGCTGATTTTGAATGTTGTAAATGACTATTGTAGCTAGAAACGGCTGATTTTGAATGTTGTAAATGACTATTGTAGCTGGAAACGGCTGATTTTGAATGGAGGCCCATTATCAGCAATTATCAGCAACCATCACTCCCGTGTTCCAATGGCAACGTGCTAATAGCTAAGTTTGTCATTTTAAAAGGCTAATTGATCATTAGAAAACCATTTTGCAATTATGTTAGCATAGCTGAAAACTGTAATGCTGATTATAGAAGTAATAAAACTGGCCTGGACAACTGGACAAGTACATTAGAGTGTCTAGTTTGAGAAACAGATGCTTCACAAGTCCTCAACTGGAAGCTTCAATAAATAGTACCCGCAAAACACCAGTCTCAACGTCAACAGTGAAGAGGCGACTCCAGGATGCTGGCCTTCTTCTGTTGACGTTGAGACTAGTGTTTTGTGGGTACTATTTTTTTAATTGTTAATGTATTTATTGTATTTTATCCCCTTTTCTCCCCAATTTCGTGGTATCAAATTGTTAGTAGCTACTATCTTGTCTCATCGCTACAACTCCCGTACGGGCTCGGAGGAGACGAAGGTTGAAAGTCATGCGTCCTCCGATACACAACCCAACCAAGCCGCACTGCTTCTTAACACAGCGCACATCCAACCCAGAAGCCAGCCGCACCAATGTGTCGGAGGAAACACCGTGCACCTGGCGACCTGGTTAGCATACACTGCGCCCAGCCCGCCACAGGGGTCGCTAGTGCACGACGACACAATGATATCCCTACCGGCCAAACCCTCCCTAACCCGGACAACGCTAGGCAAATTGTGAGTCGCCCCATAGACCTCCCGGTTGCGGCCGGCTGCGACAGAGCCTGGGCTCGAACCCAGAGTCTCTGGTGGCACAGCTAGCACTGCGATGCAGTGCCACCCGGGAGGCCTTGGGGGTACTATTTAATGAAGCTGCCATTTGAGGACTTGTAAGGTGTCTGTTTATTTCTCTATATATATTTTGATATGTTTTCTATATTTTCTATAATTGTCCATACCATTAGTACTATCACTGCATTCTTGGCAATGAGCTCTCAAAGTATCAACTTCACTGTACTGTTTTCCACATGTGCACGTGGCGAATAAACTTTGAAACATGAAACGTTAACTCACCAGTGTAGAGTCTTCCCTGTATGCGAGAGATTCCTTCTTTCCCTTCTCTTCTCCCTGGGCTGGACACACCGTGTCTTTGTCTGGGGAGTGATACAGTATGACACAGGTATGACACAGGTATGACACAGGTATGACACAGACATATACGGAACCTGACCGTTTGACCCTATGAACAAACTAACACAGAATCCTCTCCATAAATGAAAACGTAAATTAATAAATGAAAAATTCAACTCAAGTTCAAAATATGAACTCAAAATAATGAATCATACCAGTAGTATCTAATGTATAAACAGCATAGGCCTTGACAACCGTTAGAAAAGCAACTATAAACAAGCTGCCATGCATGAAGAGAGGACAATGATCTCTATTTATACTACATCAGTGTAGAATCAGAGGATCTATTCTGCTCCATATTCCCAACCAGACAGGAAAAGGCCTGGGTGTAGCCATGTGCTCACGGACTGCCAAGACAGGGAAGGCTCTGGAAGGATACCTTTATTTTCAGAGCCTACTGTAAGGTCTGGAGAGATCATTGTACTGCTGCTTGGATACGTAAATACACACACACAGCCCCATTCACAATCACACAGCTCTCTAGATGACTGACATGGAGCCTTTGACCTTTTCAGACTGACTCAGGGACAAGAGGCCTGGGTGGTATACCATATATACCTTATACCGGGGTATTTGGAAATGCCGTTTAAACAATTTCTCAGAAGTTTTGGAATAAATTCTAATATTTAAAGCTACTGAACTTGAAGTAAATCCCTGCAGTCAACTTGTTCTATAGGTTAGGAGATAAAGAAGATCGCAATCTTAATTTACATCTACCACATAATCTTTCATTATGAAGTTTACCGGTAATCCCCAGTCATGTGGTGTTTCTTTATAAACACAGCACGATGAGAGACCGGAGCTCAGTCGCTCACTGTTGTGCAGCAATTGTCAGGTGAACTACTTACAGTATGGAATTCACAGCTAAATGTTTGCCAGCTAGACATCTTATAACTATTAAGTTAACGGGTTAAAATGTGCTACATTTTCTGCAGTTGTGCATTTTGTTTGCTAATTTAGTATCTAGTTAGCTATCTAGCTAAGTGGTTGGTTAGCTTCTTCCAAAATCCTAACACCAGAAAATCCCCTCCTGGATCAAGAGCCTTGATGTCTAATATTTGTCTTGTGCTTGGAGTAAACTGCGAGTAGCATTTCTGTGCTCATTGTAAAACTTTTGAGTTGGGAAGTCTGTCCTGCAAATAGTTTAGGTCAGAGACTGTATAAAATGTTCACGTTGCGCTCGTTAGCATTTAGTTAGCATCCTCTATGTAATTTTACATGTACTTATTAGCATTGCTAACCTTCGAATTACAGATGCTAAGTGTTGTTTGAAAATAGCCCTTGTGTTCAGTGCTGGTATTACAGGATATCCCGGTATGGCACAAGGTCTGTATGAAGGTATGACAATCTGGATACTGCCCAAGCCTAGCCAGAGAGTCATATAATGTCATATACAAGCATTCTACAATTGACATGGTATAGCTGACAAAATGTGTTAAAAGTTACATTTTAATATATTCTACTTCCTGTTTTGAGGTAAATATTCTGTGGTTCAACCTCCACAGAATGCCATGACAAATGACAGCCTACCCTTTTAGCAACGGTAAAAGCTCAGGCATAGCTGAACTAAATGGTCACATGCTCAGAGTCGTACAACAGTGTGCTCACACAGAAAGGACGGTGCAGTTAAGAAAGACGACAAAAATGCACACCAGGCCTGAATTTAGCAGCTGGGATATAAAGTAGGGGATATGTAGTAAAGGGTTCATGTACATGAAAAGTGAGCTTCAGATTTTCCTCATGACCCAAATCTACTTGAATTTGAGCTTGTACTAACTACTGCAGCTGGACGATATGAACAAAAAAATGGATAAATTGACAATTCTTTGGCGAAAATGATAAATCAACAACAGCTAGACATCCCCCACGAATGATGCAGTGCCCCCCTTGGGCCAAGCAGTATCGTTTTGTAAATAGCGGCTCTCTATGGCATGACGCGTCATTCACCTAAATTTTAACAAAATCGTCCCTGAGTTGTCTGAGATGTTGTCTGTGGCTAACGTACAAACATGCTAAAGTACTAACGGAGACAGATCCACAATCCCCTGACCAATTTCCTTGCGGGGGGAAAAAACTAGAACAACAGTAGCTGCTTTTGAAAACAGTATTTTTCCTGCAATTGCATTTTAAGTAACGGTCATATGCTTGAGCTTCTCCCCTTCTCTGAGCACTGAGGGTGGCTCACTCACACAGCAGCCGGCAGCTGAACTGGGACAGATACTTTCAGAGCATGAGTCAACATAATGCATAGGCTATTACCGCTGACCAAATAATGGTTGTAGAACAATCCACAGAAGCCCTGCGTAGCGAAATCCCCGACTTGAGCGAAATGCTTCGGTAGGAAGAAGGCAGTGTCCATGTCTGTCATTTTCACTTTTTCGTCCCAGCTCTACTAACTCATCAACTCAAATTGTATTTGTCACATATGCCAAATACAACAGGTCTATAGACCTTACTGTGAAATGCTTACTTATGAATCCTTGAATGAAATGTTTCAAATAAATGGTTTCTTCTTATTCATCTGCATTAATGAATCTATAGGTGAGCAAAGCAAAAGCAGTTATCATTGTTTTGTCATTGTGTGGCCTTACCTTTCACAGACTTGTCAAGGGGTCTCAAAGCTTCAGAACACTCCACTTTAGTATCCAGCATTCTCTCACTCACTCCATCCAGGCTGGCCAGTGTGTCTGGGGACTGCAGGCCCAAGGACAATCCACCGTCTACTTCCACTGAGAAGCTGCGCTTCTCCTCACCCGGGCCTGTTTCACTGTCTAGCTCCGAGAGGGAAGTCAGCTCTGGACTCTGGGCCGTACCACTGTCAGAGTCACTGGCTGTATGTAAATCTGCAGGTGTGGCCGGTCTCTCTGGAATAGCCTCCTGATGTGTCAGCTCTGAGGATCTCCCTGGGGAGATAGTGGAGGAGGATGTGATTACCTCATCGCTCTGTCTGTCCACAGCCCTTTCATCATGTAACAACATGTCTGTCTGAGGGTGGGAGTCTCCACACTCTCTGCTGGCTTCTACACTCTCTCCCTGGGTCAGACTCAGGCCTGCTAGTCTGGCCTCCACTTCATTCTCATTCCCAGGTCTGGCTTCGGATAGGTCACTGCTCTCCTCTCCTTGTAGAAGACGTGGCTCATCCTCTCCCTTTGAGGGGTTCTTGTCCATCACATCCCCCAGTAACTCCCCAGGTGAGACAATAGGACCCCCATCCAAGGTAAGGGTCTCAGTGGCCTCAGAAACAGTGACCCCTGACCTTGGTGCAGTGTCTTTGGGTCCAGTCTGATGCTCACGCTGGTTGTCAACAGCCTCCGGTACACGGCTTGCCTCCAGCATTGAATTGGAGTGGCATTGTTCTATGTTTGCTACAGCAGCTGCTACTGCTATGGCCACCACTGCTACAGCTGTGGCTGCTATCTCCTCCCTACAAGGCAGAGAGTCTGCCTCTTCTAACGATGCCCACTGTATAGACACCTTCTTCTTTGCAGGGGTCTCCTCTCCTGTGACTGTCCCCTCTTCAGACAGTTTGTCCGCGGAGCAACTATCCGACTGGACGAGTTCCTCCTCCTCATGAGAGGGTTGGAGGTCTGTGACATCATCAGAGTGCTGTGGCCCCATGGTCCACTTCTCTACGCTCAGTCTCTCTCCATCCTCAGTTGTCCTTCTGGCTGAGTCGGTGGACGCCTGTTCCTCCCATTCCTGCCCAGCCTCGTGGCCCTGGCTGTGGGCACCGTCCTGGTTATGCTGTGGTGGTGGTACCACTACCTCCACTGTGCCCTCCGCCGTCTGATCCAGGACCTGCTCACTGGGCTCTGGTGCTGTAACGCTACTGGGTCCGTGTGAACGGCTGCTCTCGCTTTCTCCCTCTGTCATACTGGGGCTCTGCTTCATGCTGTTTGTGTCAGTCTCTCCACTTCGGCTGCTGGCTGACTCAGTGCTACCGTTAGTCTGTTGGTCGGGGTTTCCTGCCTCTCTCTTTCTCTCGTGTGTACCGCCAATATCACCAACTCTTTCAGTCTCAGACCCCCGGGTCTGGCTGCTGTTATTGGCCAAATCCTGCTCCTCAGAATAACTCGTCAGCGCTGTGGTGATTTCCTGTCTTTGTTCTGGGTCTTGTGACTGTGCAGCCTGTGCCTGATGGCGGCTCACAGCTCCTGTCATTGTCTGCAGAGTACATTCAGAGGCGGCTTCCGCGTACTCCACCTCCACCTCGCCGCCATGTTCACCGTGCTGCCCGTTCTCCACAGGAACCCCAGCCTCTATCTGAGCCCAGGGTGCTCTACAATCCATCTCCTCGATGTTGTCAGGCTCCCCCTGCCTTTCCATAGTCTTTTGAGCCCTCGTGTCCCCACAGCTGCTACTGCTGTTGACTGTACTCCTCTCCCCAGTCTCCAGGGGCCAATGCTTGTCTTCTGGGTGTTCCGGGTGTTCCTGGGACTGTGCGTGGCCCATGGCTGGCGTAACAGTCGTCGGAAAAGCAGCAGCCTTATCGCCCGTCTCAGTCTCTGCTCGCCTCTTCTCTCGCTCTTCCTTGTTCCTTTTACGGCGCCCTGCCTTGCTGCTCTGCCTGGCAGTGATTACGCCTGTCCTCTCCCTATCAGCTTCCTCCTGCTGGTTTCCACAGGACGGTGTGCTGACAGCTGGAGTCTCACCCTCCCTCTTCCGCCGCTGTGCTGCAGCTTCACTTCTTTTATCTAACGCCTTCACAGAGTCCTTTACTGCTGCCTGAGCGGGGCCCGCCTCTCCTTCCTCTAGCTGGCCGTTCGGACAAGGCCACGCCCCTCCCGCGAGGTGGGCATGGCTGTGTTGGGGGTGTAAAGCTGTGTGCGCTGACGTGTTGCTGATGCCGCCGGATCCTGCTGTACTGTTTAGCTCGTCTGGTGACTGCTGCTGGAACACATGATCTCCCTACAGTACAAACAGAAATGCAGGGTGAATAATTGTCCCATTAATTAAACGTCATTTACACACATTATACATCACACTTTACACACAGGGATCTTCACTTCGAGTCAAGATAAGACATGCACAAAATGTTCAGAGCAAACAAAAACCCACAGGTAACTTACAATAGGCTGGCTAGCTAGCCAGAAGATTTGATTCTGGGTTCTGAGATGACTTAGTGTATGAGAATACGGCAAGTAAGTCATAGTTCAAAGCAACAAAATGAGACAGCAGACAGAGTTGAACGCAGACGGAGTTAAATGCAGAGTTCTATAGCTCACCTTGTTGTCTCTGTGTGAGCGGATGAGTTTCTGTAGCTCCTCCACCTCTCCCTGCAGGCTGGGCGGAGTTTTCCCTGGCACCGTGTCCACCGTCAGGGTGTAGGTGTTCAGTCTAGGGTGGTGCTGCAGCGCTCGGCCTCCTGGGTAACACTGCCTCTCCTCTGCCTTTATCCGGGTGTCCGGCGAGGTCTCAACCCTGCTCAACACAAACAGAACACACCTGGTCAGAGAGGAGGTAGCCAAAGCACTCAGCACTGACTCAGAATTCAGCAGCACTACCTACGCCCATATTATAACAGCTATTGTGATCCACAGGTTCATTCCCAGGGAGACCAACCTTTCACCATTCCACCGCCGACCTCACCACCAAAACTGGTCAGCTTCATTGCTACTTCTATCTCAATCACAGAACTGGTATTTAATTCATTGTTCTATGATATCGGTGGAATTGAAAAAGTAAACGCCACTTCTCCCTTTCTAATCTCCTCCACCAGTGAAACCAGTTCTACTGAGTTACAAAGAGGAACAAAAAACAAAGCAAAGAGATCAAACATAGCCGTGCTAAAATGACATTTTCGGCATGGACCTATTCTAAACGCCTCTTGTAATGGCTAAATCCTGGGAGGGACTTTAGTAGTGTATTGTCCTGTGGTCCTGGGTGTGAATCTCTCTCTGCCTGGGTTGAGTCATCTGTTCTGCTCTCTCACAATGAGTGGAACTGACTCTAATCGACTCAGTGGTGATGATGTCACCACTGGTAAGCTCCGGTGAGAAGGACACAAAACCAAAACAATCTGATGGAAGCAAAGGGCATGAGGGAGTCATTCAGTAAATGGATTGGATTAGTAAGATTCCAGCCCCTGGTGACAGGAGTGCAGACCTGGGTTCAAATACTATTTGAAATCATTTCCAATACTTTATTCCATGCTTGATTGAGCTTGCCCGGCTTAACGGACCAATAGAATAGTTCTGCTCCATATCCCACTCCAAGCAGGCTACAGCAAAAACTCAATGGTTGGAAATAGTATTTGAGCCTTGGTCTGCAGGAGCGATGAGATCAGAGGCTGCTCTCACCTGCCTCTTGGCGCCCGGTGCCAGCACAGGGCTGAATGGGTCTCCATGGCAACCCCCTAACATCATTCACTGGGGAATGAAAGGCAGGACACGGCACGGGGGAAGAACACAACAGAGCCACGTTGTGGGACCTGAGTAGGGAACCCGAATGCAGCCAGGACCCAGCCTCAATCTCGGGAGCCAGGGGAGAGAGCTTTTAACAACACACAGTTGTCATGAAGACAACTGTACTATAAACGTTGGGTTTATTATTCCTTTGTTAATGGTATATGACCTAACCAGCTTATTCCTACAGCCAGCGGGTGGAATGTTCACAACTATGCTGTTGAGATTCAGCCATGACACCTAACTGTTCTCCTGTGCCAAATAAACAGCCGGCTGTCCCTGACCTGAACTAATCCTGTCTCAGAGCATTTAACGTCAGAAGCCAGGTGACTCAATCTCTCCACTCCCAGCTTAACTCATTTCAGGAACCTTTCCACAACTCTCCCGAAAACAACACCGAACAACAGCCTCCCCAACGACACCAAGCAACATCAGAGAGATGAACATGGGTTGGTGTCTATGTGACTGGTGTAACTGTTACATGCAGACGAGGAAGCGCAGGAAGAGTGGGTACGGAGAAATCCCTGGTCTAGTCTAGTGAAAACAGTTGCTTTGTTCTCTTCTGTAACACACACAGTGCCTCTGAGGAGCTCCCGCTAGTGCTGCTCTCTCTCGCTCTCCTACGGTGATCGGGTTTCACAGCCTCCACCAACCCAGGTCGAAAGAGACCCGACAGAGACCGTTGACCCAGGGGACAGCAAAGCAGTCTGTGTGCCGCAGATAGAGAGACACCATGCGGTGTTGGGGCCTGAGAGTGTCCATATGACCCGGTCTCTACTGGTCCACGCAGGTCCAGCACATCCCTGTCTGGGACTTAGGTGACATCTGAACCTCAATGTCATAGAGAGAGATAAGTGACCTCTGGTGAACTCTGTAATGAGGTCAAGCGTATGTGCTCAGCTGGAGAACAGATCAGCACTGTATCACGGACGGCACTGATGGTAAAAGCAGGTAATCAAACTGGTTTGGTGAGGTGCTAGTTGAGGCTGTGGCTGGGAGCAAATTATCTCTATTAGATAAACTGGAAATGCAGTTTCTATAGTAGTTCCATGAAACCACTGTTTCCCACCATCTTCACTACAATTTTTTTCAGTGGTAAATCTGTCATCTGTGTTTGGGGGATGTAACCTACTGGGGCTGCCGAGTTAACATTGGTCTAGTTTTGAAACCAAAATGTTGGCTGTTTTCTTGTGTTATTTTATAGCTCAGATGTGTGAGCACATGTAACCAATCCCATACAGCTGGTACAGCCTGTGAGACCACAGAGTAGCGTACGAGCTGTCGTCCAACACGTTAACATCCCCTCCTGATTCTAAAACAGTACAAATGAAAAAGACGGACCTCAAATGTATGCCATCATGAGGCCGCAGCTAGGTACATTTTGTGATTTTTGTCCCACAAAGACGACCAAATACTGGTCTGGCTTGACGTACTTAAAGTGCATATAGCGTTGGACTCTGTGCTGACAGCAGCAGTTCGGAGCGAAGCTGCAGAGTTCATCATTGGTCTGTCTGCTTGTCTCTGTGTTCCCCAAACACTCCAAACACATTTCAACATCCCCAGCTCCTAACTAACCAGAGCTGTTCCCATTCCCACGGTTACATAAAAGACACCTCTCGCTGGTTTGGATCCCAAATCCTAATGAGCTCGCTTGAAATTCTTGCCTATTCATCTGTAGGAATGCAAAACTATGTGTTAACGAAAAGGGCGACGAAGAGCTACCTAACGACTTGAGAGCAACTAAATGCTGTGGAGAGGGTTGTGCATTTCATTCACAGACAACATTCTGAAAACAGCAGAATATATTATGAAGACCCGGTTTCTTTAACAGGTTCTGCTTTTCTTTCACACGTACCTGAGGTAGTAGAAATGACTGGCTGGCTAGCTTACTCCTATGGAAGCATAGCAATCGTGTATCTGAAGGTTATCACTACTGTAGTAAAGGTTGTTCATATTTAGGCCCTGTGTGAAGTATATAGGATGGGACACAGGTGAGTACTTACCCAGTGAAGAGCTGCTGTAGCTGGCCGTGGCCCCTCTTCTCTGCCACACTGACTGGTGTGGAGCCCTGCTTGTTGGGCAGTCTGAGAGCCTCTCTGCCTCCTGGCTGCTGGAGCAGAAACAAGGCCACCTTCCGCAGACCGCGCCGAGCCGCAAAGTGCAGGAGGGTCTCGTGTGGCCCGGGCTCAGCTGAACGGGACACACAGGGAGGGAGAGTTACACTGGGCTCAGCGACGGTCAACAGTTCCAGTCCTCTCACTAGAACACGACACACATGCAACGATGTGCTGCCAGCAGGCATCCAACAACACTCCAGCTTCTGCTTAATAGCCGACGTGTTTACTCTGCCACTGCGTGATCAGTAACCTGTTTGGCAGTGCAGTATGTTCACGTGTAAATCCCTAAGTGCATTTTCAGGCATGCACGGGCCGAGCGCCTCCCTCTCTCCCCTCTCCCTAACTCCTCCCACCTTTGCTATAAGCCTGAAGTGATAGCCCTGTCAGAGTCCCGCCCTCCTAACCTGTGTGACCCACTGTCCTGTCTGAGTCATGTGTCTAATAACCCCACCCCTTTTCCCCTCTCACCCCTCCCACTGGTCAGACTGCTGAGCCTCTGCTTCAATACACACTGAACCAGCTGGAAGGCCTGACACAACCATGCAGCTACAGTCCCATTTCAGTGTGGGTAATTAAGTGGTATTAACGCAAGACTACTCACAATGGTGTATTAGGAGATGATCTGCAATGTTACAGGTGGCTCTATTCTGAGAGCAGAGAGCCTCGTCGACCGGGCGGTCGCCATTACTATCCCAGCAGTACGAGGACACACAGTGGGAGGATTGTTCTACTTTGGTTAATGAGAGTCTGGGAAAGAGACTGCCCTGGTTTCAACGGCCCACTGGGAATTCAACAAACCAATTTGGAGCCCCCATAAAAAGAGGTGTTGCACAAAAAGGAGTCCTACTAGAAACGTAATCCGGTGCTGAGGAGTTGGGGATTAGGTCGTAGCGGAGCTGAGGGTACTAATTTAACACCGTTTGCACCAGGTCTGACACCAGGAGTCTACGTTTGAAGCAGATCATTTGAATGACTGCTGCACATCAGAGCAGACCAGAGTAGTGAAATGCTGTCAGAGAAAAGGCAAGTAAAAGAAGAAACACGTACTCTATTGCATCACACGGACAGACATACTCAATACAATACATTGATGGGAAACTATCCAATGTGAAAAGGAAAATCAACCCTTGTCCTGACCTCTACTAGACTCAGTTCAGTGTATCTGATTTGCAGAAACACGGAGACAATATGAGCATGGGCCTTCATTTCCTCTCCGTCAGCCACATTCTATGGTAGGACTCAGCGTATTCACTCCAGCCACTTACAGGAGGAGGGAGAGACCCTAACAAATCAGATTTTCCACCAGTGCTGGATTCTCATGGCTGCTTCTCTCCCACAAACCCTCAGTATAACTGCTACGCGAAGCTCTGGAATGCTAGCAGATCCTCTGTTGGCATTTAGAGTGTTGGCAGTCGATGTGACAAGGGATAAAATATGCCTTTAGGAGTTTTACTGCATTTTTTCATGATAATAATGGCCCTCTGTGCTTTATTTCAACCAGAATGAGTTGTTGGCTGGGCACTGGGGTTGGGCTCTGGGGCCGGGCAGTGCCAGCAGAGCCAGTAGAGAGAGAGAGCCTCTGGACCTAAGGCCCGCTAGTTCCAGGGCTCACCGCCTGTCGTCCAGGTACCCGGGACCAGCTTCAGGAAATGCCAGGGCTTGGAGAAGGCATTACACAGCTGGCCCACTCAACCGTTGGGGAGAGGAATTTAACCTGGCTGCAGGATCATCTATTCTAACAGACCCCCCCTTTTCTTTTTTCAAACATCAGAGAGTTTTGGAATCAAATATTATCAGGGGCCTCAGGTCACAGTGGAACCGGAGGAGATGCAAAGCACAGAGGAAATAGGCAGAGTCACATGTCCCACCTCATAAAGGACTGCAGTGCTTTCGTCAGAGTGCACGTCAGGCCCAGAACCACTTGAAACATATAAACCATCTGACAGGTGTTTCTAGGTCGCCATACATTGTTGGCTAGTTCTGTACATTGTTGCTGGGCAGATATCTCTGCCAAATCACTGAGCTCTTACAAGCTCAATCCCTGAGCAAAAAGGGACAGACGTCATTCAGATACTACAGATCCCAAAAGGTTTAATAGGATATATTTTTCACTGAGAGGCCAAGATCAAGTAGTCCTTTAAAGAGGCTGATGGGATAAAAACAATTTAAAGCCTGGAGGAGGGGCACTCTCAGTCTTTAAGCTCTCAGCATTTTTTGTGTTCCCCTTATCTATGCCTGACAGAGGCACATGGTAACATCACAACAGGACATCTGCTAGCCATAACAGCCGTCAGTGGCTCAGCATGGCCTCCATCCTCCACATTCTGACAGCATGCACAATGTGTAACTAACATTAAAGCATTAAACACATTCTGTTAGTATGACAATCAGTCATCAGTCAAAGCAAAATACAAAGACAGTAGACGCCTAGATGCAGACATGCATAAAAAGCATGTGGGCTCTAGATTTCAGTGAGTTGGAATGAGACCGTATGTTTCAACAACACTCATTTTGGTGTTCCCAATGATCTGCAGGAGCCTATAGGTTTCATGTTGGGTCCTGTACTATTAAATGGCTCTATAGGGCCATACATTCCAACTGATCTTTCAAGTGACTGTATGAAACTTAATTCATACAGTCTTTAATTCCCGGTGCAGAGAGAGCGAGAGAGAGAGAGAGAGAGAGAGAGAGAGAGAGAGAGAGAGAGAGAGAGAGAGAGAGAGAGAGAGTGAGAGAGAGAGAGAGAGAGAGAGAGAGAGAGAGAGAGAGAGAAAGTGAGAGAGAGAGAGAGAGAGAGAGAGAGAGAGAGAGAAAGTGAGAGAGAGAGTGAGTGAGTGAGTGAGTGAGAGAGAGAGAGAGAGAGAGAGAGAGAGAGAGAGAGGTAGAAAGAGAGAGGGGGGAGAGAAAAAGAGGAGAAAGCACACTAACACTCTACTGACAAGAACAGGCGTACAGGCTCCAAATGTAACAAGCATCAGTCAGCTGTGACCAGAGCCCCCGACATGTATCACAACAATCCCCTTTGAGCTCCAGAACAAGTCCCAGGCTCTGGTTAATAGACCAAATAAACACTGTTGGTTACTGCCCACTTCTTCATTGGGTGGGAATGTTTGTTTTTAGCATATCTGACATTGCGTTCCTGACTTACGACGACCCAATAGGAGCAGAAAACAGAAACACAGAGGAGGAAATAAAGTGGATCTAAACTCAGCCGGAGAGCCCAGCCAAGAACATCAGGAGGGAGGACTGGAGCTATCCCAGGGGACACTGGGGCATGATGGCAACCTCCCTCTCTCAGATAGAGCCCTTCCTCTCCTCACTAGGGCAGTCCTCTCTGGTCAGACTCTCACTCCTCTCACTGTCAGGATTCCTGTGTGCCAATTAACAGAATCACTGCAGTGGGATTGAAATGTCTGAGCCCTCCTTCCAAAAAAAACAAGGCAACAAAGTGACCTCTGATTGGTCGTTACCACAACCAGCTCTTTCCCCGGAGGCCGTGAGTGGCTGGAGCAGATTTTATGCATGCCCGGAAGGCGGAGCTGAAGTATCGTTAGTGAACCACCCGGTGGGCGCGCTCCACTACTCATTCAGTAGAACGGGAACCCGGCCAAATCATCTCTCAGTTCGGGAGGAAGGGAACAAATGTTTCTCAGTCTACTTAATTACCTCACTGAGGCGTGAACCGAACACGGCAGCACATACTGTATGAAATCTACAGGCACATTAAGAGGGAATAAAGCAGAACACACCGTGAGAAGCACTCAAAAATAGGTCCACGGTGAGACACAAAGCGGAGACCATATCCCTACTCACCTATGCTGTTGTCCAGGTTGGTACCTGGTGGTGTGCCCACGTGTGTACCCAGGACGCTCCACCCCTGGGGCAGGGCCAGGTGTCTAAGGGCCAGGGAGAGGCTGTCGTCCAGCCGCTCACACTCCTGCAGCGGGATCTGGCACTCGTCCAGCAGCAGCGCCCCTCCAGGCCGTCAGCCTGCCCCGCAGCGCTCACCAGGAACTGGGCCATGTCGAAGGCCAGGTCCTGGACGAACTGGAAGCGCTCCTCAGCCACGGGGTCCACGGAGCCTCCGGGCCGCGCCGAGCACAGCGTGACCTGCACCGACTCAGAGCAGTCATGGGCTAGGAAAGAGACGGAAGAGAAGGGGTTAGTTTACTTCTTATGTAAAGGCTTCAGACATGCCAAAATACTTTACCACGTGAGTTTACAACGTGAGTTTAAAGCGTGAGTTTACAGTGTGAGTATACAGCGTGAGTTTACAGTGTGAGTTTACAACGTGAGTTTACAGCGTGAGTTTACAACGTGAGTTTACAGCGTGAGTTTAGAGCGTGTATCGGCCTATACAGCTCAGTTGAGCCTTCGTTTGCCCAAATAACTTGTCTGGTGTCAACAGGTTTCAGAGTGGACAAACATGAATCTACCCTCCCTCCCAGTGGACCTTTAAACAGGCCATTTTAATTCTATTTAAAGGTGTATTATTGTAGAAGCCTGTGAACCAACAGGTAAATATGCTATTCTCACAATCAGAGGAATATCCATTAGCTACAGGTGTCGCAAACAGGGGTGATAACCATCAAAACCTGTTAGCATCTATGAAAAGTGTCTAGCCCTTCACCCTCGTACCCGTATACGGCTTGAAAATCCCTCCTGGTAATTGGGCAACTTTTGCAAATGTTTTGTTGTCTGAGTGAAGGTAAATGCTGTAAATTAAGAGCACTAATACATACCGCTTTGATGTCATACACTTCACATTTCCATATCATAAAAGCCATGTCATATACAGTGTTGACGTTTATGATCAGTGTTTGATGTACAGTTACAAGATGACATGGCGTCATACCCGCGGTTGTCCTGAACAGAATGAGCCTATGGTTGTCTACTGCGAAGAAAACAACCACCTGAGTGTACACCACTCCTTTCCATGCGCACCAACAGTAAGATCAGTTTCTCTGAATTGCCCTGAAGGCCTAACACTGTAATATCGTATTTTAGAACTTAGCTAGTCATGTTGGCAATAGAACATTTATAATGGGACGTTTCTTGGGGGATTGTGTAAACAACAGTGATTGTGTGATGCAGAGCTGTGTTCCAAACTAAACAGTGGCAAGTGTGCTTGCTCTAGTTCCTCAACGGCACAGCTAGGAGAGCTAAAAAATATACTGTAGTTGAAGTATATACTGTAGCACCTTATACTGTCGTTGAAGACTCTATTTTGAGTCACAAAAGTGCATTGAAATGACTTAGGAACCGTGCACACTTTGGAGAGGTGTGCACCTGTGTAGCCACGTGGTGACACCAGTTAGTCCTCTCACTCAAACCCTTAGCATTTCTTGGTCTTATGTTTAGCTGACCCCACATTTCCCAGGAATAGCCGTATCATGGTACTGAATGTATCCAGAGTATTTTCAGAATGTGGCGACACAGAAAGTACAGAAAATGTCAAATCAACAGTGTAATGTTTGGATTGTCTTGTCAGGTGAACTGTTGTGTCCGCAACTTTGGTCTAATCATTTCCCCCAAAATGTTCAATTGCTATCATGGTTATGCTTTTCATATTTCTTCTGTAAGAAACATTTCCATGGAGCCCTATCCACATAGGCCAATTCCCACGAGTGTAAAGGGTTAAGACATGGCCTAGTGACATGATGTACTGTTCTGTTCCTTTACTATGTCCCTCCCTGTTCTGAAAATGAATGGACTCCACAGCAAAAGGCCATGTGAGAGCCATATTTTTATTGACAGCTCATATTAGTCGTGACACAAGTCTGAGGGGACAGGGGGGACAGCACGCAAACATTCAGGAGGCCCACCCACTCCTATTCATGGCTCTGCTGACGTCCATACACACAACACAAACACAGATAAATCCGAGCTGGGGCAGCCATCACGACATCATCAATATGCCACATGTCAGCCATGTTTTTACACGGTGATAACTGAAGCCGGGGTTAAATATTTAAACTACTTTTCTGCCCAGAACAAAATTATATTTGGGATTTATCTCTCGGACATCTTCTGGTTAAGGCTGCCTAGACAAACACCCCGTGGATGAAAACATGGTTTACTACCAATGACCAGACTGAGACAGATATAATTATGGAGCAAAGTTCTCACATTGTGAACAATGTATTTCCAAGGACTGGGAGAGTGGTGTACATGTAGAAGAGAAGCAGTCATAAACAAAGACGACATTCCTGTGTCAGCTGCCAAGAGGCTCGTCCCATCGCAGTGTAAGCAAAAAGCACACATCATTAGCTGGAAACCCATGTAAAATGTCTCTATTTACCCATGAAGAGTGGTGTGTGCGGGCGCGTGTATGTGTGCGCGTGTATGTGTGTGTGTGAGCGTGCGTGCAACTATAAAAGATTTGGTTCATCCAAACAGCTCTGCCACACAGACAAACACACAACCAGTACCACCGTCCAGCACCAGAATGCTGTTTAAAACCTCATCTCTCGTCTGACTGTCCCGTGGGGTTAAAAAAAACAAAATGTCAATGTTTCAATTCTGTTGATAAAAACGTCCTAGCAACCATCAGTTTCACGATAACAAGAGCTGGGACCACCGGCGGCGGCAGAGCTCTGTGAGGGAGACAGAAGTGCACCTGAGGAGGATGACAGAGCTTTCTGAAGCTCTTCTACATTTGAAGGTCTTGATGCACTGGCCAAAATCCTTTAAGTGTTCTTACACTGGATTGATTACACAGGCCGTGCCAAGGAGCTGCTGCTGCACAGTGGCATGTGTCACAGTCAGATTGTCCCAAACAGCACCGTACTGCCTATACTGTGGGCCGTGGTAAAAAGTAGTGCACAACTGTCAATAGAGAATAGGGTGCCATTTGGGGCGCAAATGGAGCCATTCCACTGGAATCTTCCACCACGCTCTGTTCTCCCCTCCTCCGGCCTCACTAGGACTCTCTCCGTCAACTAGCCGCCCAGCTGTCAGAGCACACAGACGTTTATTTCACTTTCACTCCGTGTCTTCCCTGATTGTCTGGCACCGCACTGAGCCGTGGAGTTTTGTGTATATCAACAGGCCAACGACACGGTTGCTGTTGCTGTGGCTCTTTCCACAGGACGAAGAAATGTACCGTAGCTACGCTGTGAGGTCATTTTATATTATGTAGATGACATCGTAGCCACTAAACCACACAGAGGGAATACTTTAAACAGTTTGCAGCACATCCAGTTCTACCTAATTTAGTGCTGCGACAGCAGGGATGAAGCGTATTGTAGATAGGCTAGATAAGGCATCCCGACATTGGGGGGAAATGGTTTACTGGATTGGCACGCGGACACACACTGTAAGGCTGACTGGTGACAGCAAGGCTTGTGGAGGTATTTATTAGGCTATGGTGTGTTTACTACTTTGGGAAAAGGGATTTTAGAGATAAGGATTGAGTTATTCCATTCTGTTTAATACTAAGGGAAAGGAGTGGAAACACATGTCCTTATACAGGTACCTAGGGTCAATATGCACACACGCTCGGGGCAAGGCTTTCAGGAGCTGAATATATTGGTGTTTACTTCTCTAAAGCCTTGTCAGGTTTTCCTCCACTTCTGACATCCGTTACATTAAGATGGAATGTCTCCGAACATCAACAGCAATTAGAGGTCTCTAGCCATAAGTGCAGTGTATGTTTGACTGTCTCAGAGTGAATTATTAGTCTAGTTTCAATCTGGAACACTTTGAGAAACGCCGGCCATATTCCCAGGACTCCCGGTGGTATGGTAAGTCATTGGGCTGCGGGTGTGTGGGATTGCGTGAGCTTGAGTAGCCATGTGTGGTGTACAGTGTGGCAACGGATACAATACGACTCGAAGTGTTGTGGAGACAGACGGCCTGCAGTGTGGCAGTACTCCTGTACTTTCCATTGGCCTGTTCAATGGAATGTTTGGGACCTTTACGCCCTGCGGTGCATTGTGGGACTTACCTGGGCACACGGCCTGCAGGGTGACATGGCTGATCCTCAAGGTGCTGGTCAGGTGCCTCTTGTTGGTGCCAGCAAACAGCAGGTAGAACTCTACATCCTCCTCATCCTCCAAATGATCTTCATCACCAAGCTGCACCGTCAGAAGACACTCACCCTGGAAAAAGACGGATGGAAATACAGTCATACTGTACATTTGAGCCACATACTTGGATTGGTTTAACTCAGTTTACATCTTTAGAGCTTGCAGCAGAATGGCAAAGGAAATGACCTACTCTCTAAACTAGGGCTAGGAAATGCCAGGGACCTCATGATACCATATTATCACAATACATAGGTGCTGATACGAAATGTATTGCGATTATACTGTATATGTATTGCAATTCAGTACTGCGATTTGATTGTGATTCGATGTTCCAGACATATTGTTCTGTATATGTCTGCGGCAGAAAGACAAGAGGAAATCAGTGTCGGGGATGAAAGTGCTCAAAACATGTTGGCACACTCTTTAAAACATTTCAAAAGAAGACGGAGGATAACCTATCGTTATAACCGACTAGCGCTAGCTAAAAAAAGTATGGGTTTTATTTTTTGCATTTCAAAAATGCAATCGGCAAAGATTATATTGCGATACTCTACTGCAGTGTTTCCTCTGCGTTCATTTAAATGTGGCGCTGCGCCACGGCAGAATCATTCCTGCTACACCAAAAGTAACATAATATATTTCTACCAAACATAGTTTCAATAAAGTTCTGTAATGCACACTCTCTTTTCTTAGTAAATAGATCATCCATTCTGGGTTCAACAGTTCTGAAGGTTATTTAGCTCTGTGAGCTGTTGCAGGCAGCCTGCAACCCAAGAAACACAGCGTTCCTGTGACCAGTGCTCGATACAGACGCTCTGCGGCGCAAAAACACAATTCACTTGAATCACCTCAGAGTGCTCCTGCATGAGAAATTGCAAGAAAGGTACGTTAGCTTGTTTGTTTGACTAACATTAGCTAGCTAAGGGCAAAGGGCAACCAAAAAAATGGTGCATATTTAGTCTGTACTAGTCTACAGGATCATGTGTTTATTTTTGAGCCAACTCCACCAGGACCTCGACCCAATGGGTCTGGGGTCATTCAACATCAAGGAGGCGGAGGAGAGAGAGGCCAGGTGGAGACGACCAAGACCAGGGAGCAGTTCTGGGCTTGGTTCAGAGAGGAGGTGTGTTTTCAAATGCTGTGATGAAACCGATGTTACATCATGTGTGTTGGGTTAACTAATGAGGTCATCTTGTTGGGCTTCAGGACAGCCTAGAACGGAGGTTCCAAACCCTGGAGATTCTGGGGTGTGTTGGGACCTCAGGCTGCGTTCTCTAGTGAGAGGATAAACACCTGTAGTTCAGGGGTTGAAACACCTGTATTTTAGGGGTTGGACCAGCTGACGGCAATGTTAAAGCTGGCCTCGCAGTTTGATGAGTGGGGACAGACTACTCCTGACTATACCAGTGTATTCTGTTAATTGTAAGAAGGACTTCTCTGCAATGAAACGAGTAAGAACATTTAAATGTGAAAGAAGATCGACTCTCTTTGTCCCTCTCCCTTCTCTTATTTTTCATTCTGTTATTGCAGATCAAAACAGACTTGAGGAACAGACTGCAGGGAGAGCATCCAGCCGGCTCTCCATCAACGCACCCCCCCCCCCCATCAAGGAGCTCAATTACAGGAGGGCGTTGGAAATATTTTTCCAAATGCCCAGAAGAATAAAGTGCTCTGACAAAGGCTGTCAGAACTAGGTTTTTGTCGGAACTTGAAAAGACATTTCCAACGCTCTCCTTTTGTGATGAACATGAATTAGTGGGCTCTAATTCATGTTCAGTCAAATGCTCCTCTGGTCATTTTGTCAAGATAAACTATTTTATTTCAGAAAGGTCTCTGTTGTGTTTCTTTAGATAACTGCAACACTCAACCTTAAATTGCAGACTGTATACTATAATCATTTTACTGATACGTTATTGAGCTCATTTCTGGGGATGGAAATTATATTTTAGATGGTTTATTTGAGTTTTTTAATTTTAAAAAGTCACCAGAACCAAGCTTTTCAGTACTTATACATATTTTGTTGGGGGACCCCGAACCCCCCCCAAAAGGGGGACACCCCCCCTTAAACCCCCCCCCCACTACCACTAACTCCCCACAGCTAACACAATTTCCAGTGGAAAAACTGCTCTACTGTATCGATTCCCCCCATCCCTATTCTAAACCAGAGGAGAAACCAACACAGAAATATAGGAGAACAAAAAGACCCACGGGCAGGTATCAGCACCTGTTTATTACGGTAGGAAGAGGCTGTGTTTTATTATAGCACTATCAACCCATAATGTAGGGCGGAATACTCGACTGAATACATAAAAACAAACCCTGCTAAAACAATAATTACCCTGCCTTATTTAATTACAGTGTATTGCACAAGTGTGTGTGTGTGTGTGTGTGTGTGTGTGTGTGTGTGTGTGTGTGTGTGTGTGTGTGTGTGTGTGTGTGTGTGTGTGTGTGTGTGTGTGTGTGTGTGTGTGTGTGTGTGTGTGTGTGTGTGTGTGTCTTCTTGCATCAGTGTGTATTATAACGAATGATTTATTTTTTTAGAGACCTCTTTATACTAATAACTCTTGAAATTGATAGAGCCCCCAGCCTGGAGTTACAATCAGGCTGTGTGCAGTTCTCTGACAGGTCTGTTATATTGAAGGACCCGGTGTAAAACCATGACTACCTGTCATTCCGCTTCAACCAGTGCATGGTCCAGTGTGACAGCCAGCTGCACACAGCAAGAGAGGAAGAAAGTAAGATTGGAGTATGACTATGTTTCCTGAGTCCTGTTTCCTTATTTCTAGGTTATCCGTGGGCCGGTCCAAAGCACTGTACTGCTGGAGCTGTCTGCCTACCGTCTGTTGTTTTCCTCACAGGTCCACATCATATCCACCTTATCACATGCAGCAGGAATAACAGATAGGGGGACAGAAAGATGCTGACGAGTCCAAATAACCCATCTCTCTCCTTCAGTGGCAGGATCTTTTCATGTAGAAATAAACACTGAAGATGGAAAATGCATAGTTTGCATAGTTTACTCAGTCACACGCAAAAAAGAATACAAATACAAATACACGCAACGTGTCCGGAGCTACCAATTGTAGTCTTTGTAGCGGCTAGCTAGCTAGCTTTGTATAGTGGATGTTCAATGGCGTACAGTGGCCGTATGTGGACACGACTGTTGACTTTAGACAGACTGCACACATCCTTCAGTGCTGAATGACAGTCAGCGGGTCTGTCTGTGGCTGATGACAAGCGGTTAGAGGAGGAGAGGCACAATACAGGGGAATATAGTATGAAAACCATATAGGCTAACACTGCAGCACTTACTTTAACATAAAGCTATGCTTAGAACCAACGGGAAAGCTCTTGCACCATGTACGCTAGCACTGTTTAACATACAGCTGTGCTTAGAACCAACTGCCTGAGGACAGAAAACCCCCAGCCATCCTATGGTTCATCTTGTATACACCACATGACCAAAAGTATGTGGACACCTGCTTGTAGACGCTTGGCATTGCACGTGGTGATATTAGGCTTGTGTGCGGCTACTCGGCCATGGAAACCCATTTCATGAAGCTCCCGACTAACAGTTATTGTGCTGAAATTGCTTCCAGAGGCAGTTTGGAACTCTGTATTGTGTGTTGCAACCAATGACAGACGATTTTAACTCGCTACTCGCTTTAGCACGGCGGTCCCGTTCTGTGAGCTTGTGAGGCATACCAATTCCACTTCACAATAACAGCACTTACAGTTGACCGGGGCAGCTCTAGCAGAGCAGAAATGTTATGAACAGACTTGTTGGAAAGGTGGCATCCAATGACGGTGCCCTGTTGAAAGTCACTGAGCTTTTCGGTATGGGCCATTTTTATTTTTTTCACCTTTATTTAACCAGGTAGGCTAGTTGAGAACAAGTTCTCATTTGCAACTGCGACCTGGCCAAGATAAAGCGTAGCAATTCGACACATACAACAACACAGAGTTACACATGGAATAAACAAAACATACAGTCAATAATACAGTAGAACAAAATAAAACAAAAAGTCTATATACAGTGAGTGCAAATACAGCCAATGTTTGTCTATGGAGATTGCATGGCTTTGTGCTCGATTTTATATACCTGTCAGCAATTGGTGTGGCTGAAATAGCCAAATCCACTCATTTGAAGGAGTGTCCACATACTTTTGTATACATAGTGTAGGTGCAAAACATATTTGGCCTGGAGCTCTTTACCTTAATGTATGCATCTTAAAAGTCTGATTTTGTCTATGTGGTAGAGCAGATCATCTGAAAGAAAGACCCTTGTTTTACAGGTAGAGATTAGTAATGGGATCTTTCTGCTGTAACTGCAGCAGCCATTTTCTACATGAGTAGCCGACGGCAACACAAAAAGAGGAGGTAGCTAGCATGTTTGTCTGCAGCTCCCTCCCTCCCTGTCTTGTGTTCAACTCGGCTCTGATCGATGTGGAGGACACACCTCCTTAACCTGTTGATGTGTCCTACTCCGTGGTGTTGACATGGCCCTAGGGTGGCAAACGTGGCTTGCTGAATGGTTTACTGGAGCATGTACTCTGAACAGAGGCTTCTATTTGGAGATGCCAGTTGGGCGTGATGAGGGAGAAAGAAGTAGACTTCACTTTAATTTTTCTCATTTAGAACAGTCAAAAGGTTTTTCCATTATGTAAAAGTGGCTAGGGAAGGGAGTTAGACAGGTTTTAGACCGAGGTCAAATGACAAAATCCTGTGACACAAAGCTATTAAATCATTTGAGCAGCCAGTATGACTTGTTTGGAAAAGGCTTCAGGACTGTCATCAGCGATATAAAAGGCAATCGGAAGACCTCTGAAGACAAATATTTTATTTCAAGCAATCAAAAGTGCAAAAGGTCACAGTCTAAAACAAATCCAAGCAATACAAAGTGAAACCATGAAGTGCTTCTCAACAATGAGAAAAGGCTGAAGACTAATGAAAAATAATGAATCAAAACATGAGAGTAAAATGCAGTGGTGTTCAGGAGGAAGAGCACGCACACTAATGGTAAACTGGGCCTTGGGCCACTTCTACTGTAAAAGCCCAATATAGACAACAGGTGTTGAAGCTGAAAGAAAGAGAGCAAGAGCAAAAAGAGAACTAAACCAAAACATTTTCCAATAGACCACCCTGCAGGGGTTTGTGAAATATAGTTTTTAGGTATCAAAAATAAAGAAGGACCAAGGCATTCTTCATATAATTCATTAAAATGCCTATATTTGTATGGAATGGAAACCAACTCTGACGCGTTTTGGTTGCATGACCTTCGTCAGGGTGTACTTCATGCAGGAAAAACCCATAGCAGTTTTTAAACTTCGTTTACCAAAGAGCACCTTGTGTCTACCAAAATCTACTATTGTGTACCTTAGCAGAGCTTCCCTTCCTCCTTTTTATATACTTTTGATGGATTTGAAAATGTGATTATGAGTTCCAAATTATGTAAGCTACATGTGTACCAGAAGTCTGACAGATAAATTCACAGAACAAATGTCCCAACCATTCCATTAAGATTCCAACGGTTCCACTGCTCTTGGGTCTGGAGTGGTTTGCCTCTAGTCTAGCGTGTTCTTAGGCATTCTTGGGTTGTTTGTGATGCTGTTCCAGAGATCAACATCAGAGGTAGTTTTAAAAGCTGACTGGAAATAACCCCAGAGAGTGAGTCCAAGGAGGAGAACCTGACTGGAAATAACCCCAGAGAGAGACAGTCCAAGGAAGGGCTCCTGACTGGAAATAACCCCAGAGAGAGACAGTCCAAGGAGGAGCTCCTGACTGGAAATAACCCCAGAGAGAGACAGTCCAAGGAGGAGCTCCTGCCTGGAAATAACCCCAGAGAGAGACAGTCCAAGGAGGAGCTCCTGCCTGGCTGCCTGCTACTGAGGTACTCTAATGACAGACTGACCTTGACACCACTCACACCAAAAAAGACTGGGTGGCTCTCGGGCCCAGTGTGTGTGTGTGTGTTTATGTGTGCGTGAGTGTGTTTCCTCCTCGTCAGAGACAGCTGTATTACTCCAAGGACATAAAGTATCCCAACAGCACACACCCAGGCTTTCTAGAAGGGCAGGACACAGACTCTGTATTCCTACATTTGCTCTCTTGGCTGGAACAATTACATCAAATCCACGGAGGGCAGGGCATCTGATTGAATTAGCCACACTGTTCCCCTGCTCTAACTTATTTAGCACTTAACCAAGGCCATGACCAGAGTTGTCCCTGACAGCTGAAAATCAGAGCCTTCAAATTAAACAAGTTACAACACACTTATCAGGTGAACAAAACTGCTTTTTCTTGAGCTTGTATGTGCAGGATCCCTTGCTGAAATGGGTCCCTGTACAGACACAACCCAGCCACACTAGCGCACCCCGCACATGTGAATGAGTCACTGTCACGAGTGGCCCCAGCCCTGTTACATTCCTGACTCTCTACTCACACCACACCCAGCGCGAGGGGACCATAGGGCCAGGGGGGGCAAACTCTGAGCTCACCGTCTCATTGTCTAAGGTGAGGAGACAGGAACAGACGGAGAAAGAGAGAGTGAGACCAACAGAGGAGAAGGAATGAACTTCTCCATGTGTGTAGCTAGTCACTCCCTCTCTCGTTCTGCAACCCCCAGGGCCTAACCAGCCATGTGTTTCAAAGCGTATCAACTGCTCTCACACCACTTAACTTATAATGTGTTCTTTTAGAACAAGGGGTTACTTGAGTTCAGTTGCTACTTGTTTTTTTAATGTTCCCTGTTCAATATTTAGAACAGAAAGGTGGCAGGTGGTAATGCACAGGAGACAGCGGACACACAGGCAGGAAGCTAGCAAAAAAGCGTGACCACAGACTGCAGCACATCTCAGTCACGTTGATTTGCAGCTTTCTAGTTCTGAGGAAGGTAAGACAACACCAGGCTGAGTGTAGGAGAGGTACTCCTAGACAATGTGTTAAGGAGGATTCCTGGATTCCTGACAGGATTCCTGAATCCTCTAGTTAGCATGGCCCACCACAACAGGCACAAAGAGGGACAGGTCGCACGCTTCCAGAGAACACCGTTTTAGTCACGAGATACACGTCAGTCTTGACTGACGTCAGTAAACTCAGCCAAGTGGAGTTTTAAAGCAAGTGCTGAGCTGCAAAATGAGGTAATACGCAGAGGTGTAAAGTACTAATTACAACTACTCTTGTTAATGTAACTGAGTAGCTTTTCCGAGTACTTTTTTGAGTATTTTTCCAAATGAGTCATTTTACTTCTACTTGAGTAAAATGTAATTGAAGTAACAGTACCTCTACTTGATGAGGATATTTCAGTTTCCACTCCTGGTGAGTGAGTGAAAGGGGGAGTTTGTGAAATTAGTACTGCACATTAATTTCCTCTTCCTTTTCCGTTGAATTTATGGAAAAGATCACGTGTAACAACATTCAGGTAACCTTAGTGAAATTAGCTAATTATCAAGGTCAATGTAACTCAATTACTTTTACCCTGAATACTTTTACCCTGAGTACTTTTACCCTGAGTACTTTTTAAATTCAACTTTTTACTTGTACTTGAGTCATTTTTTTAAACTCCAGTAATTTTACTTCTACTTGAATAAAATGTAATTAAAGTCACAATACTTCAGTACTCTTTCCAGCCCTGGTAATACAGCAGGCCACAGATCTGAGGCTAGCTAAGGACTGTATGAATGTATTAGATCAGAGTCGTAATAGCTGATCTCGTGTCTGAGCGCAGAATATCTGTGGTGGAGAGGAGGGCTGGGATCGCATCCTCAGAGTGATCAGGTTCTGTTTGCTTTCCTCCCTGTTAATGAGGATGAATCAGCACATATTGCATGAACGACGTCTCCTTCCTAAACCACATCTAGAGTGCTGATTTGACACAGACGTCTCCTGTCTCTGCCCAATTAAAACCCCTGGCTGTCAGAGGAAGACTGGAGCCTGTTCCTACTATATGTCTGATGGCCCTGGGTTTCCTGTTTGGTGTACTGAGCATGCTCAGAAGGCTCTGCCGGGAGGAGAGCCCAGACCTAGCTGTGTGCACTGAGCCCAGCTGATCCCCTTCTTCGTGTGGCTGCTCGCTGAAATCAGACGCTGCCGGGGCGCACATCACACAGCAACAACCCCCCCTTCCCCCTCTCTTCAGTGTACCCGCTTCCGCTCCACAGGCCGAGCTGAAAGCTCAGCTCAGGGATCCAATGGCAACTTGAAGCCAGGCCCCATCCAAAGCCACACCCACACACCCAGTTACTGGCCTCTAGAGCCAACTCATGCTACACACTAACAATAGGCCACGGAGATGGTTGAGATATCCCTAACTCACGCAGGCCTCTCATTCGCATCACCGAGATTGTCACACAGATAACATTGTCCATTGACTCCATTTATGAGCAGGGTTCTAGACCAACTTTGTCAGTTGATGGCACCGGCAGGATTTGGTGGCACCACTTTTCCCCGGCGCTGAAACAGGATAATTTATGACTAGCCATCTTTTAAATTAGCATGCCCGGGAAACGGATGATGTCCGCAACATTTAAACGTTATCTTTCATTTGCGGAATGAGCAAGTAGCCTACAGCCTATAATAGCCTCCCCTCCATATACAAATAATTACATTTGAATTAACTTAACAGTATCATATTCACTGTGATTGTTAGGAGGGAGAGAAAAAATAAAACATTTGCGCAATGACAAAAAAAAAATGGATATTCTAAATCCACAACGACCACATCAGAAGACCACTTTTGAGCTCTGGGAACAATCATCATAAGAAATTGGAGGGTGTAGTTGCCCTTTAGACTCAATTGCTCACCTAGTAAGAGACTGGTGTGTTTGGCTAGCTGTACTGTTCAATGTACAGCGTAGGTTACATGTGATGGCAGAGTTTGCGAAAACAAATGTCCCCCGCGATTGGTTCAAATCATCGGGTAGTCCTACTTTTTAGTCAACATTTCATTGGGAAGGTTTTCTGGGAAAGCCTTTAGAAACATTCTTTCAAACAGAGTATGATGACTAAATTGCGCATCGCAAATATTCAACCAACTTTTTGAATACCTGGTTTGCATACCCATTGTTGCATACCCATTGTTGCATACCCATTGTTGCATACCCATTGTTGCATACCCATTGTTGCATACCCATTGTTTTTGGAATAAATCTCGATAATAATACACTTTCAAAAAGATAATTGTGAAGCAGAAATGAACATGACCAGCTAAAAACATTGACTGGCACCCTAAAAACGGTGTCGCACTGCCAAGTCAAAGGGTCACAAAGTGCTTCGGTCACCGTTTTAAGGCCCACTTAGGAATTACTTTCAGTGCCTGACTTGGGCAGGAGCTTACCGGGAACTGAGTCCTGGCACCTCAAATGTTCTACTTCTTGAGTTCCTGCACCTCTTATAGAATAATAGCTCAAACCTAATGTGGGGTTCCTGCACCTAAATATAAACAGTACCCAAAATGAGTACCGGCACCTATTTCAGTGCAAGTCAAGCACTGGTTACTTTACAGAGATGGGTCATATGTCACATTTCCCTCCCTGCCTGGATGCATCAACATGTTTTGTCATAAAAAATAAAACATTTAAAGAACAACTTAACAAAGTCAAAGTAAATCTTTAACTTATTTAACCCACACATTCGGTTCTAGGATATGAGCAGCAATACTAAACTATGTTTACAAAGCAGACTTGGTATCACTAAGACCATAGGGCGAGGACCTCGCCACCAGCACAGACACACACGGTCATTATATATCCATGTTCAGATAGACCAGACGGTCTGGTTTAACACACAGGGTGAACATGGACAACCAGCTTTACCGGGAGGTACATGTTTAAACAGAGTCTAACAGGTTTGCCACATAATCTAGTAACAGTGTTATGTCTCCAGCCCAGCCACCCTTGTGACACGTGGGCGCCTCATACCCCGTGTAAATCGAATGAAACATGCTCGAACCCAAACAAAGCACCAACATGCAATTATCCAGCACAGCCCTTACAACCCACCCTCATCGTCACAGAGAACAGACAGGCCTCTATCTATCACTCACTCAACCCAATGTTATGTACACATACATCTTATGTACGATCTATCTATATAATGAATGCAATTCTCTCTTTTATTCTAAGGTTCCATTAATCCAAATATTTCAACAACACTATATAATTTACATGTCACCAAAATATAACTTTTAATTAGCAATAGAAAATAGCCATAATATGTTTTGATGCTTTGAATCCATTTCCTCAGATGCAGCAGACAGATTTGGGATTAAAGTGGAGTACTTACATATAGCGGAGCTTGCTGTGGATTTAGTTTCATGACACTGGACACTGTGGAGAGAGGAGAGAGACCATCAGTGTTTCAGTAGTAAACCCAGAAGCAGAGGGCAGCAATGAGGTAAGCAGCCATTATACAGCCTCGCGCTACCACTTCTCTGTATCAGTCCACACAATCGGCCAACAGCCTGAGTCAGCCCACGGATGGCGGTTTGGCCTGCAGCAACACCAGGCTTGGGATCAGACGAGGCATTTAACAGACAAAAATCAGGCCTAATAACCATCATTAAGAGCACATTACAGTAACTTAGTTGCCTGGGCCTTTAATGGCCACCCTGTTTCTCCTTTTCCCCTTTTCTCGAAACTAAGGCGTCTAGCTGGTGGGTCGTTTCATATGATTCCGTTCACTTTCTGACTGCACCCCTTTTGATTCGAAACGAAGCCATCCATACATGTTTGACCATCGTAGAAGTGGTCAGAAAGTTACTTTTTGAACCGAACTGCTAAAACATTCAGGAGATTGAGGTGCTCAATGTTAGGCCATGTTGCATAAAACCCACCCCACCATTAGACACCATGTCTTCACCACTGAAAAAGATAAACGGTTGAGTCTGATACCAATGTGAAAGCTTACAAACAGGGTTGTTAAACTATTTGATCATTTATTGAGAAGAGAGAGAAAAAAGTGTTTTAATGAAACTTGTGTCATAATCTGAGGTGTTTGTGTAGTGTCTTCCAATCGGTTGAGACACAGCATACTCTTGAATCCAACATGGGTGTCGCGTATTGGCTGATAAATGGACTCAAATGTGAATAAACGTTCAAACTTTCAAATGGTACCACAAAGATGGTTGGAGGTCCACACATCAGAGAATGTTGACTTAAGTAGGAATATCCATTGTTTCTAAATCAAAACAGTCACTCCTCCACGGGAACCGTATTGAAATCACAGAAATATACATAATAGAATAGACATCTCCATTCAATTTGGCATTTGATGGTGGATGGACCAGCGGCCATCTTTCCGGTAGTAATTGGAAGTAAAAGGTTTCAATTCAATTTATATTTCAATGGTGTACCAGCAAAATTGCAGTGGTCTGAAGACTTAAGACTGAAATGACACCTTGAACTCAAGAGTATGCTGCATCTCAACCGTTGGCGGTCACAACACAAACACCTCAGACGACGTAACATGGATGTCATATGGTGGGGTGGGTTTTATGCAAAATGGGTCCATTTTGAGGCTCTCTATCTCCTGAATGTTTTGTCATTCAGGTCCAAAAAGTCCCTTCCGGACCACTTCTACCACTCAGCAAATGAAAGGTTTCATCCCAATCAAAAAGGGTGCAGTCAGAAAGTAAATGAAATCATATGGAACGACCCTGCTTTCTTTCTCTGTGTAGAACGCTGCAGACTGAGAGAGAGACAATTCCTGAGGTTTGGGCTTTTGTTGTTGATGAATAAGGTCTAAATAGTTGAGTATTTTGTGTGCTGTTTTTATTGCCTGGCTACCCAGACTCCTTGCTCCGGCCAAACACTACGCCACGCCCACGGGCGTTAGTTTCTTCTCTGGCAATGAGTCTGGATCTCGTCAGCACAAACAACTTCAAGGCTGGCACTCTCAGACTAAAGTACACTATATATACAAAAGTATATGGACACCCATTCAAATTAGTGGACGAAGCTATTTCAGCCACGCCCATTGCTGACAGGTGTACAAAATCAAGCACACCGCCATGCAATCTCCATAGATAAACATTGGAAGCTGATTGGCCTTACAGAAGAGCTGAGTGACTCTGGAGTGATGAATCACGCTTCACCCTCTGGCAGTCCGATGTACAAATCTGGGATTGGTAGAAGCCAGGAGAATGCTACTTGCCCCAATGCATATTGCCAACTGTAAAATTTTGTTAGAGGAGGAATAATGGTCTGGGGCTGTTTTTCATGGTTGGGCTAGGCCCCTTAGTTCCAGTGAAGGGAAATCTTAACGCTACAGCATACAATGACATTCTAGACAATTTTGTGCTTCCAACTTTGTGGCAACAGTTGTTTCAGCAAGACAATACCTCCGTAAACAAAGCAAGGTCCATACAGAAATGGCTTCTCGAGTGGAAGAACTTGACTGGCCTGCTCAAAGCCCTGATCTCAACCCGATCAAGCACCTTTGGGATGAATTGGAACGCCGACTGCGAGCCAGGCCTAATTGCACAACATCAGTGCCGACCTCACTAATACCCTTGTGGCTGAATGGATGCAAGTCCCTGCAGCAATGTTCCAGCATCTAGTGGAAAGCCTTCCCAGAAGAGTGGAGACTGTTATAGCAGCAAAAGGGGAGACCAACTCCATATTAATGCCCATGATTTTGGAATGAGATGTTCGATGAGCAGGTTTCCACATATTTTTGTCATGTAGTGAATGTAGCGAACGACAGAGCAGCGAAATAATTTAGTGTGAGTCGTCAGGCTACTGTTTAAAACATGTCTGTGTAGATGTGGTGGAACTTCACTCCTTTGAGCAGGCGATTCCTTTGCCTACGTTTCTTTTAAAATCTCAGATCCAAAATGATTGGCACCCTTTATAAAGATGACCAAAAAAGACTATTAAATAAATAATACAACTACTGATCTATACTGTATGCTACAAAAATGTGATCAAAAATATACAATATTTCAATCATATAATATTGCTCAGTATTTGTATTATTTATTTTATAGTCTTTTTTTTGCTCGTCGTTATCATTGGTGCAAATAATTATGGGCCTTACTGAAGTGCGAAATGAAAACAAAATCATCACCATTAATCATGTAATACCCTGATCCAAAGTCAGCTGGTCTGTGTGATGTGGCTCTGTTCAAAGCAGCAACAGGAAGTGTCTCCATTGAGAAGTGAACAGAGAGGCCTAACAGTCCTGGCTGGCACGAGCCCTGCCATTCATCCCAAACATGTCACTTTGCATTACAAGTAGAGTCTCATAGATATGAACAGGAAGACAGGCAGAGCAACTGTGCAGGGACACTGACCACAACAGACAATGTTGCACTACAGTGAGCAATGAATATCTTCTAAGGAGAAAGTCACATTACTTTTCCAACTGCAATGCTTACTTCCTCTTTAACTTTATTTCCTCATGTACTGTGAACTCACTTTGAACTTGGACCAGTTATTATATTATCTTTGATCAATGCATAAAACCACACAAACACGCTTGAGGCTGCCTGCTTTTGTGTACAGAGTGACGCAGAAACACGCCTCACCACAGGTTTATGTTTTGAGAGAACAGAGCAGGCCGTGTTTTATTGTCACATACACCAGGTACGTGCAGTGAAATGTGTTTTACAAGCTCAGCCACAGTAGTATGGTGCCCATGGAGTAAATGAGGGTTACGTGCCTTACTCAATGGCCATTCGACCAATTTTTCACCTTGTCGGCTCGGGTATTCAAACCAGCAACCTTTCGTTTACTGGCCCAACGCTCGCCCCTGCCATTCTGGAGAATCTCACGAGAGCTGGCGAGCGTGATACCCACCTATAACAGGGCGTTGGGGTCTAACCAGCTCTACCCGGGCATTAAAACATCTCGGCACCACACACTAGGCCTTACACAGACTCCAACAACAACACTGAACTAGTCACAACTAACCTCTTTATTGTATCATTGGGGAAAATGTCCGCCCTTGTCAACCCATTACAGCATCCATTTCATCTGTGAAGCAACCGCTCAATGGGAGCCTAGAGCTGAGTAAATAGAAAACCCATCCTACTTATTGTTATCTTGTCCACCTTCTGTCTACTTAAGATGATAATCCACCCCCACTATTGTTTAGCAATCAGCTTCAAGTCACATTCTGCAGGGGGGAGTTTAAAGAGGCAATCTGATTATTGAGTCTCAAATCACACGGTGTACCCATGTCCACCAGCAAAATGAAAAGCGGATTTAAACAGACTTTAAACTGAATTGCAGTCTTGCAGGTGCCGGTCAGTCACATAGAGGGGCTCGCTAATCCTGCACTGTGAAGTCAAAGTTCCAGCTATAATTCCCTTCAACAACCACCAGCACAACTACACAGACCATAACTCTGCCCAACCCCCACTCGATAAGCCACTTCTGCAGCTCAAGCCCCAGCCCCACTCTGCTCTCATCAAAGCTCACATCCCAGTCCTAGCTTAACACCAACCACCCTGAGTCCCAGGCTCTGCCTCAGCCCCATTTTCAGCCCCAGCTCCAGGCTCCAACTCCATCCCCAGCCTCAGCCTCAGCGCCAGGCCAACCCTCAGCCCCAGACAGGAACCAGACAGCCTGGCCTGCTGCTGCTGGCCTCACACTAAGCAGGTGCTGGTTTAACATGTCCAAATACATCATCCACCTACTGAGCAGTGAAGTGATCACCATCAGCGAGGAGCATCTCTATCTCTACCAGCAGCCAGGACCAGGCAGGGACAGAGGGTGGAAGGAAGGCAGAGTGGTGAACAGTGTACTGCTGAACATGGCTACAGAGGGGAGATTGAGAATGACGAAGGAAAAGAAACAGCAAAAGAGGCAAAAAAACCCTCTAGGATGGGCCAGGAGAGCGACTGTAGCAGCGAACTGCAGAATCAGCATTACGTTTGCGGTTTTCAACACCATATCAATTTCTTAAGGCATTCACACAAAAAAGGGGTGGGGGGAGGGGGTTGTGTGCCTTGGCTAGCTCTCTGGCACCGCTGAAACTCGACCTGTACATTTGGTCAGCTCCAAAACCCCCACAAAAAACACTATTCTAATTAGGGAGAGGACAGGACAGAACAGGAAGTGGGGGTCCGGACAACAGGAAGCTCAGAGTCAGCTCAGCATCATGAATAAATCAGGAGGAGTGAGGGGGCATCCATCATGGGGCAGGTCCTGCTCTCTATTCCTGGATCAGTTTCTAGTTCTTTCCTCAGTAAATGGGCTACTGTTGGAGTCAGACATACAGACGGGATAGAGGGATAATCAACTGCCTCTAATTATACCCACTGATCTCACCCTGACGCTCTAAGCCCTCACAGCCAGACAGAGGGAGGGACACACACAGCCCTATATACCGACTGACTGACTCCCACAAAGAGCTTGAACTCTGACCTATTAAGCATCTGGACATCCCCTGGCTGTCAAAAATCTGTGAGGAAAGGAGATGCTAGCCAAGCGTGTCTTTCAGAATTTCACACTCTACATGCTTAGAAAAAAGGATTCCAAACGTGTTCTTTGGCTGTCCCCATAGGAGAACCCATTTTGGTTCCAGGTAGAACCCTTTTTGGTTTCAGGTAGAACCCTTTTGGGTTCCATGAAGAACCCTCTGAGAAAAGGGTTCTTCATGGAATGTAAAAGGGTTCTATCTGGAACCAAAAAAAAATATTCAAAGGGTTCTCCTATGAGGACAGCCGAACAACCAAATTAAGTTCTAGATGGCACCTTTTTTTTTCTAAGAGTGTACCATGCAGAACATTTTTGCAAAAAATCCTGAAGTTAAAACTACGTCAAAATAGCACATCACAGTATAGCTAGAACAAGAGAGTGATGATAGCAGCACGATTTCCACTGTATCAAGAAACACTGTAACATGTTTCACATTAGTCGTATGTCCCCTGATTAATCCTTAAAAACAGGCCAGGGTACCTATGGTGCATGACGGAGCACTGCCTGGGGATTATTCTACATATCTAGAAAAATACCCATTATTAAGCAACAACATCCTGTGATCTTCAAAGGGAGAGAGGGGAGAGGGCCTGGCTGGGCAACGGGCTGCAATTTTTGCGCAATAGACCACAGAACACAGAAGCCTTTAGCCCAAGCAAACCAGTACTGTTTTCAATCAAAATGGCTGCTACAGTTATGCAAGCAATGCTTTTGTCAACACAACAATTATGCTTGTACTTTTGGTTTTGCAGTCTCTCATCCCAAAAATTAGTGACGGCATTAAAAAAGGACCAGTGACTCGTTCTGCGCTCAAAAACATTTTAGCAAAAGGCTAGAGACTGCTTATTGGTGATAACAACGACAAGGAGTCTGACAAACCCCGACACAACTAACATATTAACTCTGTGTTTGTGTACATCCTCGGGTTGTGTTGTTGTGTGTGTGGAGTTGATTTGCTCTGCAACCACAGCCTCAGTGGCCCCATAAGAACTTTAGTTTGATGGACTGTGGTGGTGGTGGTGAACTGGATGGGTAATCAGCAAACAGAGGACACATACCTCAGTGTGGTAGAAAGAATAGCTGGTCCGCAACAAGAACTAGGTCAGTGAGTTTAACTTCATTCAGCTATCTGCTGAAATACAAAGCAGCAACACGGACTGTTTGGGCAGGTTGCAAAGTCTGTCAGGTTAGAAACCTAAAAGCAGAGTGTTCCACTAAACAAAAATGGAGAACTATGGTCAATCCCAGAACGTGTGGAGAACTGTGAGTTCAGCAGCTAAGGCCAGAGCCAAACACCCATTTGTTTAGTCTGGGTAAATTCGTCAAAAAACACTCTTCAGCTCTACCTCGGCTCCCTGGTCTCTGTTAGGGGGGAATTAACTGCACTTAAACTGTCTCCTCTTAATAAAATCATAAAGCACAACAGTTCTGGCGCACTACTAACATACCGCAAATCAAAGGCGAGGGAGGACCCTAGTAGTAGGTCTAGGGAGAAGAGACAGCATTAATGTAGTGTAGTTTCAGCCTAGGTAAGCCAATTCCCTGTTGCACCACTCTTTGGTGTTGAGGTGCAGACAGTCGATGCCCAGGGCGGGGTTGTTCTCTGTGACCTGCCTGGCGCGGGGAAGGATATTATTGTGTGGATGTGGATGATGCTAAGACTGCACCATGAATGACATGAAGCCTGAAATAGGATAAGGTGATTACGGATTAGCTGGCTTCTTGCTAACCCATTCATTACATTACATTTGATTAGCTGTAACCCTCCGTCATCTGCACACGTAGTAATTATATGAAAAGCATGGCAGCTATGAGGTATCCTGGTGAGGTATCTCAGGCTGTTATATGTCCATGGCTCCGTCATGGTGGAGACTCTCAGGCTGTTATATGTGCATGCCTCCGTCATGGTGGAGACTCTCAGGCTGTTATATGTCCATGCCTCCGTCATGGTGGAGACTCTCAGGCTGTTATATGTCCATGCCTCCGTCATGGTGGAGACTCTCAGGCTGTTATATGTGCATGCCTCCATGATGGTGGAGACTCTCAGGCTGTTATATGTGCATGCCTCCATGATGGTGGAGACTCTCAGGCTGTTATATGTCCATGCCTCCATGATGGTGGAGACTCTCAGGCTGTTATATGTGCATGCCTCCATCATGGTGGAGACTCTCAGGCTGTTATATGTGCATGCCTCCATGATGGTGGAGACTCTCAGGCTGTTATATGTCCATGCCTCCATGATGGTGGAGACTCTCAGGCTGTTATATGTGCATGCCTCCATCATGGTGGAGACTCTCAGGCTGTTATATGTGCATGCCTCCATCATGGTGGAGACTCTCTGGCTGTTATATGTCCATGCCTCCGTCATGGTGGAGACTCTCAGGCTGTTATATGTCCATGCCTCCGTCATGGTGGAGACTCTCAGGCTGTTATATGTGCATGCCTCCGTCATGGTGGAGACTCTCAGGCTGTTATATGTGCATGCCTCCGTCATGGTGGAGACTCTCAGGCTGTTATATGTCCATGCCTCCGTCATGGTGGAGACTCTCTGGCTGTTATATGTGCATGCCTCCGTCATGGTGGAGACTCTCAGGCTGTTATATGTCCATGCCTCCGTCATGGTGGAGACTCTCAGGCTGTTATATGTCCATGCCTCCGTCATGGTGGAGACTCTCAGGCTGTTATATGTCCATGCCTCCGTCATGGTGGAGACTCTCAGGCTGTTATATGTGCATGCCTCCGTCATGGTGGAGACTCTCAGGCTGTTATATGTGCATGCCTCCGTCATGGTGGAGACTCTCAGGCTGTTATATGTCCATGCCTCCGTCATGGTGGAGACTCTCAGGCTGTTATATGTCCATGCCTCCGTCATGGTGGAGACTCTCAGGCTGTTATATGTGCATGCCTCCGTCATGGTGGAGACTCTCAGGCTGTTATATGTCCATGCCTCCGTCATGGTGGAGACTCTCAGGCTGTTATATGTGCATGCCTCCGTCATGGTGGAGACTCTCAGGCTGTTATATGTGCATGCCTCCATCATGGTGGAGACTCTCAGGCTGTTATATGTGCATGCCTCCGTCATGGTGGAGACTCTCTGGCTGTTATATGTGCATGCCTCCATCATGGTGGAGACTCTCTGGCTGTTATATGTGCATGCCTCCGTCATGGTGGAGACTCTCAGGCTGTTATATGTCCATGCCTCCGTCATGGTGGAGACTCTCAGGCTGTTATATGTCCATGCCTCCGTCATGGTGGAGACTCTCAGGCTGTTATATGTGCATCCATGGAGACTCTCTGGCTGTTATATGTCCATGCCTCCGTCATGGTGGAGACTCTCAGGCTGTTATATGTCCATGCCTCCATGGTGGAGACTCTCAGGCTGTTATATGTGCATGCCTCCGTCATGGTGGAGACTCTCAGGCTGTTATATGTGCATGCCTCCATGATGGTGGAGACTCTCAGGCTGTTATATGTCCATGCCTCCGTCATGGTGGAGACTCTCAGGCTGTTATATGTGCATGCCTCCGTCATGGTGGAGACTCTCAGGCTGTTATATGTCCATGCCTCCGTCATGGTGGAGACTCTCTGGCTGTTATATGTCCATGCCTCCGTCATGGTGGAGACTCTCAGGCTGTTATATGTCCATGCCTCCGTCATGGTGGAGACTCTCAGGCTGTTATATGTGCATGCCTCCGTCATGGTGGAGACTCTCTGGCTGTTATATGTCCATGCCTCCGTCATGGTGGAGACTCTCATGTGTCCATGCCTCCGTCATGGTGGAGACTCTCAGGCTGTTATATGTGCATGCCTCCGTCATGGTGGAGACTCTCTGGCTGTTATATGTGCATGCCTCCATCATGGTGGAGACTCTCTGGCTGTTATATGTGCATGCCTCCATCATGGTGGAGACTCTCTGGCTGTTATATGTGCATGCCTCCATCATGGTGGAGACTCTCAGGCTGTTATATGTCCATGCCTCCGTCATGGTGGAGACTCTCTGGCTGTTATATGTGCATGCCTCCATCATGGTGGAGACTCTCTGGCTGTTATATGTGCATGCCTCCGTCATGGTGGAGGAATGCGTGAACAATCTGAGTACAGGGGCTGATGCTCATTCACAAGGGCCAGCAGAAATAGTCTGGATGTCAATGTGTGTGTGTGTGTGTGTGTGTGTGTGTGTGTGTGTGTGTGTGTGTGTGTGTGTGTGTGTGTGTGTGTGTGTGTGTGTGTGTGTGTGTGTGTGTGTGTGTGTGTGTGGTGTGTGTGTGGCTACAGAGCTGACTCAGAGGGATAACAGTACATGGAGGGCTGGATCGCGTACACACACACCCCTTGTGGCACCAACAGGATGTAGCATGTGGGACAGTCTCTAGGGGACTTCCCCCTGGAACATGAGAAAGCCTTTGTACTGTGGGCCAGTCAGGCCCTCTGAGAGGTCAGGGGTCATGTGCAGCTAAGGTCATCCCCCGAAGGCAGATAGATAGCAGCATTACACAACTGGTTACGTAGCTTATACCAATATGCAGGAAAACAGGCATGACAAAGGATATGGGCTATGTGTGTTCTTCTTAATCAAAGCCTGGATGTGTCTCTATGAACAAGCAGTCATGCAGTAGGAACACACCATTAAGTTACGTAATGGTTACATTAAGGAACCATTCACTAGGGAAATACCAGCTTAATTGAACACCTTCAAAGCTCTCCAGCTTATCTACTCTACCATGACAGGTTTCCAATTTTGGCAAATAATGTTTCATGCATTCAATACCTTTTTTTATCTATTACACTTGTTTACCATCGACTGTGGGATTCACAGTCTACTTAATGCCATGCTAGCGTCTGTCTGTCACTCAAAGAGATATTGAAGCGGCCAACAGTTCATGTAAACTTTCATGTTCGGGAAAGTAGACTCCCTAGCCTTACCTGATACCACTGGCGCCACTGTGACCCAGGTAATAGCAAGGTCATCTTTCTACCACACACACCAAATAACAGACAGACCATGTATTCTACAGCGGCACTTGCGTTGCTGCAAGCAGAATGCAAACGGCGCCGGGCTGAAAAATGACGGCAAACATCTGGGATTTTCTCTTAACAGCTGATCAGAGAGTTATGATATCGTTACGAAGCTTAAAATCTTCTCTTTTCTACCGTATAGATCTTAAATGTGTATTCTGTGGTCCTGTTAATGATAGAGCAAGTTACATATGTTTTACACATTTGTAATAAAACAGTTATTCTCATGTTCATTCACCTGTGACCTGCTAATTACAAATGTAAATTAAATTCATTCGTCTAATTTTCTGGATGAAGGGAAAATTGTTTGAGGTGCATATATACATTTTGTCAGGTTATTGTTTATGCTAACTACCCATTGGGCACAGACGTCATATCAACCTCTAGTTTTTATTTACATTTGGTTCAGCTAACGTGAATTCAACGTGAAATTAACAAAACGTTTCACCATGTTATTGGATTTAGGTTCAAAGTTGGGTGAAAAAAACACCAAATTCCTTTACGTTGATGACTTTTTGCATATCCAATCCGTTTTCCACATTGATTCAACGTCATTAGATAGATTTTTTATTTTATTTTTTATTACGTGGAAACAACGTTTGGTGCAACCAGTTTTTGCCCAGTGGGTAGCTAGCTTCGTTAATGTTAGTTGTCACTCAGGGGATGGCAGCGTCAAACTATGTAGACACGGCCATGACCACTGAGAGGAAGAGCCGAGTATCTCTGACGACCAACCTTTTTAAGGCTACACGCATGCGCAAACTATGAAATCACTCAATTAAATGAATGTAGGAGTCAGGAATGCGCAACAACTATTTTTATTCATTTCAGTGAAGGGGAAGGTAGGCACTGCATACAGCAATCAGCAATGTTGCCTGTTGCCCCTCCTGAGGTTTTGATGCAGTTTTAGCAACTATGGGGATTTTGAGCATACCGACCACCAGAATCTTTGAGGTAAAAACAATGTAACATTTATATATAATTTTATTTTTTATTTGGCTTTTCATAACAGCTATTTTGACTGCATGTCACCAAAGTTTCCTAAAATCTTTTGGAGGACTGAGCAAATTTCAGGTTTGCCCGGGCGCAAACATGATTATTGTTCAAATGTGTTTACTGTGAACACTGAGGCTGTACCCATTTTAAGTTACAGTTTTATACACCTCCTGAGGATCTAACTCTTTTTTTCAAATTTTGCCTAAAATGACATACCCAAATCTAACTGCCTGTATATAGCTCAGGACCTGAAGCAAGAATATGGCAGCAGTGTATGTGCAAAGTTTTAGACTGATTCAATGAACCATTGCATTTCTGTTCAAAATGTTGTCTCAAGACTGCCCAAATGTGCCTAATTGGTTTATTAATACATTTTCAAGTTCATAACTGTGCGCTCTCCTCAAACAATAACATGGCATTCTTTCACTGTAATAGCTACTGAAAATTGGACAATGCAGTTAGATTAACAACAATTTAAGCTTTCTTAAATTGAAGGGGGGGGGGGGGTGATCCCGTAGAGGTCAACAGTGGCCAAGTAGGCTGCTGTGACTATTTGATCATCATGTAGGACTACCAGGGTGGACTAAAATAAAATAAACTATGGAGATAAATGCATCCCATAACATTTTAACATGGAAATAGCTGTTCTGTCAGAGGCAGCAAATGTGTGGTGTTCAATGTAGGCCAACATCCCATAAGACATTCAAAAAAAGCTCTTTACCTAACTCGCTTTTCAAAGATGACTAGAAATACACACATTTTGTGCTCTTGCAGGAAGCAACCACTCCCTAATTGTTGACTAGAAACTACCCATAACTGGGATAATAATTCACTAACTAGCAAAGAATATGAACAAATGTGCACAGGTGGGTAGATGCAGCTCTGTTTTTGATATCAAAACATGCGCATCTATTTGCGACCACTAATGCTTAAAAATCAGAGTATGTGATGAGGATCGGAGCTGGAGCGAAATTCCCGAAGGCTGATGCGTCGGCCTTCTCGCCCACTCCAATATAAATATCTTCAGCGAGAAACTGATAGAACACACAGGTGCTAAATCAAGGTGACTTACAAAGATGAGGAGGACCAAGAGCAAGAGAGGGAGTGCAGTGATGTAGAGTCCACAACTAAAGAATCATTGTGGAATCTGAAAAGACACCTATCCCCAAAGCATGATGGTGTACTTACCGCATGCACATGCTAAAAGAAAGGAACGAGGTGGGTAGATAACTAAGTGTGTCATTGTTGCAAAGTTTTTAGTTTCCTTCATGTTTGTTATATTATCTATACAATAAGCCATAATTGATTTTGGCCCAATAGACCTGGCATCTTCCAACATTCAAGGAGCTTTCCGTTTTGATTGGGTTATTTTGCCTAAAAACCTTAAGGCCGACGTATAGAAGAAATAACAACTCCGCATCCCTGCCCAGCCTGGCAAGAGTGGCCAAAAGGGTGTTTAGCATCCCCAGTGGCTCTGCAGGTGTGGAGAGGATATTCTCTACTGCTGACCTGCTCTCCAGGCACCATCGCATGAGCCTGAAGCTACACACTCTGGCCAAACGCATCTTTCTAAAAAAACAAGTATTCAAAGGCACTGTATACTGAGCCTAATAATGATTTTTGTTTTTGTTTAATTCTAATAATAAACTGGGTGGTTCGAGCCCTGAATGCTGATTGGCTGACAGTCATGGTATATCAGACTATATACCATGGGTATGACAAAACATTTATTTGTACTGCTCTAATCACATTGGTAGTCAGTTTATAATAGCAATAAGGCACCTTGGGGGTTTGTGGTATATGGCCAACATACCACAGCTAAGGGCTGGGCACTCCGCTTCGCATCGTGCACAAGAATAACCCTTAGCCATGGTATATTGGACATATACCACACCCCCTCGTGCCTTACTGCTTAAGTAAGTCACAGCCTATGTGCACAATTTATAGACTATAATGATTTAATACCACAAAATGTTGTTGAAATGCTGAGCGCTTAATGTCCCTGACTCCCTACCAGCCTAGTGTGTCGCACTCGCCAGTGTATTTCACAATGCATTTCTTTGAAGGCTATAGCATTGAAATAATTGAAATAATATAGTCTAAAAGCTTGTAGTTCCTTCTTGGGCTCCCTGTCTGTCTCCTGACCTATTTAGATAGTTAATATGCTGTTTAATATAACATGTAACCAATTTGAAATGATGAGCACTTCCTACATTCACCTTTTCAAGTTTATTAAAATACCTTTAATTCAAATCGTGTGGTTTGGTTTCAATGCTTCAAAACCAAATGGTAGGTCCAGTTAGAAACAAAAAAAGATGGGTGTTGGTTAAATTGTTATTTGAATTCATTTTAATCTCAATTTGGAGCGGCAGTTTTCTTTCCTGTGAGCGTGGAGTGGTTTTTAGTGGAGCCATTGGCCTGAGCATTTGCGCAAACACCGCTTGAGCAAGATATCTGATCACTCAACTCTGCTCACATACTCCACTATAAACACAGTCCAGTTCAAAGTGAATGGCACAGATCCATATATGGCAACGGCTATTTGCATAAAGGCCTACTGCCACTCTGATTGGTTATGGCACACCGGTCTGTGTAGAGTACGGGCCTGAGTCCTGCCTGTCAATGAATCCTACTCCAATGAATCCTACTCCAATCCTACTCCAAAAAGAATCCTCCTCCAATGCGCTTTGCCTACAAGAAAATCTCACGCACAGTTAGTTTTGCATACTAAGCCTTGAATAATTCATTTTGTTTCGGAATGTTTCATTGAAAGTGGCTAATATTGCGTTGATTCGAGCACAATTCCCACAGTATAGCGAAACGTTGATGGTGTTAACTAAAGGGGAAAACTTTTGGAAATTGAGTGAAGTTCAATCTCGGCACGGGTTGATATTTCTTCTGTGTGGCAGTCCGCAGCTTAGAGGGAACATTGCACTTCACTTATCATGGAGCTCAACCAATCAGCTGTCTCACTGTTGAAGTCTTCATGCCGACAGACAAAAGCAGCTTGGACATTATAACTGACTGTTTGGAGATCCCTGCTGCAAGTCAATCCCCGGGATTTCTAATTGGAGCCCCAGTCATTCCGAGGTTTAGGGAACTGAACTGCTGGCAAAATCAGAAGGGAATATATTATGGCTACAGCTGGGTTGGGATTATGATGTAGAAAGGCCAAGAGTGGTTTCAGATACATTAAATGTCTTCAGAATTACCCAACAACTGGTGATTCATCTCGCTGCGCTGTGAGTGCATTTTGTAAAACAATAGTGTCTAATCAGTCCTCACATCAATAGCCCCATAAAAACACTAAACAGCCAGTTACCACGGAGATAAGTGTCGAGCAGAAATAGCCCCACGCTCGCTGTGTTTAAATCTGTCTAAATCTGTCTAAACAAGCCTTCTCAGTTTGGGGTGAGGGACTGTGTGTGACTGTGTGTGTTCTGATGGGGGTGGGGTACAGGCATGTGTTCAGGTCAGGAGGGTGGAGGAGGGTGGTATGATCGAGTGGAAGTTTAACCAGAGGCCCGGTTAATGCTCCCCTCAACGCCTCACCTCATCTCTAAAGAGTCATGTTTATATGGCGGCCATTCAGTGTAAAAAATAAAAAACTATTTTAGTTTATAACGTGCTGCAAAAATAAACGGAGACATCTTTTGAAGTAAACCTTCTTAAAAAGGTTTGGCATTTGAGTGGCTCCTCTGAACCAGTGAAGAGTTCTGGTGGAATGCATACCAAGGATGGAGAACACTCAAGAGCAGACGGAGTATTTAAGGGGCCTGATAACAGCTTGGCACTGAAGATGGCGGTGCCCAAATACAGAGATTGCTAAGAGCCTGTTGAGAGGTTTTCATGCATGTGAGGAGCACTAAAGAAAGCGAGACTCTGGGGAAGCTAGAGGAGGTGGGGGGAGTTAAGACCAGAATCTGCCCCTGATTTAAACTGCAAAACGTAGCTCTCCTGCTGTAACAGGTTGTCCTCAAGGCAGGATCGAGGAGCAATAGAGGTTTGCTATTGGATGAGAGGATCAGCCTGCCTGTGCCCTGCTTTAATAGATATCAGGATATGTACCACAACATTTTACCTGGCCTCCACAGATACAGCTGTGACCGACAAGCAGAGCCCGGGGGGGTCCAGGTTTCCACAACTTGTTTTAATGAGCAGTTATGTGAAGCTGACACAGCCTTTCTCTGCAGTCTGAACAAAACAAACCCCCATCAGGAGACTCCCTCCACAGCAAGGAATCAAACGTTTGTGGATGAGAGAATTTAGGACACGAGGGAGAGACACATTTTTCCCTGAAACTAAACTTCCAGGCTTTAACTTGAGCCTTGCTCTTAGCAACCATTCTGCTCCGATAAACACAGAGGAAAACCGCGTCCCAAGAGCGGTACATTCAGCCAAGCAGGAAGACAGGCCTATTGAGAAGAAGTAGTGAACTAAATCAGAATATGGCCTGTTGTTTGTGAAAAACAAAGCTCTTCATTTGCATAGTTGTAAAATCTCAAATACCTTAAAAAGTACCTGTCCGGTCAAAGTGCGGTAAACAACGTCATAACTTCATTATCACTTTCTACACCGGAATGACATTTTGCTAGATCATTTCTCAGGAACGGCTGCTCTCCACCAGGATGTGAATAACCACTGTTTGTAGCAGGAGAAAGGATCCCTCAGCTCCATCCACCAGAACTATGACAGTAACACCATCACACCACAACAACCAGATATTAGGGAACCACATCAATGTGCACAGCGGACCGACCCGGAGTGTGAGTAGTGAGGGTTTAGAGACAGGGCTTAGTGCAGTATTGTCTGTAAACAAACCCAGTCTGATAACACAATGACACTCCTCCCGGTCAGTCCCAGGCAGCTAGGCCGCTCCATAGGCAACACTGGCAGAAAGACAGAGAGCTACAGCTCATTCACAGACAGACAGAGAAGCACAGACATGCAGGCAGGGGGCCGGATTGACAATCCCCATCCACCTCTCTACACTGACTGTCATCAGTCTGAGGTGAAAAATAAAACACTGGTATCAGAAGAAAAAAGCTTCTAGTAACTGATACAAGTGTCAGCCAGCCATAACATGGTGCCCCAAACTGAGCCCTAGCTGCCTGTCTGCCTGCCTTCTTAATGTGGCTTAATGAGATGTGGGAACGAGAGGCTAAAGAAAGAAAGATGTTCTATTACAGGTCAATGTTCTATTACAGGTCCTGACTGAGACTATAATACCTGAAGGCCGGGGTAGAGGGCAGTCTTACATCTTTAACGAGAGGAGAGGATGTTTTATCACCTGCTGCTGGTTCATCTTATCACACCAGAAAAGGCCTATTGTACAAACCTGCCACGGTATTTACACTGCGTCTTCTTTACTAGTTAACCAAGGCTTAATAAACATCCATTTATAGTCCACATCAGTAGTTAACTCCAATGTGGTTCACAGGATGTACAAAGGTCATGAATGATGAATGATTTGACTTCCCAGAAGGACACGACTAAACTCTCCAAACTCCTGATATGAGACTATGATGCGCAGTGGACCATGAAATAGTGCTAATTAAAAGTAATTATCAACACATAGCCATTTCCTGCGAGGAGAGTAATCTGAAATCTCTTACTAAGCCCACGCCCAAATGCTAAATATGGCCTCTGCTCTAATGGACATACCCAAAAAGACACCCAAATCAATTAAAATATTTATACTGTAAAAATATGAAATTGTGTTGCTGCGGATTAAAAAAACAAAGTGAGTGTAGTGAATTCATATCATACCAAATAAAAAAGACAACAACAAAAAACTGCTCTTTACTGACCTAACCTTTAAGAAAAATAGAAACATGAGTGTTATTACTGATAACACAACAGAAATGGTCATGTCTACAGGGTTCACTGCACACTGGCTACAAAAGGGACACTTAACTAATAGCAACAATCCCTTTCAACATGACTTTATTTTCTCTCAAATATAATCATGACCTATGATTACATTAGGACTAAGTAGTTTCGTGTTAGCTCCAGAGATCCCCCCACCCCCAGTGCATGACAAAGGCAGATAGAGGCTGAGCAGGTGGAGGTGAAGGCTACAGTAATGATGTGGACCTGGAAAGGACAGGCGCAGCTTGCACACTGCTGCTCTCCTCACACGCAGGCACATCATCATTAAAAGTGCAGATGTGGGATCAGCTCATACAAGGGATGACAAGTTGGAAAGGAGGACAAAGAGCCTTTCCTCTCAGGGTTTACTAAAGGTCACTAAATTTCATGGCAAGGTTCTGCTTTGACAGTATCTTTGCACTTTAAAACTCTGGCCACTGTCAGGTCAGAGTGAATGATGTTCATGACTTGTTTTCCATCCATTTTCACAAAAACCTCAACGAAAATGACTGTATTTGAAATACACATATCGAACGCAGACTTAACTTCCCCATTAAACAAGCAAACAAAAAAATGGAATCAGGCAGTGAAGCCAGGCAGCGTTTAAAGCAGGTGCGGACTCCAGAAGGACCTGTGTGAGTGTTTGAAGCAGGCGCGGACTCCAGAGGAACCTGTGTGAGTGTTTGAAGCAGGCGTGGACTCCAGAGGAACCTGTGTGAGTGTTTGAAGCAGGCGCGGACTCCAGAGGAACCTGTGTGAGTGTTTGAAGCAGGCGTGGACTCCAGAAGGACCTGTGTGAGTGTTTGAAGCAGGCGCGGACTCCAGAGGAACCTGTGTGAGTGTTTGAAGCAGGCGTGGACTCCAGAGGAACCTGTGTGAGTGTTTGAAGCAGGCGCGGACTCCAGAGGAACCTGTGTGAGTGTTTGAAGCAGGCGTGGACTCCAGAGGAACCTGTGTGAGTGTTTGAAGCAGGCGCGGACTCCAGAGGAACCTGTGTGAGTGTTTGAAGCAGGCGCGGACTCCAGAGGAACCTGTGTGAGTGTTTGAAGCAGGCGCGGACTCCAGAAGGACCTGTGTGAGTGTTTGAAGCAGGCGTGGACTCCAGAGGAACCTGTGTGAGTGTTTGAAGCAGGCGTGGACTCCAGAGGAACCTGTGTGAGTGTTTGAAGCAGGCGCGGACTCCAGAAGGACCTGTGTGAGTGTTTGAAGCAGGCGCGGACTCCAGAGGAACCTGTGTGAGTGTTTGAAGCAGGCGCGGACTCCAGAGGAACCTGTGTGAGTGTTTGAAGCAGGCGCGGAATCCAGAGGAACCTGTGTGAGTGTTTGAAGCAGGCGTGGACTCCAGAAGGACCTGTGTGAGTGTTTGAAGCAGGCGCGGACTCCAGAGGAACCTGTGTGAGTGTTTGAAGCAGGCGCGGACTCCAGAGGGACCTATGTGAGTGTTTGAAGCAGGCGCGGACTCCAGAGGAACCTGTGTGAGTGTTTGAAGCAGGCGCGGACTCCAGAGGAACCTGTGTGAGTGTTTGAAGCAGGCGTGGACTCCAGAAGGACCTGTGTGAGTGTTTGAAGCAGGCGTGGACTCCAGAGGAACCTGTGTGAGTGTTTGAAGCAGGCGTGGACTTCAGAGGAACCTGTGTGAGTGTTTGGCCAACCAGGCCGCACTATACTCTGTTTACAGAAGGGATAAATATGTTGATGGTGATGAGGGGGAGATAAATGCTGTGATGTCACAGGGGAGAGGGGGAGAGCAGGCCAGCCACAGGCAGGTGTGTCAACAGCACTGGAGTGCCTGGGACATGTGCTGTTGGTGGCCTTCTCTGGAGCAGACTTGGCTTGGTTAACACCTGCTCCCTTCTGAACAGTTGAGGGCACTTCTGTAAACCCAGCTGTAGTTAGAATGCTACAAATGAAAGATTGATACGGAGGATCTGGACAGAGTTATTCATGTTTATTATGATGATACTGTAGTAATCGAGCAGATCCCGGAAGTGCAGAGTTTAATTCGTCGCAGCAAAATGTCAGAGGTAGACCTCGAGCCTCTATCTGTTTGCAATCAATGTCCTCCACTAGAACACATGGTACAATCCAAGTGAGACACTGACTCAACACAAAAAAGGCTAATTTGGTTAGCTAAATCCATACTTGACTCAGTGCTATGAATAGATCTGTTGCCATCATGTTTTCAACACTATCCAACACAGCTTCCATCTGAAGTACTGTCCTTCTATTGTCCTGTCCTTTGTTGGAGGAAATGTGCACTGCGATTGAGGGCGCAACCTTTCACAAGGGGCAGTTAGCACTAAGACAGGCATGCCTCGTATCACACCGAGACAGTTGGGCACTGGAAAACCACTTCTGAAGTCGGAGAGCAGCTTAAAACCGGAAAAGCAGGAATGATTGGAATTGTGACCATGCTTACAAAGCAGCAAAACCACAGGCATATAAGGGGAGTGAAGAGAAAACAAATCACTGGGCAGGGAAGACAGCATAGGCCACTGAGCTCTGCGCTCAAAACATTACTTCCCTGTGAAACAGCCCAACAGCCACACGAACTGATGAAATTTTATTAAGATTGAAAAACTGAAATATACATAACTATCCCCAGAGGTGTTGATGATTCAGAAGTGTGGTATGGTCTCCCTCTGTGTCACTGGTCCCCTCTCTACCAGGTTACCCAGTTGGTGCGTCATGGGTGTTTAGTCAGAAAGGCCTGTGGGGCCCAGTACTATGTTCATAGAGGTCTTTAATGTTGCCTTACCACATTGAAAATGGAGGAAACCCAGGCAGCGAACGCATTCTCCAATCATCCATTACATGCAAAGACCTCCCATGGATTTGATTTGTGTCCTGTATGTCCTCTGGACAGCCCGAGAACACCTACTATTCTACTGCTGCTGACAAGATGCCAGTACGCCATTTCCTTTAGCAGCTCAGTCCTTAAAATCACACTTCAACAAGAAAAAGGTCATATTTTGATCAGTGAGTGATAAAATTGGCGAGAAAACAAGACATATGGCTAAAACTCAGACAGGATAATTCCCTATACCCCAATGTTACCCCAATGTTACCCAAATGAAAGAACTTTCAGGTCAATCTGTGCAGGCCCTGTGGTCCGTGAGGAACCACTCTCATAAGGATTTGAAATTCCAACCCAGGCAGTAAGTGGCAGATGGACCCACTTACGTTTCATTAAACAGAGTATTCCACTGTAAGGAATGTCAGCCACCACTTTCTCCTGTTTGACAGTTCTATTTCCAGAGCTGCAAAACACACGTAGACCTTTCCTGCAGTCAAATGCCTAGTGGCCTCATGGGTGGAACATTATTCATATCTAGCATAGTTTCATCATTAATAAACATTTCAAAACATGTAACAGACAAAAAAATGTGGTGTTTCTATGGCAAATAGTTTTGTTATATTTCAGCCTTCTGTGATGTGTATAAAGTGTAATATTGGGATGCAAACTCAACAATACATTTCAACTCCATATCTGACATGGTACAGGTGTCTCCTTTTTTAAAAGCCCATAACCATGCGTGTGAGGTGTACACTTTTGTTTCAAAACCAAGAAACACTCTGTGACCCTGATTTAGTTTTTCACAAGAACGGCTGCATTGCTTTGAGCTTCATACACAAGACACACTATTTACAGGATGCAGTGCAGCGATTGGTTTTAGGACTATTATCAAAGTACTCTATCAGTCTTTATGAACCACTATGACCAAGTCCTACATGAAAACATGCATGATAGCTTACAGTTAATTGGCCAAACCCTTAGGACAAGACCTTAGCGCAAATGAGCCAGATATAGAGCCTTGAGGGGGAAACACAAAACATGCATGTGTGCCAGACAGCTAGTCCAACTGTGTGTGATCTCTAATGCATGCTGGTGCTACAGTGGGAAACGGAATTCCACTGCTCCTAGTCTTAACAACAACAAACTCAAGGCTACTAGTATGTAATCAGAGGGGGGTTAAAGGTAAAGAAAATTTCAAAACAATAACAAACTCAAGACAGGAAATCCATGAGTCCCCGTTAACATGTACTGGAGGCTGGCTCCCAGGCCTTGGCATGTTTTACCAATCACAAGCCCTTTAGAGAAGTCGCACCGGAGTCGGTGGCGCTGGCCACACCCATTTAGATGCGGCATGCAAGGGGCAGTATCTTGGCCTAGGTATGCATGTTAATAACTGCTGTTACAACTGCACATTGGGTATAAACGTATATTTCTAAACACCCAGATAGATGGCTTATAATGAACAATATGTTGTTCAGAAACATGTGTTATTATCACAACCCTAATGCAATGAACTAGTAAACGTTACATCTACGTCACAGCTGATTCAATGTGGCTATTTGTTTCAGACCACAATCAGAGCACCATTACTCCTAACAATAATAGCTCCTGTACTTTGGTAATTTATAGGTATTGAACCAAAGTAATAATAACCAGATGAACTAACATCACAATTACATGTAATTACATCAAAGCAACTATGCATGTTATTAATATGGCAGGGGTCTGGGGATGACTTTTAGGAGGTCATTCTATTCATTCCGGGCACATTTTTAGTGGCACAACAGTGGCGTGCAATCCCCCATGTTTTTTGATGGCCGCTAGGATTTAAATCTGATCCGAAGTTAGGGGGGTGCCTGGGACAGGGTAGCCCACTACCGAGGTGTGCCGCATTATTTACCACGGAATAGGCTTTGATTCTTTGGATTCTAACCAGCAAGGCCACCTCCGTGTCACTACAACATGTGTTACATTGTTACAATCATGAGGCCAGACCCGTAGATGATAAATCAAAACGGCTATAATGTGCCATAGCTCATCTGAAACATGTAAATTGTATCTTGTACAAAATAGACCAACTAGAGTTGTTTCAAAACCACACTCACTGTCCTTTTACTTAGCTCGTGCTATTGCCTACAATGTATCTTACCTCAAACTTTGGGGTGTTTTAATGCGTGCTTTCCTCTTTCCGAAGCATTCCCCTGTTCGGTCTAACACAAGTTATCGGGACACAAACCGCACCTATCTGTACTAATTGATCTGCAGAGAGAAGTCCAGAAGATCACTCGAGCATCTAATTTTCATATAAAGTCCCCTTCTTCTCAGCGTAATGAATGGCCGCTAGTACTCAATACAGTAGGCCTACTAAATAGTTCGCAGAGCACCTACTTGTTGCTCACGACAACAACTCTCTATTCTTCCGAATCAGTCCACGAAGCATGCATCAGAGGGCGGGCTATACCGTCACTTGGGAGACGAGGTTGAGTTGGAGCTGTGTTCCATTGTCTTCTCTCACCGGTCCAACAAGCTGTCACTCAGCCATCCCTATAATATATCGTTCTGTTTGTGTTGATGTTTTTTTCCCCTGAGATAATGGGGTGGGCGTCGGAATTGTAACGGGTTTCTATCTACGCAAGCCATATTTTGACATGCAGACATTACAGGTGTTGAAACAACTGTATATAAAGTTGTCAACTTGGTCATTTTCACATAAACCCTTTTGGCAGCATCAATGCATAAGACTGTAGTAGAATATGCTTTGCAACCATAGAGCATTATGTGTTAAGGGAAAACACATTGCATTTTATTAGGCAATAATGTAGGTTACTCCATGTGGGTAAGGTGGACCTCTAGTGGCTATGCGAAGGGATATGGTTTACTAATATCTCTAACCTATTAATACATAGGCTCAGCAGCACTGTGATTGATATGGCAATCATGCATTGACCAGTAGATCTGCATGAGCCCAGCATGCTACCCAGATCACTCTGGTCCTTTTCCTGGCAGCAAACAGAATGAGAAACAACACCATCCACATACACACACACACACACACACACACACACACACACACACACACACACACACACACACACACACACACACACACACACACACACACACACACACACACACACACACACACACACACACATACGCAAGCATGCATGCACGCACGCACAAACACACATGCACACACTACCATTCACTTATGTCCACTCGTGCACAGTGACACACTTCATTCATCCCGGTGGCAGAGAGATGGTGTGAATGCTTTGTTGTCACTCTGAGAATACACCCCAGTTTTATGTCCTCAGGAAGTGTGGCAGTATGTCAGGAAACATGCGAATGAGGCCCGGTCTCCAGGAACACTGGCCCCCTCTATTTGGACACCTATAGGAGATAACTGTTCATGTGAATCCTCCTTGAGACGGCCGTATAGTCATTCCAAACCCAGCCGGGCTGCTACAAGTCATAGCCACAATAACCACATTAGAATCATTAGTATACTGTATGTTTGGGTTTTGTGAGTTAGAAGAATTTCATTCAGCTGAGACCTGTTCATACCATCCAGGACCATGTAACTGGAAATGGATCACGCATCCTCAATGATAATACATGTTATCTGTGTGGACCTGACCTGTGCTGTGTGGTCAGTGCATGTAGGTGGGAGTGAGGCTCTCAGTATAGTCAGGGTACTGCTCATTGTTCATATTTGGGGTTTTCATAATGTAGAGACAGGGTTAGGTTTTATAGAACCCTTTTTGCTTCCAGGTATAACTCTTTTGGGTTCCATGTAGAAACCGCTGTGTAGGGTTCTTCAAAGGGTCCTCCAATGGGGACAGCCGAATAACCCTTTAAGATTCTAGATAGCACCTTTTTGTCTAAGAGTGTAGAGTCTCAGGTTAGCGTGCTGTAGTATGATGCAATATGTCATATTATTTTGGTAAATGTGTCTGCTCTTTCTGCCATTTTCTTCCCATTCTGCCTCCCCCTTTTCCTGCTCCTCCGCCCTCTTCTCCTCCACCGTTCCCCCCAAAATAAGAGCAGGGTCCCTGGAGTCCATTCTGGTTCCATGGCTACCACGTGTCAGTGGGCTTTGAAGAACTCTAATGTTTCTCTAGGCTGAGAATGCTCTGCTGTCTCTTTTCCTCTCTCTCGCCTGGTTCTTCAGTGAGAAACCCAGAGGTTAGATAAATATGAGGCTGGGCGTGAGGAGGTGCAGCTCGGGTTTCTGTCACGCTGGGCTGCTTTGAAACACATTTGTCCAGGGCTGCATCCGGCATGATGCTGGGGTTGGAGGAGCGTGGAGGGAATCACAACAGAGGTGCTGTAGTACGCTGCTACTGTAGGCTGGCTGGGAGGGTTGATGGATAGAGAGAGACACAGGGGGCCACTGACCCGCTAGGACACAAATAAGCGACAAGTAGATTCTGTGTTACTGCACCAGTGATTTTAGGTTAGATTACATCTTGATATGGAGTACATGTGTATAAAATTGCATTGTAGTTTTCAATCATCCATTTTATAGTATGATACTTACACAAAGGCAATAATATGTACTTTCAACAGATAATTAACAAAAACATCTTACTGAAATCCACTGCATATCACCTTCACCAGGCAGGAGACCTACAGGGAAGGAACTCCCGTGATATGTGTTACAGAGATTCCTGCCAAGACCAATAGGCAGTAATGACTGAGGTCTAAATGTAGTTTCTCTCATCCTGCAGGAGCTCCAATGTGGGTTCATTTACAATATGCTGACCCTAACAACAATGAGATTCATTCCCCTTTTAGCTTCAGCATTACTTTGACCACACTTGATCGATTGCTAGGACTTTGCATGACCTGGAAGTGGTAATCTTCTCAAGCCAATGCATATGAGCTATTTCTAAGCAATAGAAATACATCAAGTTTTGGACATTGCAAAGTAGATATATGTCAAATTAAATGAAAATGTGTTTATCCCGACAGTGCGGGCATTACCAGTGAAAGAATACTGCTTCATTTGTCAAGTAGAGGGCACTGTTGGCATAGTAATTCAAACAAATTTACAATGGATGTTTTGGCTGAATGAACAAAGGACAATTTAAAAACCACAATGTACATCTTTTGGCTTGACACATTACATTTTTTTATTGCTTCTATTCAAGTGATCAACCCATGATCAATTCATCTAATATAGTTTGTTGCTGCAATACTGTAAAAGGGCCTACACAAGACTGCACACATTTCATCTTTTTGTGTAAAAGGCAGCATACACCTTAAGTTAATGAAGTGAATCTGTTCTCAAACAACAGCCTTTCTATGTAACTTATTCTGATAACACTTTACATTGCAGGATAGTGGCTATTACATGGTAATAAACAGGAAACCAGTTGAAATTGGCCCAAGAATCAGAATGAAAAATGTACAAGATAAGGGGTGTGCCACAAACATTTCCACATATTTTCATTCTTTAGTATGGTGGTGGTGTGTGGGGTGGAATGTCTGCCCATGCTGCATAAAATATGAAAGATGACTGCTGCAAGCTGCGCTCTGAAATAATGCATGACAGACTCCAGCCTAGACAGGCAGCAGCTAGTGTGTAATGTCACGTCGATATTGGTAGATTATTTAGCTGTGAACTGCATGCAGTCAGAGACAATGGGTTTCTGGAGGTGGTAACACAACAAAACATGGGTTTGTCCGCTAGAACAACAGTTAGCTAATACAGATGTATTTATTTTTCATTTGCTCAATACCATTTTCAGATTAGTTGAAAATATAAGTGTGCTGACGGAAGTGTGAATGGTTTAGGTTGGATCCTGTTTGTTCCCATACAGCAGGGTTTGCTCTGCAGATTGCCTGGCTACCTAACATACAATACATACAGCCCCTCCAGTCATGAGTTAGAGGCAGGCTGGCGGTGGGTCTATAGTCTGATCCAGCTAGTGGATAGTGCTGATTGTGCTGGTTCCTGGCTGTGAGTGGGTGCTGCAGGGAGCCTGACAAGATATATGGAGGGAGTCTGCTCTGCACTCCTCCACTCCTGGGGAAAGGCCTCCACTATCTGATTAGCATTCAGCTAGTACCCAGACTGCATCAAGAAACTCTGCTGCTCCACACACCACACCATACTCCCTCCCTTACACCTCTCTCTCACTCTCTCTCTCTCAGCCCACTCTCTCTGTCTTGCTCCCTCTCTCTCTTGTTCTCTCTTGTTCTCTCTTGCACTTCCACTCTCTTGTGCTCTCTCTCTCTCTCTCTCTCTCTCTCTCTCTCTCTCTCTCTCTCTCTCTCTCTCTCTCTCTCTCTCTGCATCATTCTGCTGGACTGGGAGGACCCTCCAATACAAAGGGAATGCCGTGCAGGGGTCCTCCAGTCTCCAGGATGAAGGTAAACAAAATTCCATCTTCCTTGTTTTTACAACTTGGCTGAACTCAGAGATTATTGTAGGGGTTTTTAAAAAGCAAATCTATACTTGTTGGTCTCACTGGGTGTACACTAAGTTCTGCATGCTGATTTTACTGAGGATCCTCATCACTAACTGCTGTGGGAATATCAGTGTACTTATATGGGAAACATGCTACAGCATAATACAGTGTCTTTGAAGATTTCCCTCTTGTCCTGTTAGTCTATTAGCATTACTGAATGACTTAACACTGACTCCCCAGAAAGATAATGTGATAAATTGATAGGTGAACAGGTGTTTATATACATATGTTGATGTATTGTTGTTTTTTAACGAAAAGGAGACTTTATGATACATAAAGACAGTGCTGTTACAGTTGATCATGAGATGAGCAATGCCCTACTTAGATCGTCCTAAGGTGGGGCAGCACCTGTAGCTTATTGCAACTTTTGATTTGTTATTATTCTCTGTTGTATTCTAATTCTATTTTTGAACCGTCCTTTTTTTTCAGTCTTGCAAAGCTCTCCATCTAGTTGTGGTGTTGATTGTGCTCTGATGCAGTAGGGTTGGGGTTGCAGTATTTCAGCATTTCATGAATCTTGATTTATATTTTTTTATTTTTTTATTCACATTATAACATTACCATCTCATGATTGTGGAAATACTTAGATTAAAATAGTGTGAAGTTTCTTTGTCACTTTCTCTAAACATTTCCAGGTGTCTGAAAATAATATTTATTGAAAGAAGTGTTGTAGCCTTGAGATTATAATGACGTTTGTGATTAGAGCCTTCATTTCCTCAGCGCATCCACCTTTTCCCATTTATTCAAAGGAAAATTAATGAAGCATATCCATTTTTCAGAAGGAAATATTCCATCCACAGCCCACTATTCTGACAAAGGGTGTGAACATGGATTGATGATACCCACTTGGATATACAAAACTAATACAAATATACAATTAATTTGTTCCCAAGACAGTTGTTTTTCTAGAGTTAATTAGGAAAGCTGTCTATTGAGTTCCAGCCCGCCCTCCCTCCCTGTTCTCTGCAGACGTTGGCCCAGGTGTAACTATGATGCCATTACCCATGGTCTAGGTCAGTCAGTACAAGGTAATTCATCAGAGTAATGAGGGTTGAAGGCTAAGACGGGGACACAGAAGGCACTGACACTACAGGGGAGCTAACACGACTCATAGATACGCAGCACATCATTATCATAGCTTTCATTACTCACACACGCCCCATAACATCACCAGGGATATGGCCTTATATAATTATAGGGATTACCAATCAAAGACAGGGCAAGAGCTGCAGGCACTGGTGGTGCAGCCTTACATCCCATTAGTGATGAAGAGTTATGCTCTCAGGATGCCTAGCGCAGTGAATACGCCAAGTGTACAAAACATGCTCTTTCCATGACATGGACTGACCAGGTGAATCGAGGTAAAAAGCTATGATCCCTTATTGTTGTCACTTGTTAAATACACTTCAATCAATGTAGATGAAGGGGAGGAGACAAGTTATAGAAGGATTTTTAAGACTTCAGACAACTGAGACATGGATTGTGTATGTGTGCTATTCTGAGGGTGAATGGGCAAGACAAAATATGTAGGTGCCTTTGAACGGGGTATGTTAGTAGGTGCCTTTGAACGGAGTATGTTAGTAGGTGCCTTTGAACGGAGTATGTTAGTAGGTGCCTTTGAACGGGGTATGTTAGTAGGTGCCTTTGAACGGAGTATGTTAGTAGGTGCCTTTGAACGGAGTATGTTAGTAGGTGCCTTTGAACGGGGTATGTTAGTAGGTGCCTTTGAACGGAGTATGTTAGTAGGTGCCTTTGAACGGAGTATGTTAGTAGGTGCCTTTGAACGGGGTATGTTAGTAGGTGCCTTTGAACGGAGTATGTTAGTAGGTGCCTTTGAACGGAGTATGTTAGTAGGTGCCTTTGAACGGAGTATGTTAGTAGGTGCCTTTGAACGGAGTATGTTAGTAGGTGCCTTTGAACGGAGTATGTTAGTAGGTGCCTTTGAACGGAGTATGTTAGTAGGTGCCTTTGAACGGAGTATGTTAGTAGGTGCCTTTGAACGGAGTATGTTAGTAGGTGCCTTTGAACGGGGTATGTTAGTAGGTGCCTTTGAACGAACGGAGTATGTTAGTAGGTGCCTTTGAACGGAGTATGTTAGTAGGTGCCTTTGAACGGAGTATGTTAGTAGGTGCCTTTGAACGGAGTATGTTAGTAGGTGCCTTTGAACGGAGTATGTTAGTAGGTGCCTTTGAACGGAGTATGTTAGTAGGTGCCTTTGACCGGTGTATGTTAGTAGGTGCCTTTGAACGGAGTATGTTAGTAGGTGCCTTTGAACGGAGTATGTTAGTAGGTGCCTTTGAACGGAGTATGTTAGTAGGTGCCTTTGAACGGAGTATGTTAGTAGGTGCCTTTGAACGGGGTATGTTAGTAGGTGCCTTTGAACAGAGTATGTTAGTAGGTGCCTTTGAACGGAGTATGTTAGTAGGTGCCTTTGAACGGAGTATGTTAGTAGGTGCCTTTGAACGGGGTATGTTAGTAGGTGCCTTTGAACGGAGTATTTAGATATTTTTTTACATTGAACCTTTATTTAACTAGGCAAGTCAGTTCAGAACAAATTCTTATTTACAATGACGTCCTACCAGGGAAAAGTGGGTTAACTGCCTGCCTTGTTTAGCGGCAGAACGATAGATTTGAACTTGTCAGCTCGGGGATTCGATGCAGCAACCTTTCGGTTACTGGCCCAACACTCTAACCACTAGACACCCTGGGTTTGGTAGCAGGTGTCAAGAACTGGAGCACTGCTGGGTTTTTAACGCTAAACAGTTTCCCGTGTGTATCAAGAAGGGTCCACCATCCAAAGGACATCCAGCCAACTTGATACAACTTTGGGAAGCATTGGAGTCAACATGGGTCAGCATCCCTGTGGAACGCTTTCGATACCTTGTAGAGTCCATGTCCTGACGAATTGAGGCTGTTCTGAAGGCAAAAGGGCGTAGGGGAGTGCAATTCAATATTAGGAAGGGGTTCAAATGAAATCAAATGTTATTGGTCACGTACACATGGTTAGCAGAAGTTAATGTGAGTGTAGCGAAATGCTTGTGCTTCTAGTTCCGACAGTGCAGCAATATCTAACAAGTAATCTAACAATTGCACAACAACTACCTAATACACACAAATCTAAGTAAAGGAATGGAATAAGAATATATACATAAAAATATATGGATGAGCAATGACCGAGCAGCATGATGCAATAGATGGTATAAAATACAGTATATACATATGGGATGTGTAATGCAAGATATGTAAACGTTAATAAAGTGACTAGTGATCCATTTATTAAAGTGGCCAATGATTTCAGGTCTGTATGTAGGCAGCAGGTGCTCTGTGTTAGTGGTGGCTGTTTAACAGTCTGATGGCCTTGAGAGAGAAGCTGTTTTTCAGTCTCTCGGTCCCAGCTTTGATGCTTTGTTCCTAATGTTTGGTATGCTCAATGTATATCAGAGTAATGCTATAACTAGATCCTAGTGGCATGGGCACGATTCAAAATAGGTTTTTGACGTGGTTTTGATATGACATATGACATAATATGTATTAGGAAGAGCTGCCATTGTACTATATCAAAGATGACTTATACATTACTTAAACATGTAGTGGTTGAAGGAAAATGACTGCGGGTGTCCCTTACTGTGTAGCCATTGCAGTGAATGCAGTGGGTGATGTCATACATTTGCCTGCCACAGTGCCTTTCAACTGTGTAAAGAGCAGGAGAATAGACACTCCGCCCCCACACCTCGACACCTGGCTTCCATCATGGATGCCAGACAGGTAGCTGGGTTGTTCCACCAATTCGGTGCCTTTTGAGATGTGTAACTTGGTGGGGGTAAAACTTTTGGCTTCACCTAATTTTAACATTCAGTCACAAAGAGCACGTTTAACATAATAAAAAACAAGCTTTCCCATCTCAAGAGGTTAAATAAACAAGTGATTATAGTAAGTGCCTATTAAGTGCCAAATAAAGTAACAGGGTTGATCATAACAATCGTAAAAATATTTTTAAAGGAATATTTTCACCATATTAAAATGAGAGTTCAGTTATCGTAACAGGGTTGACCTTAAGGATCTGCCACTGTTTTGAAAATTTCACCTAAAATTATATACCCAAATCTAACTGCCTGTAGATCAGGACAAGGATATGCATATTCCTGATACCATTTGAAAGGAAACACTTTGAAGTTTGTGAAAATGTGAAATGAATGTAGGAGAATATAACACATTTGATCTGGTAGAAGATAATACAAAGAAAACAGCATGCATTTTTTGTACTTTGTACCACAAAGTATTATTCCAGCCTGGGTGCAATTTAGATGTTGACCAGTGTATGTGCAATGTTTTAGACTGATCCAATGAACCATTGCATATCTGTTCAAAATATTGTATCAAGACTGCCCAAATATGCCTAATTAGTTTATTTGAGTCATATATTATGTTAGCTTAACCGTCCCGTGGGTGGGGGACCGATCCTGTAGAGGTTAAAATTAGTTTTTATTTTAACCTTTTTTACCTTTACGTGAATGAGAGACAGTAAATTAATCACTAATCACATGAAATAAATAATAATCTTCAGAAATTACTTTGTCAAAGCTACAACATAAGTGGAGCTTTACAATGATGAGGAAAACTTTGAGAAATATTGGGGTTACATTTTCCAGGAAGTCACAATGGGTGCACGGGGGGAAATGTCAAAATGCTGAATCTTGGCTCTTTAGCAAGTCTTTATTCATCTAAAAAAATCTCCATGTGATTTATATTAAAGGGCACTTCATTGAATATAACAGGGTTTTAAAATGCATATTGGTGCACATTTTCAGCTTAAAATATTAAAGGGACGCAGAGGCACTCATTTCGTGGAATGACCCAGCTCTCTGTTATCCTTTGTTCTCCTTTAGGCTTTTTAAGCATCCCCCTCTATTCCCTGGGCTAGATCAAGGGGAGGCAGACACAAGCCCTGATAATTATTTTTGTGGTGTGCAGAGAGGGTTATGAACCAGGAAAATTATTCAAAGTTAGGTAAGGTAATTAATTGTGCTCTAACAGAGAAACACAGAAGCATAGTGTAGAATATGTAATCTAAATTGGCTGTACTGCGTTTGGTGGTCATCGTTTATTCGCGGATATTAATGAACTTGTGTTAATTAATGATAAATACTGTGGTGGGTGTTAATTATCCTGTGTTCAGGGGTTGATGCCAAATGAGCCTGTGTTGTCTGGTAACTGCCATCTGTTTGTAGGTAATTTTCATATGTTGGGAAGGAGGTACAGTGCCACTGTGTGAGTGTGTTCTACAGCCCACGGTAGTAAAGCATACATTATCCCTGTTTAGCGGCGGTTGATCCAGGAGAGATGACAGGCTCAGCAGAAAAATGGAGAGACACTCCTCTGGGTCCAGGCTGATTTATGAGAGAGAAAGGGAGGGAAAGAGAGAGCCAGAGGGCCCATCCATCCTATTCTTCCAGGGGGCTCCCTTACAGTGCACAACCAGTCACTGATAGAGGGAGCTGAGAGGTACCATCACTCAAGCAATGCAGCATTTTCTCATCTGCATATAAACACATGGGGAAATTCACTCCCTGTTCTATGGCAGAAAGTCCTGAGGTGGTGGGTAGAGCAATCCCTATAAGGTTTAAAGACCCTCTGAACTCCCCGATTCCACGTGTTTTTCTGCAGCTCATTAAGAAAAACAATATTTGCATCATGGTTCGATGTGGATGTGTTATGTTCAATATATCTTACACAGGCAGTTATTGTTGTTTGTCCCCCTTGAGCCACGGTAGCAACATCTCGCCCTCAAAATAGTCCGAACGAATCAAGTTCATTAATGAAGATACATCAAGAAATCTGTAATGGAGAGGTCTTAGTTGCGCAATTTTAGATTTAGGTAAGGTGTTTGTTTTTTCTCCAGTATTTCGCAAGTAAAACAATGTGCTGTGAAAACGAGTAATTCACTGCAGACAGTTGTGTGTCAGCTGCTGCCGCGCAGGACTGATTTCTGAGAACACGTCTACAACTTCATCAGCAAGCTGTCAAAATATGACGAATAAATCAGAAGCTATACACTGTTTTAACAGTAACAAAAAATACCTGGCTTGGTAAGCTCCATCTCTGTGTTTGACAACGTAGCTAGCAGGCAGGCCATGTGAGCTAAATCAGTTTTTTAAGTCACTGGCAAGTGCTAAAGTACTTCAGTGTTTTTACAACCATATTGTACTTGTGTGTGTCTGTCTGGCAGTATTTCATGTTAATCATATCACAAAGCAGGTTGTAGTGGGACACAAGATGCTCGCCAATGGGTTTTGAATTTTGGAATATTGACAAGTGGCAGTTGGGGTACAAGTGTGCATTGTCAAAAATTGTATTTTGCCCAAAACAGTGGCAGACTGGTGTGATCCCTATCAAACACATAATCAAGTGGCCACTCCATAAAGGGCTTAGGGGCCAAGTGTTCTTTCAACATAACATTGGCAACGTGTTGTCTTACGTAAACAAGTACGAGGCGCTGCGGAATGTGGGCTGGTCTGTCTCACTGTCTGTAGGTTCTGCCGTACGATTGGAATAGAACACAATCAGTGCAGCTGTTTCTCACATAGGTGTTAACATTCCATGTTAGTGGGCCTGATGGTAACCAAAACCCAACCCTCAAATGTCCAATACCTTTAGGAACAGCTTCCACAAATCCCGCAAATATCAATTTAGGAAGATACTGACTTTATGGCCCAAATTTGTCTATTTACACATTGTAGTCCATTTTTACACTAGAATAAATGTTTCTGACTATCGATGAAACATATGCCGTTTTCAACCAGAGAATTCGCTTTTTTAGTTCAGCTGCCCTTTAATGAAATGCAGCCGCACTGATATAATCAAAGTGGTTATGCATACAAAGGAGGTTGGATGGCCACTGGAGAAATATAAACCAGCCAGGGCTTATGATTTGAACTCAACAAAATCACATCACAGACAATAATAAAACGCAGCTTTATTCCACGAGCCTAGTGGAACCCCTAGCTCTATCTACTTCAGAGAGCCTCCTCCCTGAACCTCAAACACACACACGGGGTCAGTTGGAATCAAAGCTTATCGATCCTGTGTCGACGGTTACAACAACTGGACGCTTCAGTTATGCATGCCGATGTCACCAAACCTTCGCAGTGCAAGGATTCTAATGGTGTGTGTAGTTCATTTAAGTCTTAAACAGACAGATATGAATGGGATTGGTGAGTGGAGGAGGATAAGTGGTACCATGGTAATGGTCAGTGATGATGAAGACAGATAGTCTATGACCTATATTTAGTTGATGATGGTTCTTCTGCCTGACTGACTATCTGTGGGAGTAATCCTCTTTTGAGCAGAATTATATGGCACGGGGATTAGGTATCTCCCCCCCTGTTCTGTGTGGGTCATCTACTCTCCAAAATGTTCTAGCAGACAGCAGCAGGACAGACCAACTGGTCCTCTCCAGGGGTGGGCCCTCCTGCCTGGCCACAAGGAGGGGCTTAGGGGAAATCACCCACGTCACAGCTGTGCAGTTAGGGCAGAACTCCATTTTAGGACTATAGCAGAAATCCTACTACACCATTTGAGAAGCATATACATATTTCATCGTAAACAGTTATTATACAGGGGTTGTATGCTGATTGAAAAAGAGCGCCACCTACTGGCGGTGGACTCCAATAGAGGTGCCGGTTTAGATACAGTTGAAGTCGGAAGTTTACATACACTTAGGTTGAAGTCATTAAAACTAGTTTTTCAACCACTCCACAAATTTCTCGTTAACCAACTATAGTTTTGGCAAGTCCATTAAGACATCTACTTTGTGCATGACACAAGTAATTCTTCCAACAATTGTTTACAGAAAAATTATTTCACTTATAAATTCACTGTATCACAATTCCAGTGGGTCAGAAGTTTACATACACTAAGTTGACTGTGCCTTTAAACAACTTGGAAAATTCCAGAAAATGATGTCATGGCATTAGAATCTTCTGATAGGCTAATTGCCATCACTTGAGTCCGTTGGAGGTGTACCTGTGGATGTATTTCAAGGCCTACCTTCAAACTCAGTGCCTCTTTGCTTGACATCATGGGAAAATCAAAAGAAATCAACCAAGACCTCAGAAAACAAATTGTAGACATCCACGTGTCTGATTCATCCTAGGGAGAAATGTATAAACGCCTGAAGGTACCACATTCATCTGTACAAACAATAGTATGCAAGTATAAACACCATGGGTGTCAAGAACCTTGCCGAAGATGGTGCCTCTTCCTGTTCGGGCGGTGCTCAGCGGTCGTCGTCGCCGGCCTATTAGCTACCATCGATTCCCTTTCCGTTTGTTTTGGGTTATTGGGTAATTGGGTACACCTGTTTTGTATTAGGGTTTGTTTGTAGGGTATTTAAGGGCACTAGGCCCGCTGGGTATTTGTGCGGGCTTGTTTGTGTTACTCTGTGTTTGATGGTGTGAGTTATTCGTATATTTATTCTCCGGACTATTTTGTCCTGTTGTTTGGACTGGCAACTTATATATGCCCTGTGTGTTGGTGTGGCTGTTTTGTTGCGCTGGGGAATCAATTTGAAAGAAAGACTGAACCCTGCTCTCTGCGCCTGATTCCACCCACCACTCCTAGTTGATCGTATCAATGGGACCACGCAGCCGTCATACCGCTCAGGAAGGAGACGCGTTCTGTCTCCTAGAGATGAATGTACTTTGGTGCAAAAAGTGCAAATCAATCCCAGAACAACAGCAAAGGACCTTGTGAAGATGCTGGAGGAAACAGGTACTAAAGTATCTATATCCACAGTAAAACGAGTCCTATATCGACATAACCTGAAAGGCCACTCAGCAAGGAAGAAGCCACTGCTCCAAAACCACCATAAAAAAGCCAGTCTACTGCACATGGGGACAAAGATCGGACTTTTTGAATAAATGTCCTTTAGCGTAATGAAACAAAAATATAACTGTTTGGCCATAATGACCATTGTTATGTTTGGAGGGAAAAGGGGGAGGCTTGCAAGCCGAAGAACACCATCCCAACTGTGGAGCACGGGGTGCCAGCATCATGTTGTGGGGGTGCTTTGCTGCAGGACGGACTGGTGCACTTCACAAAATAGATGGGATAGAAGGAAATGTACGTGGATATATTGAAGCAACATCTCAAGACATCAGTCAGGAAGTTAAAACTTTGTCGTAAATGGGTCTTCCAAATGGACAATGACCCCAAGCATACTTCAAAAGTTGTGGCAAAATGGCTTAAGTACAACAAAGCCCTGACCTCAATCCTATAGAAAATTTGTGGGCAGAACTGAAAAAGCATGTGCGGGCAAGGAGGCCTACAAACCTGACTCAGTTACACCAGCTCTGTCAGGAGGAATGGGCCAAAATTCACCCAAATATTGTGGGAGCTTGTGGAAGGCTACCTGAAACGTTTGACCCAAGTTAAACAACTTAAAGGCAATGCTACCAAATACTAATTGAGTGTAAACTTCTGACACACTGGGAATGTGATGAAAGAAAAAAAAGCTGAAATTAATCCTTCTCTCTGCTTCTGACATTTCACATTCTTAAAATAAAGTGGTGATCCTAACTGACCTAAGACAGGAAACTTTTACTAGGATTAAATGTCAGGAATTGTGAAAATCTGAGTTTAAATGTATTTGGCTAAGGTGTATGTATGTAAAAATTCCAGCAATGGCATAGTAATGGGCTAGCAGACAATAGTAATGGCTATAATAGCGTTAGCGGTGCGAGTATGTTAATACTATTGGCTGGTAATAAATATACAGTAATACACAGAGCCTAGGAGGCTAAACTGCTAGAGTAGTAATGCAGGCCAACAAGCCACATAGCACAAATGATAGCATACTGTAGTAAGGGATAGAATAGCATAGGCAGTATAAACCAGGATGCAATTAGTGACTAGCACAGTATACAATACATACAGGGGGAGCTAGCATGCTATAAACTAGCAGGCCAAGAGCTAGTAGGCCAAAGGCTGTAGGTTAGCATCAGGGCAAGTTAGGATCAGTTTTGGCGGCTATAAAGGTTAGGATGCAAACATGCTAACAAGCGGCCATGATGGATGTGGCTATGACCATATCAGGAAGTGACCGGGCCATGATGATGTCACTGGTCGGCCATTTTAGGTGAGGATGTAGAATGACATGACTGGCAGCCATCATGGTTCATAGAAAGCAATGGGCTGAGATTTTCCCTAATGGCTGAAAATAAAGGTACACAGACCTATGCTAAAGGGAAAACTGTGAAGTATGTAACATGAGATTACAGAAGGAGGCAATCCTGTCATATACACATTTTAAGGAAGCATACAGTATATAAGTATATAAGCATACTAACAAAACAATAGAAGGAACAATGCCACCATTGTTCCTGTACCCAAAGCCGCAAAGGTTGACTATTGCCCCGTAGAACTTACTTCTGTCATCATGAAGTGCTTTGAGAGACAAGTCAAGGATCATATCACCTCCACCTTACCTGTCACCCTAGATCCACTTCAATTTTCTTACCGCCCCAATAGGTCCACAGACGATGTAATCACCATCACACTGCACACCTATGTAAGAATATCTATGTAAGAATGCTGTTCATTGACTACAGCTCAGCATTCAGTACCATAGTACCCTTCAAGCTCATCATTAAACTTGAGACCATGGGCCTCTATAACTATATCTATTGTTTTTATTTTTTGTTGTTGTTGTGTGATTTGGACTAATCCCCTCTACCACACAGAACCCCACTAATCTACTGACGGAACGCAAGAGGTGGCTAACAACAGACCTCCATCCTATGCTAGCTTGCTACCGATGTCCTGGCTAGCTGTCTAAATCGCCGTGACCCCCAAACCAACCACTCCACTAGTGTTTATTGGCTTATTTCACTGTAGAGCCTCTAGTCCTGCTCACTATACCTTATCCAATTTATTAGTTCCACCACCCACACATGCAATGACATCTCCTGGTTTCAATGATGTTTCTAGAGACAATATCTCTCTCTTCATCACTGAATACCTAGGTTTACCTCCACTGTATTCACATCCTACCATACCTTTGTCTGTACATTATACCTTGATGCTATTTTATTGCCCCCAGAAACCTCCTTTTCCTCTCTGTTCCAGACGTTCTAGACGACCAATTCTTATTGCTTTTAGCCGTACCCTTATTCTTCTCCTCCTATGTTCCTCTGGCGATGTAGAGGTGAATCCAGGCCCTGCAGTGCCTAGCTCCACTCCTATTCCCCAGGCGCTCTCTTTTGATGACTTCTGTAACCGTAATAGCCTTGGTTTCATGCATGTTAACATTAGAAGCCTCCTCCCTAAGTTTGTTCTATTCACTGCTTTAGCACACTCTGCCAACCCGGATGTTCTAGCTGTGTCTGAATCCTGGCTTAGGAAGACCACCAAAAATTCTGAAATTTTAATTCCAAATGACAACATTTTCAGACAAGATAGAACTGCCAAAGGGGGCGGTGTTGCAATCTACTGCAAAGATAGCCTGCAGAGTTCTGTCCTACTATCCAGGTCTGTACCCAAACAATTTGAACTTCTACTTTTAAAAATCCACCTCTCTAAAAACAAGTCTCTCACCGTTGCCGCCTGCTATAGACCACCCTCTGCCCCCAGCTGTGCTCTGGACACCATATGTGAACTGATTTCCCTCCATCTATCTTCAGAGCTCGTGCTGCTCGGCGACCTAAACTGGAACATGCTTAACACCCCAGCTATCCTACAATCAAAACTTGATGCCCTCAATCTCACACAAATGATCAATGAACCTACCAGGTATCATCCTAACCAACTTCCCCTCTAAATACACCTCTGCTGTCTTCAACCAAGATCTCAGCGATCACTACCTCATTGCCTGCATCCGTAATGGGTCAGCGGTCAAACGACCTCCACTCATCACTGTAAAACGCTCCCTGAAACACTTCAGCGAGCAGGCCTTTCTAATCGACCTGGCCGGGGTATCCTGGAAGGATATTGATCTCATCCCGTCAGTAGAGGATGCCTGAATATTTTTTTTAAATGCCTTCCTAACCATCTTAAATAAACATGCCCCATTCAAGAAATTTAGAACCAGGAACAGATATAGCCCTTGGTTCTCCCCAGACCTGACTGCCCTTAACCAACACAAAAACATCCTATGGCGTTATGCATTAGCATCGAACAGCCCCCGTGATATGCAGCTGTTCAGGGAAGCTAGAAACCGTTATACACAGGCAGTTAGAAAAGCCAAGGCTAGCTTTTTCAAGCAGAAATTTGCTTCCTGCAACACTAACTCAAAAAAGTTCTGGGACACTGTAAAGTACATGGAGAATAAGAACACCTCCTCCCAGCTGTCCACTGCACCGAAGATAGGAAACACTGTCACCACTGATAAATCCACCATAATTGAGAATTTCAATAAGCATTTTTCTACTGCTGGCCATGCTTTCCACCTGGCTACTCCTACCCCGGTCAACAGCACTGCACCCCCAACAGCAACTCGCCCAAGCCTTCCCCATTTCTCCTTCTCCCAAATCCATTCAGCTGATGTTCTGAAAGAGCTGAAAAATCTGGACCCCTACAAATCAGCCGGGCTAGACAATCTGGACCCTTTCTTTCTAAAATGATCTGCCGAAATTGTTGTCACCCCTATTACTAGCCTGTTCAACCTCTCTTTCGTGTCGTCTGAGATTTCCAAAGATTGGAAAGCAGCTGCGGTCATCCCCCTCTTCAAAGGGGGGGACACTCTTGACCCAAACTGCTACAGACCTATATATCTATCCTACCATGCCTTTCTAAGGTCTTCGAAAGCCAAGTCAACAAACAGATTACCAACCATTTCGAATCTCACCATACCTTCTCTGCTATGCAATCTGGTTTCAGAGCTGGTCATGGGTGCACCTCAGCCACGCTCAAGGTCATAAACGATATCTTAACCGCCATCGATAAGAAACATTACTGTGCAGCCGTATTCATTGATCTGGCCAAGGCTTTCGACTCTGTCAACCACCACATCCTCATCGGCAGACTCGACAGCCTTGGTTTCTCAAATGATTGCCTCGCCTGGTTCACCAACTACTTCTCCGATAGAGTTCAGTGTGTCAAATCGGAGGGTCTGCTGTCCGGACCTCTGGCAGTCTCTATGGGGGTGCCACAGGGTTCAATTCTTGGACCGACTCTCTTCTCTGTATACATCAATGAGGTCGCTCTTGCTGCTGGTGAGTCCCTGATCCACCTCTACGCAGACGACACCATTCTGTATACTTCCGGCCCTTCTTTGGACACTGTGTTAACAACCCTCCAGGCCAGCTTCAATGCCATACAACTCTCCTTCCGTGGCCTTCAATTGCTCTTAAATACAAGTAAAACTAAATGCATGCTCTTCAACCGATCGCTACCTGCACCTACCCGCCTGTCCAACATCACTACTCTGGACGGCTCTGACTTAGAATACGTGGACAACTACAAATACTTAGGTGTCTGGTTAGACTGTAAACTCTCCTTCCAGACCCATATCAAACATCTCCAATCCAAAGTTAAATCTAGAATTGGCTTCCTATTTCGCAACAAAGCATCCTTCACTCATGCTGCCAAACATACCCTTGTAAAACTGACCATCCTACCAATCCTCGACTTTGGCGATGTCATTTACAAAATAGCCTCCAATACCCTACTCAACAAATTGGATGCAGTCTATCACAGTGCAATCCGTTTTTCACCAAAGCCCCATATACTACCCACCATTGCGACCTGTACGCTCTCGTTGGCTGGCCCTCGCTTCATACTCGTCGCCAAACCCACTGGCTCCATGTCATCTACAAGACCCTGCTAGGTAAAGTCCCCCCTTATCTCAGCTCGCTGGTCACCATAGCATCTCCCACCTGTAGCACACGTTCCAGCAGGTATATCTCTCTAGTCACCCCCAAAACCAATTCTTTCTTTGGCCGCCTCTCCTTCCAGTTCTCTGCTGCCAATGACTGGAACGAACTACAAAAATCTCTGAAACTGGAAACACTTATCTCCCTCACTAGCTTTAAGCACCAACTGTCAGAGCATCTTACAGATTACTGCACCTGTACATAGCCACCTATAATTTAGCCCAAACAACTACCTCTTTCCCAACTGTATTTAATTTATTTATTTATTTTGCTCCTTTGCACACCATTATTTTTATTTCTACTTTGCACATTCTTCCATTGCAAAACTACCATTCCAGTGTTTTACTTGCTATATTGTATTTACTTTGCCACCATGGCCTTTTTTGCCTTTACCTCCCTTCTCACCTAATTTGCTCACATTGTATATAGACTTGTTTATACTGTATTATTGACTATATGTTTGTTTTACTCCATGTGTAACTCTGTGTCGCTCTATCTGTCGAACTGCTTTGCTTTATCTTGGCCAGGTCGCAATTGTAAATGAGAACTTGTTCTCAACTTGCCTACCTGGTTAAATAAAGGTGAAATATTTTTTTCTTTTTTAAAACCCCACTCTGAGCAATTGGGTCCTGGACTTCCTGACAGGCCATCCCCAGGTGGGGAAGATAGGTAACGACCTCTCCACTTCACTGATCCTCAACACTGGGGCCCCACAAGGGTGCGTGCTCAGCCCCCTCCTGTTCTCCCTGTTCACCCATGACTGCGTGGCCATGCATGCCTCCAACTCAATCATCAAGTTTGCAGACGACACAACAGTAGTAGGCTTGATTACCAACAACGACGAGACAGCCTACAGGGAGGAGGTGAGTGTGGTGTCAGGAAAATAACCTCTCACTTAACGTCAACAAAACAAAGAAGATGATCGTGGACTTCAGGAAACAGCAGAGGGAGCACCCCCTTATCCACATCGACAGGACAGCAGTGGGGAACATGGAACTTTTTAAGTTCCTCTGTGTACACATCACGGACAAACTGAAATAGTCCACCCACACAGACAGTGTGGTGAAGAAGGCACAGCAGAGCCTCTTCAACCTCAGGAGGCTGAAGAAATGTGGCTTGTCACCTAAAACCGTCGCAAACTTTTACAGATGCACAATTGAGGGCATCCTGTCGGGCTGTATCGCCGCCTGGTATGGCAACTGCACCGCCCACAACCGCAAGGCTCTCCAGAGGGTGGTGCGGTCTGCACAACGCATCACCGGGGGAAAACTACCTGCCCTCCAGGAAACCTACAGCATCCGATGTCACAGGAAGGCCAAAAAGATCATCAAGAACGACAACCACCCAGGCCACTGCCTGTTCACCCCGCTACCATCCAGAAGGCGAGGTCAGCACAGGTGCATCGAAGCTGGGACCGAGAGACTGAAAAACAGATTATATCTCAAGGCCATCAGAATCTTAGCCTATGTCGCTCTGTCATCGCTCATCCATATATTTATATTTATATATTCTTATTCCATTCCTTTACTTAGATTTGTGTGTATTAGGTATCTGTTGTGCAATTGTTAGATATTACTTGTTCGATATTGCTGCACTGTCGGAACTAGAAGCACAAGCATTTCACTACACTCGCAATAACATCTGCTAACCATGTGTATATGACCACTAAAATTTGATTTGATAACATGTATACGGATCAAATGCACACTAACCCCTAAAACAGTCCACTTACATGTTCAGTGACGCACTAACACACAGTTGGGGAAGTCCGGGGAAGGCTGGTCTATTCAGGAAAAGTCCAGTAATGAGTTGTAATGAAGGACAGGACTTTACAGAATCTTCTCAACCTACCCTCTTGGAAACAACTAAAGGACAAGTAGGAATGGTGGTCCCCTAGCAGGTAGAGCCTGTGATTGGCTGGCCCTGGTCAGCTGACTGAGTTCCCTGGCAAAATAGTGCCTAACACATGGGGTGAAGTGCCCTATGCCACTAAACAATAGAGTCTGATGAGGCGGGGGATGGTAGCCAACCTCAGCAATAAAAGGCAACAAAGTTTGTGTCTTTCCAAATCAAATCAAATCAAAATGTATTGGTCACATATACATGGTTAGCAGAAGTTAATGCGAGCGTAGCGAAATGCTTCTGCTTCTAGTTCAGACAGTGCAGTAATAACAACAAGTAATCTAATCTAGGCTACGCTGGGGCGGCAGCGTAGCCTAGTGGTTAGAGCGTTGGACCGGAAGGTTGTGAGTTCAAACCCCCGAGCTGACAAGGTACAAATCTGTCGTTCTGCCCCTGAACAGGCAGTTAACCCACTGTTCCCAGGCTGTCATTGAAAATAAGAATATGTTCTTGCCAGGTAAAATTAAATTTAAAAAATACCACAACAACTGTCATGGGCCTGAGTGTTAAGGAGAGGGTTTTGTTGAATAAGAATATGTTCTTAACTGACTTGCCTGGTTAAATAAAGGTAAAATTAAATTTAAATTTAAAAAATACCACAACAACTACCTTTAAAGGGATGGAATAAGAATATGTACATATAAATATATGGGCCTGAGGCCAGAGAGAGGGTTAAGGAGAGAGGGTTTTGTTGAATTATTGATGCGCAATCTGAGGATAGTCTGAGGACAGGAAGTACCAGAAGTTTCTGCGCTGAGAGAGAATGTCATTCTATTAATTTGATAATTTCGGCAAATGTTCAGTTGAATGTTACTGGCAATAGGAAACAGATAGGTAGCACTGACATACTGGCCAGTTTATCTCAACACTACAGCCATTTCCTCCTAAAATTATTCATATTGAACAAGTAATCTAAATTTGCTGGACAACTTGGCATTCTGACTGACCATCTCATGAAAACCATATCATTAAGTCAACTTTTTTAACCTTGGAAGACAACCATCTTAGTTTTCAGTATAGTGCCTCTGGCAGAGGAAACAACAGCCACAGCATCTGTCTATGAAAGTCCAAGTCTATCTAATTCTGACAGCAAACTTTTATCCCGTTATAATAGCAGGTTATTTATCACTCAACAATTCCACCCAAGGAACTCTCATCAATTAAGATGAACGAGGATTATGACAGGGTTGCTTCAATTACCTGTCATTTTATCATACAAACAGCTAAAAGATTAGAGTGTTTTTAGGTGCTATTGTGAAACATTCAAGGTACAGTGGAGTGTGGAAGCCTACAGTTGTATTTGACAGTACACTGCCTGTTGCATCCTCCTGTGTGTAAAATCACTCCATCTTTGAGAGGAAACTGGAACAACACAGACAGTCTGCAGTAAATCACCTGTCCTGTGTGACACTACAGAGCCCCTGCTCCTGAAAACCCATCTCAAAGTGTCAAAAGACCTCTGAGATGCCTCTCCTCCCGCTGTCTATTGTAGAAGTACAGCAGCAACATCCACTTCCACTTTGACCTAAATCAACGCATCTGTCATAGAGGCGGGTTACCCACCCACCACCCACCACCCACCACCCACCCTTCTTCCCCACAAGTCCCCCATCTGCCAGCCTCTATCCTTCCTCCCCATCTCTGCTCTCGCCTCATTTTCACTCTCACTCCATCACGCACACACAAACACGCAGATCAGCGCAGCGGTGTGTCTCTTCCTCCTGCCGGGGGGGTGGAGCTTGTTGTTGCAGAGAGGCTGGGTGGACGCTACCATACTATTGTGAATGTGATGGGGTGGGCGTTATCAGGAATAGGGAGCTCCTCCTTTGATGAGTGGGGCGGATAACAGGCACAGACCCTAATCTGTTCCTGAGCCGTATACTGGAGCTAGAGGAAGGCATCCTCTGTGTTACTTAACTACCGTAGGCCCCGGTCCTGGGTTTGACCCCTTTCATGGGTTGCTTTGGTCTTTATCAAAAGGAGGAATAACTGTTTTGATGCCAACTCTGGTAAGATAACAGATTTCTACATTCTAATCTCTTGATTTTAAAATAGATTCTGACAAAAAAATAATTCATGGTGTTTTCATCCATTAAAAAGGCTGAAGATGCTATCTCAAAGAGCCCTGGGCGTTTCAGAAAACTTTTTATATCTCAAAGCAGAAATCATCACAGGGGTGTTTTTGAGAAACCTTAAAAGAGAAGCTAATGCAGTAAACAGTGTACATAAATGTAAAACCCGTCTTCAAAATGAATGAGGAGGACCATGCATTTTTAACACGCGAGCATGAAACTCCAATTTCATCAAGATAGATTACGGGTGACATTACACAATCAATAGATACAGTTCAGATGCACTTTGCCCTGAAATGTATTGATGCATCAATGTAGCATTGCCGATGAAAATGTATTTGATACCATTGTAAGGGTAGGAAATCATGACCAGAATAGCAAGGATGCGAAAACAAAGTCTAAAGGGAGATACATCCATTGACCTTTTCTTGTACTGTAATTTCACAAAGATACTCATGAAAGATGGATCGCCATAGATTCCAGCACGATTCATTTTCACGGTAGTGTGCATTGAAAATAGCTATGGATGAGAGCATTTCGAACCAGGAGTTTGTTAATGTGTTCTATGCTACTTGGATCACAGAAGTGATTTGATGCTGCGTCTAAATGGGTGTAGGTTTGGCTGCTCTACTTAGCTGGGCTGTACTGAGAGAGTGTGTGTGAGAGAGTGTGTGTGAGGGGGCAGGGTTCTTGCTGCACTGGAAAGGAACATGTGGTACTTATCCATAATAAATGTCTTGCCTACGCAAGCCAAAAGCCAAGCGTGGCGGTGTGTTACCATCTTTAGATCCCACAGCCAGAACCGGCCTGTTAGCACGTCATCCCCCTCCTAACGAGACAACAGCCAGAGATCCCACTTCCATTCTACCTTATCCTGCTGTCATGAGGAGAGTGTTGACAGATGGGAGTGGAATGGGACACCCATCATAAGGACTCTCCATGCCAGGTCACAGAGGCCAGTGGGCCCAGAGTGGTCCTTAGGTAATTCAGTCAGGTTTTTGTCTCTATTCCACATGAATCTTGATCACGATCAGACAGAAGAGGTTATGTGGGTAACAGCTACATGAAATCCTCCAGACCAACTTTTAGATGTTGACAGGGTCACTTAGATTATTATATTTTTAGGATGGTTGTGTGCTTTGAGATAGGGCTTATATGGTTTGTACCAATACAGTACATAGTCTGGCCAGGGAAATGTGTGTTTGATCAAAATAGACAGGTTGATTGGAGACTCCATATTGTGCAATAGGACAAATCATCAATGCTTTGCTGCTACAAGTTCTGTAGTTAACTTAGATGCCCAAGGGAAATCACACAATCCAAGGGCTACTTTCACTCGGACGATTTCTCCACTATTGGTCGATATAGGGACAATATGTAGATTCTAAAAAGTGAAAATACCAGGACTATGGTAAAACCAGGTATGAATACTTCATGCATAAAGTAAAAACCACAAACAAATAGAACTAAATAGATCAATATGAAATATTCATAGAGGTAATTTCAGGTCAATCTATTGTGTTCATAAACAAATAGCTGAATTAAAAGCCAAATACTTACACAATGCTTTTTGAATGTACCAGGGGCATTATGTGGTTAGTTCAATATACTTGGGGTTGAGAGCCAGGACCAGTAGTTTGTTTTTAAAGTGGGCCCTCCCACAGTAAGTGTCTGATAGAGGGAGTAAAGTGACTGATATGTTATGCTAATGCTTGTACACATACAAAATCACTTCCTGCAATCAACACAGAAGAGTCATATCCATTCATATCCATTCATATCCATTCATATCCATTCATATCCATTCATATCCATTTTCAATGAAAAGTGGACAACTAAAAAAAGCAACACTAATGATGCTATACATTAGAGCTCTATCCTCTAAATCATCAAAACATTTCAAAATGGTTGAAACTGTACTCGCATGCTAATTGCTTAAGAGTCTATTGATGCTATTTAGTTGTACAGCCGAGAGGTTTGGCGGCTGAAAATACTCTTGTACAGACTGTCCCTAAGTATGAATCTTTAATATGCTGCACTTTAAAGCATCTCTCTCTCTCTCTCTCTCTCTCTCTCTCTCTCTCTCTCTCTCTCTCTCTCTCTCTCTCTCTCTCTCTCTCTCTCTCTCTCTCTCTCTCTCTCTCTCTCTCCCCTGCTCTGGCACTCTCCCACGTTTTCTCTTCCTTTTCATGCCCCTTTCTCTCTCCGTAGTCTCATCGAACACCTCAAAGGTGTGTTTTGACACTTTGTAGTTACATTTTATCTGTTGACACCATTCCTAATGTTTCTCATAATTTAAATACATTTTCACAATTACAACAAAATGGTCTTCCAGAACAATACCGGCAATAAAAAAGAACATAAAAATGTGCTTCCCGAGACTCGTCTCAGAGAAAGTGGCTCTTGCTGTAGGATGGATGGTTACAGGAGGCAGTAAATAGAATGCCAGTGTTTTAATAGGTAACCATGAGTTACAGAAGCACAGCGGCACTTCTCCTAACGACACGGTAGATCTCCCACTTCATCGTAAACCCACGGCTCGGCTGGCATCACTGAACCTCTTCCAGCAGACCCTCTGCTCTCGCCTCCGCTCTCCCTCCCCGGGTCACAAAGGCTGTTCAGACCCATGCCATCATATTTCTCATAACATAATGTCTCGCAGCTCAGGCTTCCCAAATGATTAGTTGGATTTTAATCGTCGACAATTTGAATGTTAGCTGCCAAGGCATATTGGTCATAGGAGACATGTCCTCTGTGTGCCTGAACATGCACATAGTGATTTGTCTCTCCCTACAGCCGCTGCTGTGGGACAACATATTAATAATCATGACGACTTAGGCTATTATCTCAGATTGTAATAATACTATAGTAATAATAATTCTTATCATTTGACTTATTCCACATTTTGTTGTGTTACAGCCTGCATTCAAATTAGATATTTCTGTATTTCATTTGTAAAAAAAAAATGGGTTATTGTGTGGAGATGGGTGAGGGAAAAAACTATTTCATCTATTTTGAATTGAGGCTGTAACCCAACAAAATGTGCAATATCAAATAAAAGTACAAATAAAAACCACACAGGAACTATGAAGAAGAAACACGATAATGCAAGTATATACAGGTCAGTGCCACTACCTTGTTCAATGTGCAGGGGTACTGGAGTGGTTGTATATACAGGTCAGTGCCACTACCTTGTTCAATGTGCAGGAGTACTGGAGTGGTTGTATATACAGGTCAGTGCCACTACCTTGTTCAATGTGCAGGGGTACTGGAGTGGTTGTATATACAGGTCAGTGCCACTACCTTGTTCAATGTGCAGGGGTACTGGAGTGGTTGAGGTGGGTTTATACATAAAAGGTGACTGGTTGGCTACATTGTTTACATGTACTGTATGTCTTGTCTCCTGTGCTGAAGCATTGTTCACACAGCAATGTCATTGGGAGACTTGTTGAATGAGACTGATGAGACTGCCCGGAAATGAACAGTGGTTTCAATGAGCAACAGGATATGAGATCCATCCAGTAAATTCCAGTTTTTCCGTAAAACGGTGCTCATAGCAATTTCTCTTCCTTCTGGTACTGTGTTTTACGTCTTATAAGTGTTTTATAACTAGGGGCCAGAGAGGGAATCGATAACAAAACATTCTTGAAGCTAATGTGTGATCTGCTTTATGTGCCTTGAAGCAAAGCTGTACACACTGCAGGGCCAAGTGCTAGATGTTGGCCTCCCCCTCTCCGTTTAATGGACCTCTCATTTTTATTTATCCCTCTCCATTTGCCAGCAAACTGCCATCCCTCAGTCTGGCCCCTGACTGGCACGACAGGCCTTTAAAGAGATGCTATATTCTCCTACCTACAGATGTAGGATCTTAATTTGAACCAGTTTTCTACAGCAGGAAAATAATCCTGCAGCAATAAGGATAATGTGAATTATTTTGTAGATTATAGTTAATGGACGTTTTCATAGGGGTTGATACATTTTACATCAGGGAAAATCAAGTCTGACATTTTTTAAGTGAAACCTTGAATAGACTACAAGTTTCCATTTCCTGTTGTGCAGGAACATTTACATAACTAAACAAATGAAGAACCTAAATCTGTAGGGATGGCTTGGTTTATACACTATACAAAAATATGTGGACACCACCGCACTTTTGGTCGTGTAGCGTATCTTGGATATTTACTATACCACCTAAACAGTGACAGGGTAGCCTAGTGGTTAGAGTGTTGGGCTAGTAACCGGAAGGTTGCAAGTTCAAATCCCCGAGCTGACAAGGTACAAATCTGTCATTCTGCCCCTGAACAGGCAGTTAACCCACTGTTCCCAGGCCGTCATTGAAAATAAGAATTTGTTCTGAACTTACTTGCCTAGTTAAATAAAAGGTCAAATAAACATCTTTAAGGGGGATGTATAAGAATGTGTCTGTATCTCACTTGTATGTGAGATGTTGATGAAATACAAGTAACTGCTAAAATAAGGGAAACACCAACATAAAGGGTTTTAAAATGCACCACAAGCCAGAACAGCTTCAATGCACATTGGCAGAGAAGATTCTACAAGTGTCTGCAACTCTATTGGAGGGATGTGACACCATTCATACATGAGAAATTCCTTCATTTGGTGTTTTGTTGATGGTAGTGGAAAACACTGTTTTAGGATGCGCTCTAGAATCTCCCAGAAGTGTTCATTTGGGTTGAGATTTAGTGACTGAGACACAGACATTTTTTACATTTACATTTACATTTAAGTCATTTAGCAGACGCTCTTATCCAGAGCGACTTACCCGCTATGTTCCTTTCAGACGCCTCTTTCAAAGTCAGAGATCTCTTCTCTTTTTATTTAACTCGGCAAAATCATTTAAGAACAAATTCTGGGCCTCCCGGGTGGCGCAGTGGTCCAAGGCTGCTGTGCCACCAGAGACTCTGGGTTCGAGCCCAGGCTCTGTCGCAGCTGGCCGCGACCGGGAGGCCCATGGGGTGGCGTACAATTGTCCCAGCGTCGTCCGGATTCGTGAGGGTTTGGCCCGGCAGGGATTTCCTTGTCTCATTGTGCACTTGTGACTCCTGTGGTGGGCCGGGTGCAGTGCACGCTAACCAAGGTTCCCAGGTGCACGGTGTTTCCTCCAACACATTGGTGTGGCTGGCTTCGGGGTTGGAGGCTCGCTGTGTTAAGAAGCAGTGCGGCTTGGTTGGGTTGTTTTTCTGAGGACGCATGACTTTTGACCTTCGTCTCTCCCGAGCCCGTATGGGAGTTGTAGCGATGAGACAAGATAGTAGCTACTAATAATTGGATACTATGAAATTAGGGAGAAAAAGGGTGTAAAATTCCTGGGTGCGAACCCAGAGTCTCTGGTGGCACAGCTAGTGCTGCGATGCAGTGCCCTAGACCACTGCACCACCTGGGAGGCCCTTTGAATTCTGAGTATTAGTCATTGCCTATATTCGCAAAAAGTGCACAATGATGTAACTACACTGAAAAGCACGTATTCTGTCACGTTCATGAGGAGAGACAGACCAAGGCGCAGTGGATGTAGAGTTCCACATATTTATTATAAAGTGAAACAATAACTCAATAACCTAACAACGAAACGTGACTACGTGGTGCACATGCACAAAACACAAAATAATATCCCACAAACACAGGAGGGATAAATGCTACCTAAATATGATCCCAATTAGAGACAACGATTACCAGTTGCCTCTGATTGGGAATCATACAAATCACCAACATAGAAAAATAAACTAGAACACCACATAGAAATAATAAACTAGAATACCCCCAGTCACGCCCTGACCTACTACACCATAGCGAAAAAAAGGGCTCTCTATGGTTAGGGCATGACATAATCTTCCCTTTATAATTAGAATTACTTGAGCATCAGATCTCAATCTGATACACCAGATGTTTGATTCAGCCCTCATTAAGACCAAAATAAAGAGATACGTATCGCTAATGGAGAGCACAGTGAGACCCCAATTAGTGAGAAGAGGGGATGAGAAGAGATGACAAGACAGCCAGTTACACACTCTGGCGTGAAGAGAACTCTTTCAACTTGTGCAAAATTACAAGACATCATTAACTGTTGAGCGAGACATTTCAAATGAACTTCAGAAGCATTAAAGTACTGCATCTCTTCGAACCAAACAAACGTCATAGTCATAATAGTTGAGTATGTGTAGTGTCCTCAGTATTTTCTATGGTCTAGTAATAGATAGAGTCAAAGTCATAGATATAGATATATATGGCTTGAGAAAGAGTGCTTACCAAATGTGAGAAGCACAGGTTGGCGTTATGTAACACCCAGCTGGGAATGACATCATCAGAGAGAGAGAGAGTGAGAACCACGGCAGGACGGGCGGGGCAGTGACCTGAAACCCCCAGGATCATGGGAGAAGTGCTGCCCTCTGACCAGAGCAAGAGGGATGTTCATATGAGACATTGTTTCGATGAGATAAGTTACGAATGGCCTCTTATGTCACCTTTCAGGGAAAGATTTCACATTTCCCAGGTTACATTTCTACTGTGTTATCCTCCTTTCCAGACAACTAATGCCTAAATTAGATCCAGTCAAGAAGCAGAGATGTCAACATGGTCTCATAAAACCGGAGAAAGGAGAAAGGCAAACCAAGGAAATGGAGGAGGGTTTCTTCATTCAGCCAGACATTAATTTCCTTCTCAAACACATCAATAAAAGCCAGGTCTCCTCCTGCTATCCTTCCATCCTGACTTTATCAGTGCTGTGTCCTGCATGCCACAGCGAGGGTCGTACTATAACAGGGCAAGGGAGGATGGAGTACTGATTTTAAAAAAATATTTGGCCCTTTTTCTCTGCCGCTGAAAAAGTAATCTAAAGCTTTTTGAGCAGCTCTGGACGGAATGCAATTTCTGCAGTCTTAAGCAGGATTAAATTGTGGCTTGCATCTGTCGATCTCAATGGCTGATTTCTCTCTCTCTCTCTTTCACACACACTCGCTCTCCCTCTCTGCATTAGTGTAAGGGTGTGGCCCTTCCCTGTGGAGAGAGAGAGAGACAGAGAGAGAGATGGAGAGGTGCTATTGACCAGCCTGAACACAGATCAGATCAGACGGGGGGCTGGCTGAGGTTTAATCTCAGTGCAAGGGGATTACAGATTGTTCATTGTGTATGAACACTGCACAGCACGTACTGCATGTCATTTAGTTCCGGCCAACCTCTGATCTCATTGCTCAACATGTATTCCATCAAGCAATGCCAATAATCACCATGACTCACAGCCTCTCATGTCTTCTTGGTTTGATTGAATAGGGGTCTGTTGGGCCTGTCAATTAGCAACTAAACTCTCAAATTAACTTTTTGAAGCTCGTTACAATTGAGAATTGTACAAACTGAGAATTCTATCATGAAATGTGATGCCTTTCTCCCTGTTCATGAATATGTCATGTATGACATTAGGCTTTCCACGGGTTATGTTAGCTGCCTAAACTTTTCCTCGAATAACAGCTTGGCATGTCAAGGTCAGACAGAAGGGTTGTTACAGAGGTTGCTATTATTACAGGTTCAGCAATTACGTAAGTGTACCGCAGGCCTGACGCAGCACCCAGGTGCACTTCGCCGTACTCTAGCTCCCTAATGGTTCTCCTGTGTCCTTCTACCTGATTACCTGCATTATAGCCGTCTCTGTTCCTTTGATCACTGGAGTAGTCATGATGTACTACCGTCTCAGAAATAACCACCTCATCACCATACACTCCTTAGAAACACAGAACCAGCTATATTAAGGGAGACGATAAGAAGCGAGGCACTGAAAATGAACCACTGGCCGGATGTGCAGATCCAGGCGAAACCCGAAAGAAACCTGACTCAAATCAAATCAAATCAAATTGTATTTGTCACATACACATGGTTAGCAGGTGTTAATGCGAGTGTAGCGAAATGCTTGTGCTTCTAGTTCCGACAATGCAGTGATAACCAACAAGTAATCTAACTAACAATTCCAAAACTACTGTCTTATACACAGTGTAAGGGGATAAAGAATATGTACATAAGGATATATGAATGAGTGATGGTACAGGGCAGCATACAGTAGATGGTATCGAGTACAGTATATACATATGAGATGAGTATGTAGACAAAGTAAACAAAGTGGCATAGTTAAAGTGGCTAGTGATACATGTATTACATAAGGATGCAGTCGATGATATAGAGTACAGTATATACGTATGCATATGAGATGAATAATGTAGGGTAAGTAACATTATATAAGTTAGCATTGTTTAAAGTGGCTAGTGATATATTTACATCATTTCCCATCAATTCCCATTATTAAAGTGGCTGGAGTTGGGTCAGTGTCAATGACAATGTGTTGGCAGCAGCCACTCAATGTTAGTGGTGGCTGTTTAACAGTCTGATGGCCTTGAGATAGAAGCTGTTTTTCAGTCTCTCGGTCCCAGCTTTGATGCACCTGTACTGACCTCGCCTTCTGGATGATAGTGGGGTGAACAGGCAGTGGCTCGGGTGGTTGATGTCCTTGATGATCTTTATGGCCTTCCTGTAACATCGGGTGGTGTAGGTGTCCTGGAGGGCAGGTAGTTTGCCCCCGGTGATGCGTTGTGCAGACCTCGCTACCCTCTGGAGAGCCTTACGGTTGAGGGCAGAGCAGTTGCCGTACCAGGCGGTGATACAGCCTGCCAGGATGCTCTCTATTGTGCATCTGTAGAAGTTTGTGAGTGCTTTTGGTGACAAGCCGAATTTCTTCAGCCTCCTGAGGTTGAAGAGGCGCTGCTGCGCCTTCTTCACGATGCTGTCAGTGTGAGTGGACCAATTCAGTTTGTCTGTGATGTGTATGCCGAGGAACTTCAAACTTGCTACCCTCTCCACTACTGTTCCATCGATGTGGATAGGGGGGTGTTCCCTCTGCTGTTTCCTGAAGTCCACAATCATCTCCTTAGTTTTGTTGACGTTGAGTGTGAGGTTATTTTCCTGACACCACACTCCGAGGGCCCTCACCTCCTCCCTGTAGGCCGTCTCGTCGTTGTTGGTAATCAAGCCTACCACTGTTGTGTCGTCCGCAAACTTGATGATTGAGTTGGAGGCGTGCGTGGCCACGCAGTCGTGGGTGAACAGGGAGTACAGGAGAGGGCTCAGAACGCACCCTTGTGGGGCCCCCGTGTTGAGGATCAGAGGGGAGGAGATGTTGTTGCCTACCCTCACCACCTGGGGGCGGCCCGTCAGGAAGTCCAGTACCCAGTTGCACAGGGCGGGGTCGAGACCCAGGGTCTGGAGCTTGATGACGAGCTTGGAGGGTACTATGGTGTTGAATGCCGAGCTGTAGTCGATGAACAGCATTCTCACATAGGTATTCCTCTTGTCCAGGTGGGTTAGGGCAGTGTGCAGTGTGGTTGAGATTGCATCGTCTGTGGACCTATTTGGGCGGTAAGCAAATTGGAGTGGGTCTAGGGTGTCAGGTAGGGTGGAGGTGATATGGTCCTTGACTAGTCTCTCAAAGCACTTCATGATGACGGAAGTGAGTGCTATGGGGGCGGTAGTCGTTTAGCTCAGTTACCTTAGCTTTCTTGGGAACAGGAACAATGGTGGCCCTCTTGAAGCATGTGGGAACAGCAGACTGGTATAGGGATTGATTGACTATGTCCATAAACACACCGGCCAGCTGGTCTGCGCATGCTCTGAGGGCGCGGCTGGGGATGCCGTCTGGGCCTGCAGCCTTGCGAGGGTTAACACGTTTAAATGTCTTACTCACCTCGGCTGCAGTGAAGGAGAGACCGCATGTTTTCGTTGCAGGCCGTGTCAGTGGCACTGTATTGTCCTCAAAGCGGGCAAAAAAGTGATTTAGTCTGCCTGGGAGCAAGACATCCTGGTCCGTGACTGGGCTGGGTTTCTTCTTGTAGTCCGTGATTGACTGTAGACCCTGCCACATGCCTCTTGTGTCTGAGCCGTTGAATTGAGATTCTACTTTGTCTCTGTACTGACGCTTAGCTTGTTTAATAGCCTTGCGGAGGGAATAGCTGCACTGTTTGTATTCAGTCATGTTACCAGACACCTTGCCCTGATTAAAAGCAGTGGTTCGCGCTTTCATTTTCACGCGAATGCTGCCATCAATCCACGGTTTCTGGTTAGGGAATGTTTTTATCGTTGCTATGGGAACGACATTTTCAACGCATGTTCTAATGAACTCGCACACCGAATCAGCGTATTCGTCAATATTTTTATCTGACGCAATACGAAACATGTCCCAGTCCACGTGATGGAAGCAGTCTTGGAGTGTGGAGTCAGCTTGGTTGGACCAGCGTTGGACAGACCTCAGCGTGGGAGCCTCTTGTTTAAGGCAGGGATCAACAAAATGGAGTCGTGGTCAGCTTTTCCGAAAGGGGGGCGGGGCAGGGCCTTATATGCGTCGCGGAAGTTAGAGTAACAATGATCCAAGGTTTTACCACCCCTGGTTGCGCAATCGATATGCTGATAAAATTTAGGGAGTCTTGTTTTCAGATTAGCTTTGTTAAAATCCCCAGCTACAATGAATGCAGCCTCCAGATAGATGGTTTCCAGTTTGCAAAGAGTTAAATAAAGTTCGTTCAGAGCCATCGATGTGTCTGCTTGGGGGGGGATATATACGGCTGTGATTATAATCGAAGAGAATTCTCTTGGTAGATAATGCGGTCTACATTTGATTGTGAGGAATTCTAAATCAGGTGAACAGAAGGATTTGAGTTCCTGTATGTTTCTTTCATCACACCATGTCTCTTTAGTCATGAGGCATACGCCCCCGCCACTCTTCTTACCAGAAAGATGTTTGTTTCTGTCGGCGCGATGCGTGGAGAAACCCGTTGGCTGCACCGCCCCGGATAGCGTCTTCCCAGTGAGCCATGTTTCCGTGAAGCAGAGAACGTTACAGTCTCTGATGTCCCTCTGGAATGCTACCCTTGCTCGGATTTCATCAACCTTGTTGTCAAGAGACTGGACATTGGCAAGAAGAATGCTAGGGAGTGGTGCACGATGTGCCCGTGTCCGGAGTCTGACCAGAAGACCGCTACGTTTCCCTCTTTTACGAAGTCGTTTTTTTTTGGGGTCGCTGCATGGAATCAATTCCGTTGACCTGTTTGTAAGGCAGAACACAGGATCCGCGTCACGGAAAACATATTCTTGGTCGTACTGATGGTGAGTTGACGCTGATCTTATATTCAGTAGTTCTTCTCGACTGTATGTAATGAAACCTAAGATGACCTGGGGTACTAATGTAAGAAATAACACGTAAAAAAAAACAAAAAACTGCATAGTTTCCTAGGAACGCGAAGCGAGGCGGCCATCTCTGTCGGCGCCGGAAGTATTCCTGCAAAACCACCTGCAGTCTCCCTCAGATGTAGCCTACGCGGGCGGATGCCAAGGGAGTGACGGTCCATAGCCTCGGTACGTTGGTATGAAGAAGGCATGTAGAGAAAGGTTAAAAACCTAATGGTTACAGATGCATCTGATGCAGACTGAAATCACAACATCATCTCATTACGTGATTGATTGAGGGCAGAACACATCTTTCCTTTTGTCAAGACGCCAGCTGATCAAAATCTCTGCCCAGGCGTAGCATGGTGACTCATCAAGCATGGCTGATAACGATGTTATAGAGCCCAAACAAAATGGAGCTTTTGCCGCAGAGACTATTGGCATCGCCATTGTTACTCAGAGATCTGAAGATCAGGTTGTGACTCGTGCCCAGAATGCCATCCTCAGGATATCTCCACCTGGTGTTGTCATGATACGCCACACACTGTGCCAGGAAACAGAGGCTGTGCCCACCAATGAGGATACACAGGAGGGGGGGGGGGCTGGCATACACTCACAGACAACAGACAGGAAACAAATGGTGTTGCAAGGCAAGCATCAATGTGATGGTAATCGGGTCCAGTTCAGTTCGATCAAATTGCCTTCACAACAATGTCTGGTGGAGAAATACTGTAGGAGGCTATATGAGTCTACCCCGTCTGTTTGCTTATTCCGGGTTCGTCAATTGTGGTAAATCTATGCCGATATGTGTTAAATATTGAGATTTTACCGAAAAGGAGAAGTAATACATATTTAGTCTGTAGCCTTGAGAGTGTCTGCCTCTCTCACTCTGTTGAATTACTCTGTCAGAAGACACCACAATACATAATAAACCTCATATTTCACGCTCGAATTCTCCTGATGAGCATAGAGCTCATGAAGCTGAAATGAAAATACATTTAGCTGGATATTCCCCTATGATTTAAGCGAGCGCCTTATTCTCTTCTCCGCTGTCTACACATGCACACACACACACATGAACACGCGCCCACACACACACACACACCTTTCCCGAGTTGCTGTTAATGAGGCAGAACCAGACTTCCAATCCCACTGTACACAGTAATCAGCATCAAGGTCCTCAGTAATGGCCCTTTATTTTCCACCATGCTCTCCTTCACTATAGAAAGGCCTTTTCCTTCTGTTCCTGGAAGGAGGCCTAATATGCGTGACACGATGTCTGTGTAAAGAAACTTCTCGTGTCATGCTCTCCTCCAAATAATGAGCTTTGGATGTTTTGAAAGCAAATGGTAGCGAGATCAGTTTGAAAAACATCCGTTCAACTAAATAGCACAGGACTGGGTGGGCTCACTGCTCCTCATCACATCTTTCTTGCAATTTATTGCTGTGGACCATGAAAGATTCAAAAAGCTATGTATTACTATCATCCACTCTCCAACAACAAGGAAGAAAAGACAGATAGGGTTGAGTAGGAATGGTTTCAGAGGAAAGGAAGAACACATTGTTACAATGTCGCTAACAATTCCGACTGTGGAAGCCTGAATCCTGATATCCACTGGTGACCTGGGAGGAGAAACTGCAGACCACACAACTGAAATGTTCAGTGAACTATAACACAAAGTGTACCATGATATACTTTCTTTTTTTTTAATAGTGTCTATATACCTAAAAACAATCTCCATTCCGGGTCAATCACAGGACAGTAATGAATAATACACCACTGTGTTTTGATCATTACTGTGGTTACTATTCTGCCTTATGTAAATGTATACAATGTTGCTGCTTCAAACATAAAGCCTATTTGAGTAGCACATCTCTATGCTACCTGCAAAATGTTCTACCTCGTTCAAGGAACGATTAGATTCCCATGGACAGCCTCCTGTGTCAAATTTCCTTTGTTACATTATGACACTGTTGTGTCCTCTCCTGGTGCTGCTAGTGGAACCCCTCCAGGGCTGTGTCCTCTCTTGGTGCTGCTAGTGGAACCCCTCCAGGGCTGTCCTCTCCTGGTGCTGCTAGTGGAACCCCTCCAGGGCTGTATCCTCTCATTACATTACATTACATTTAAGTCATTTAGCAGACGCTCTTATCCAGAGCGACTTACAAATTGGTGCATTCACCTTATGACATCCAGTAGAACAGTCACTTTACAATAGTGCATCTAAGTCTTAAAGGGGGGGGGGTGAGAAGGATTACTTATCCTATCCTAGGTATTCCTTAAAGAGGTGGGGTTTCAGGTGTCTCCGGAAGGTGGTGATTGACTCCGCTGTCCTGGCGTCGTGAGGGAGTTTGTTCCATCATTGGGGGGCCAGAGCAGCGAACAGTTTTGACTGGGCTGAGCGGGAACTGTACTTCCTCAGTGGTAGGGAGGCGAGCAGGCCAGAGGTGGATGAACGCAGTGCCCTTGTTTGGGTGTAGGGCCTGATCAGAGCCTGGAGGTACTGAGGTGCCGTTCCCCTCACAGCTCCGTAGGCAAGCACCATGGTCTTGTAGCGGATGCGAACTTCAACTGGAAGCCAGTGGAGAGCGGAGGAGCGGGGTGACGTGAGAGAACTTGGGAAGGTTGAACACCAGACGGGCTGCGGCGTTCTGGATGAGTTGTAGGGGTTTAATGGCACAGGCAGGGAGCCCAGCCAACAGCGAGTTGCAGTAATCCAGACGGGAGATGACAAGTGCCTGGATTAGGACCTGCGCCGCTTCCTGTGTGAGGCAGGGTCGTACTCTGCGGATGTTGTAGAGCATGAACCTACAGGAACGGGCCACCGCCTTGATGTTAGTTGAGAACGACAGGGTGTTGTCCAGGATCACGCCAAGGTTCTTAGCGCTCTGGGAGGAGGACACAATGGAGTTGTCAACCGTGATGGCGAGATCATGGAACGGGCAGTCCTTCCCGGGAGGAAGAGCAGCTCCGTCTTGCCGAGGTTCAGCTTGAGGTGGTGATCCGTCATCCACACTGATATGTCTGCCAGACATGCAGAGATGCGATTCGCCACCTGGTCATCAGAAGGGGGAAAGGAGAAGATTAATTGTGTGTCGTCTGCATAGCAATGATAGGAGAGACCATGTGAGGTTATGACAGAGCCAAGTGACTTGGTGTATAGCGAGAATAGGAGAGGGCCTAGAACAGAGCCCTGGGGACACCAGTGGTGAGAGCGCGTGGTGAGAGACAGATGCTCGCCACGCCACCTGGTAGGAGCGACCTGTCAGGTAGGACGCAATCCAAGCGTGGGCCGCGCCGGAGATGCCCAACTCGGAGAGGGTGGAGAGGAGGATCTGATGGTTCACAGTATCGAAGGCAGCCGATAGGTCTAGAAGGATGAGAGCAGAGGAGAGAGAGTTAGCTTTAGCAGTGCGGAGCGCCTCCGTGATACAGAGAAGAGCAGTCTCAGTTGAATGACTAATCTTGAAACCTGACTGATTTGGATCAAGAAGGTCATTCAGAGAGAGATAGCGGGAGAGCTGGCCAAGGACGGCACGTTCAAGAGTTTTGGAGAGAAAAGAAAGAAGGGATACTGGTCTGTAGTTGTTGACATCGGAGGGATCGAGTGTAGGTTTTTTCAGAAGGGGTGCAACTCTCGCTCTCTTGAAGACGGAAGGGACGTAGCCAGCGGTCAGGGATGAGTTGATGAGCGAGGTGAGGTAAGGGAGAAGGTCTCCGGAAATGGTCTGGAGAAGAGAGGAGGGGATAGGGTCAAGCGGGCAGGTTGTTGGGCGGCCGGCCGTCACAAGACGCGAGATTTCATCTGAGAGAGAGGGGAGAAAGAGGTCAGAGCACAGGGTAGGGCAGTGTGAGCAGAACCAGCGGTGCCGTTTGACTTAGCAAACGAGGATCGGATGTCGTCGACCTTCTTTTCAAAATGGTTGACGAAGTCATCTGCAGAGAGGGAGGAGGGGGGGGGGGGAGGAGGATTCAGGAGGGAGGAGAAGGTGGCAAAGAGCTCCCTAGGGTTAGAGGCAGATGCTTGGAATTTAGAGTGGTAGAAAATGGCTTTAGCAGCAGAGGCAGAGGAGGAAAATGTAGAGAGGAGAGAGTGAAAGGATGCCAGGTCCGCAGGGAGGCGAGTTTTCCTCCATTTCCGCTCGGCTGCCCGGAGCCCTGTTCTGTGAGCTCGCAATGAGTCGTCGAGCCACGGGGCGGGAGGGGAGGACCGAGCCGGCCTGGAGGATAGGGGACATAGAGAGTCAAAGGATGCAGAAAGGGAGGAGAGGAGGGTTGAGGAGGCAGAATCAGGAGATAGGTTGGAGAAGGTTTGCGCAGAGGGAAGAGATGATAGGATGGAAGAGGAGAGAGTAGCGGGGGAGAGAGAGCGAAGGTTGGGACGGCGCGATACCATCCGAGTAGGGGCAGTGTGGGAGGTGTTGGATGAGAGCGAGAGGGAAAAGGATACAAGGTAGTGGTCGGAGACTTGGAGGGGAGTTGCAATGAGGTTAGTGGAAGAACAGCATCTAGTAAAGATGGGGTTGAGCGTATTGCCTGCCTTGTGAGTAGGGGGGGGGGAGGTGAGAGGGTGAGGTCAAAAGAGGAGAGGAGTGGAAAGAAGGAGGCAGAGAGGAATGAGTCAAAGGTAGACGTGGGGAGGTTAAAGTCGCCCAGCACTGTGAGAGGTGAGCCGTCCTCAGGAAAGGAGCTTATCAAGGTATCAAGCTCATTGATGAACTCTCCGAGGGAACCTGGAGGGCGATAAATGATAAGGATGTTAAGCTTGAAAGGGCTGGTAACTGTGACAGCATGGAATTCAAAGGAGGCGATAGACAGATGGGTAAGGGGAGAAAGAGAGAATGACCACTTGGGAGAGATGAGGATCCCGGTGCCACCACCCCGCTGACCAGAAGCTCTCGGGGTGTGCGAGAACACGTGGGCGGACGAAGAGAGAGCAGTAGGAGTAGCAGTGTTGTCTGTGGTGATCCATGTTTCCGTCAGTGCCAAGAAGTCGAGGGACTGGAGGGAGGCATAGGCTGAGATGAACTCTGCCTTGTTGGCCGCAGATCGGCAGTTCCAGAGGCTACCGGAGACCTGGAACTCCACGTGGGTCGTGCGCGCTGGGACCACCAGATTAGGGTGGCCGCGGCCACGCGGTGTGGAGCGTTTGTATGGTCTGTGCAGAGAGGAGAGAACAGGGATAGACAGACACATAGTTGACAGGCTACAGAAGAGGCTACGCTAATGCAAAGGAGATTGGAATGACAAGTGGACTACACGTCTCGAATATTCAGAAAGTTAAGCTTACGTAGCAAGAATCTTATTGACTAAAATGATTAAAATGATACAGTACTGCTGAAGTAGGCTAGCTGGCAGTGGCTGCGTTGTTGACACTACACTAATCAAGTCGTTCCGTTGAGTGTAATAGTTTCTGCAGTGCTGCTATTCGGGGGCTAGCTGGCTAGCTAGCAGTGTTGTTTACGTTACGTTGCGTTAAAAGAACGACAATAGCTGGCTAGCTAACCTAGAAAATCGCTCTAGACTACACAATTATCTTTGAAACAAAGACGGCTATGTAGCTAGCTGTGTAGCTAGCTACGATCAAACAAATCAAACCGTTGTACTGTAATGAAATGAAATGAAAATGTGATACTACCTGTGAATGCGACCGGGTTGTTGAGTCCTATTCGGTAGACGTTGGCTAGCTGTCGGCTAGTCGGCTCTCCTGGTGCTGCTAGTGGAACCCCTCCAGGGCTGTATCCTCTCCTGGTGCTGCTAGTGGAAAACCTCCAGGGCTGTGTCCTTCCTGGTGCTGCTAGTGGAACCCCTCCAGGGCTGTATCCTCTCCTGGTGCTGCTAGTGGAACCCCTCCAGGGCTGTATCCTCTCCTGGTGCTGCTAGTGGAACCCCTCCAGGGCTGTATCCTCTCCTGGTGCTGCTAGTGGAACCCCTCCAGGGCTGTGTCCTCTCCTGGTGCTGCTAGTGGAACCCCTCCAGGGCTGTGTCCTCTCCTGGTGCTGCTAGTGGAACCCCTCCAGGGCTGTATCCTCTCCTGGTGCTGCTAGTGGAACCCCTCCAGGGCTGTGTCCTCTCCTGGTGCTGCTAGTGGAACCCCTCCAGGGCTGTATCCTCTCCTGGTGCTGCTAGTGGAACCCCTCCAGGGCTGTATCCTCTCCTGGTGCTGCTAGTGGAACCCCTCCAGGGCTGTGTCCTCTCCTGGTGCTGCTAGTGGAACCCCTCCAGGGCTGTGTCCTCTCCTGGTGCTGCTAGTGGAACCCCTCCAGGGCTGTATCCTCTCCTGGTGCTGCTAGTGGAACCCCTCCAGGGCTGTGTCCTCTCCTGGTGCTGCTAGTGGAACCCCTCCAGGGCTGTATCCTCTCCTGGTGCTGCTAGTGGAACCCCTCCAGGGCTGTATCCTCTCCTGGTGCTGCTAGTGGAACCCCTCCGGGGCTGTGTCCTCTCCTGGTGCTGCTAGTGGAACCCCTCCAGGGCTGTATCCTCTCCTGGTGCTGCTAGTGGAACCCCTCCAGGGCTGTATCCTCTCCTGGTGCTGCTAGTGGAACCCCTCCAGGGCTGTATCCTCTCCTGGTGCTGCTAGTGGAACCCCTCCAGGGCTGTATCCTCTCCTGGTGCTGCTAGTGGAACCCCTCCAGGGCTGTATCCTCTCCTGGTGCTGCTAGTGGAACCCCTCCAGGGCTGTATCCTCTCCTGGTGCTGCTAGTGGAACCCCTCCAGGGCTGTGTCCTCTCCTGGTGCTGCTAGTGGAACCCCTCCAGGGCTGTGTCCTCTCCTGGTGCTGCTAGTGGAACCACTCCAGGGCTGTCCTCTCCTGGTGCTGCTAGTGGAACCCCTCCAAGGCTGTATCCTCTCCTGGTGCTGCTAGTGGAACCCCTCCAGGGCTGTATCCTCTCAAGTGCTGCTAGTGGAACCCCTCCAGGGCTGTGTTCTCTCCTGGTGCTGCTAGTGGAAAACCTCCAGGGCTGTGTCCTCTCCTGGTGCTTCTAGTGGAACCCCTCCAGGGCTGTATCCTCTCCTGGTGTTTCAGAGTCCCTTCCTTTTATCACAGCATCACTCTAATATTAGAACAAAGAATAATTCATTAAGATTTAATGTAGTTATGTGGTAAGATTCCTGTAAGCCTGAAATGTAAGTTATCTTTGCATGGTGCTCCCTATTGAATCTAAATCAAAAATAAACATTCAACTGAAAACAAGAAAGGGCCAATACCTAGAGTACTGGACCCTCCACAACTTTCTCACATATATATACAGTGGGGCAAAAAGTATTTAGTCAGCCACCAATTGTGCAAGTTCTCCCACTTAAAAAGATGAGAGAGGCCTGTAATTTTCATCATAGGTACACTTCAACTATGACAGACAAAATGAGAGAGAAAAAATCCAGAAAATCACATTGTAGGATTTTTAATGAATTTATTTGCAAATTATGGTGGAAAATAAGTATTTGGTCACCTACAAACAAGCAAGATTTCTGGCTCTCACAGACCTGTAACTTCTTCTTTAAGAGGCTCCTCTGTCCTCCACTCGTTACCTGTAGTAATGGCACCTGTTTGAACTTGTTATCAGTATAAAAGACACCTGTCCACAACCTCAAACAGTCACACTCCAAACTCCACTATGGCCAAGACCAAAGAGCTGTCAAAGGACACCAGAAACAAAATTGTAGACCTGCACCAGGCTGGGAAGACTGAATCTGCAATAGGTAAGCAGCTTGGTTTGAAGAAATCAACATACAAGAACACTGATAATCTCCCTCGATCTGGGGCTCCACGCAAGATCTCACCCCGTGGGGTCAAAATGATCACAAGAACGGTGAGCAAAAATCCCAGAATCACACGGGGGGACCTAGTGAATGACCAGCAGAGAGCTGGGACCAACGTAACAAAGCCTACCATCAGTAACACACTACGCCGCCAGGGACTCAAATCCTGCAGTGCCAGACGTGTCCCCCTGCTTAAGCCAGTACATGTCCAGGCCCGTCGGAAGTTTGCTAGAGAGCATTTGGATGATCCAGAAGAAAAGGGACCAGGACGACTGACGACTGTAAAGGAAAGAATGAATGGGGCCATGTATCGTGAGATTTTGAGTGAAAACCTCCTTCCATCAGCAAGGGCATTGAAGATGAAACGTGGCTGGGTCTTTCAGCATGACAATGATCCCAAACACACCGCCCAGGCAACGAAGGAATGGCTTCGTAAGAAGCATTTCAAGGTCCTGGAGTGGCCTAGCCAGTCTCCAGATCTCAACCCCATAGAAAATCTTCGGAGGGAGTTGAAAGTCCGTGTTGCCCAGCAACAGCCCCAAAACATCACAGCTCTAGAGGAGATCTGCATGGAGGAATGGGACAAAATACCAGCAACAGTGTGTGAAAACCTTGTGAAGACTTACAGAAAAAGTTTGACCTCTGTCATTGCCAACAAAGGGTATATAACTAAGTATTGAGATAAACTTTTGTTATTGACCAAATACTTATTTTCCACCATAATTTGCAAATAAATTCATTAAAAATCCTACAATGTGATTTTCTGGATTTTTTCCCCTCATTTTGTCTGTCATAGTTGAAGTGTACCTGTGATGAAAATTACAGTCCTCTCTCATCTTTTTAAGTGGGAGAACTTGCACAATTGGTAGCTGACTAAATACTTTTTTGCCCCACTGTATATATATATTTTTTAAATGTAACCTTTATTTAACCAGGCAAGTCAGCTGAGAACAAAATCTTTTTTTACAATGATGGCCTACCAGGGAACAGTGGGAACAGTGGAACAGTGGGTTAACTGCCTTGTTCAGGGGCAGAATGACAGATTTTTACCTTGTCAGCTCAGGGATTTGATCCAGCAACCTTTTGCTTACTGGTCCAATACTATAACCACGAGTGAAAAGCCTGATCAAATTCCTTTTATGCCTTTTGTTGTCATGCCCTGATCTGTTTCACCTGTCCTTGTGATTGTCTCCACCCCCTCCAGGTGTCGCTGATTTTCCCCAGTGTATTTATCCCGGTGTTTCCTGTCTCTCTGTGCCAGTTCATCTTGTATGTTTAGTCAAGTCAACCAGCGTGTTTTTCCCCCGTACTCCTTTTCTATTCTCTTTTTATAGTCCTCTCGGTTTTGACCCTTGCCTGTTTCTGGACTCTGTACCCACCTTCCTGACCATTCTGCCTGCCTTGACCCTGAGCCTGTCTGCCACTCTATACCTCCTGGACTCTGATTTGGTTTTCACCTTTTGCCTGTCCACGACTATTCTCTTGCCTCCTCCTTTTGGATTATTAAACATTGTAAGACTCCAACCATCTGCCTCCTGTGCCTGCAGCTGGGTCTCGCCTTGTGCCTTGTTATTTGTATGTTAAACATGCCATGCATTTGTAAAAACTTAAAGTTTTGGCTGTACTATGCTGCAAAACACAGCCTGCAGTCTTTGTACAGTAGTGAATTCCACCATTTACACCTCGTTGTACTGGTGAATTGGAAAACAGAGCATAGGTTAATACTTCCTTCTCTCTCTCTGTCTCACTCTGTTCTGTCTCAGTAAGGAACTCGTTGTGTCTCTGGGTTCTCAGAGTACAGGGTATCAGGTGGAGTTGGTAAACATGCTGAAAGTGATTCCCTCCCTGAGCCAAGTCTATATGGACGCTATCTGTGACCTTCACTTGTCTTAGTCAACATATAAAAAGTGGCACTGGAGCAGGTTCAGCAGATTTCAGGCATGGTCATGGCTTTCAGGAGGGGACAAAAGTGCTGCATTTTCACACTTTATGAAGGCAAATAGATGATAATGTCAGGGTTATTGAAATGCAGCTCTTAAGGTCTGCAGAGTTGCTGGTTTTCAGTTCTACCTGATAGACATACTGTACAGTACAGTATCATCCAATGGTAAGATATATTGTATTTAGCAGACACTTGACTTGCATCCGTTTTACATATGGGTGGCCCCAGGAATCGTACCCACAACCCTGGCAGTGCAAGCACCATGCTATACCAACTGGGCCATGCAGGACCGCTGTATCTGTCCATTAAGAACCTTGCGGGACAGGAGAAAAACCAGCATAGCTGCTGAACTGCAAGGCCTGTATCATATGCTTTTAATAGTCTTGCCTCTTCAATATGAAAGAAAAAATATTCACAGTCTTCTTCCCCTGACCCCCTATTCTATTCACTCAGGGTGATTGTGTCACACAAGACAACCTTCCAGTCTGTCACAGGTATTGCTTTGCTCTGTTGGAATGAAGCCTGTTCTCATTCAAATTACCATGAATTTCATCTTTGTAGTGAAAAGGCCCTTGGTAAGAGCTGTGTGTAGAACAGAAGTACTGTACTTGGCGAGGGAAGGCGGTATGCGTGGAGGAGTCTTGGGAAGACGTATGGCTGAAGGCAGGCAGGCTGGGTGTGAATGAGATTGGGAGGCGTTAATGAGATCCCGGAGGACAGAGATCCTGGAGAGTTACACACACACAAGCACACACTAGCACCTGGCTTGGCTGCATACCTCCTGGGTCTCCGTGTTTGTTTAATGAATCCAAGAACATGCTAATGTCCCTCACAGTGTCTCTCTTTACACCATGATTCAAATTAGAATGTTAATTCAAGTTTAGTCCCTCGTATACAGATGTAGAATCTTAATTTGATCACTCTTTTGTTGCTGAGAATTTTCCCGCACAACAGGAAATGCAAACTTGTAGTGTATTCAAGGTTTTAAAAGGTTTCTGAAGTTAGTCATTTCCACTTTAAAATGTCAGACTTGATTTGCCCTAACAAAAAATGTATCAATTATAACCCACATATAGTTCACATTGCCTGTTGCTACAAGATTATTTTCCTGCTGTAAAAAACGGTCTCAAATTAAGATCCTACATTGGTGTGATCATTGGTGTGATCATGTCCAACAGAATGTAGGCTATTACATCCTCAAAGGTTGGCTGATATAGAATATTTAGAGGAATAAGGAATAACTAAACATTGGGATTATTCTCAGTGAGACATGTGATTTCTAATAGATTAACGATTAAACTATGATACCCATGTAACTCCACTTCCTCGACAGCAGCCACAGTGTTTTTACCGCTGCAGGACAACATGAGTGGAGAGAAGGAAGCATTGCTGGAAGAAATCGAACAGAGTTTACTGGTTGTGGGGGTGTAGTTGAGGCATCCAGAGAGCCAGTAGAGACTAGTGACAGCCAGCCAGCATTAACCCGGGCGAGACAAATCTCATTTGCAGCATTACCAGGCTCTTTGTTGTGTGAGAGGGCCGAAGAAAAGGCTTACTTGTGAATGTGACAGCGTGGCTTCCCTCCTTTACCACGCTCAGGCTGTAGAGATGTAAAGAGAACTGTTATAGGGTGGATTAGTGGGGGAGATTTGTTTGACTGGTTATGTCATTATCAGAGTTGTCAAAGACGTGAAACGGCTTCATCTGAAATGGAACAATAGAAAAAAGACAAAATAAAAATTAAATAACTACCCTTCAAATTGTATTTGTTTGCTCGGGAAAAGAGTTGATACAGAATGACCTAGATGTGATCTATAGGTTTAGAGGTTTAAACTAGAATCTAGATTTCAATCTGCACAAATTAACTACAAGTAGTGCAGAATTTATTTGGCAAGTGATTCGTATCCAAGAAATAAGAAAAATATGTTTTTTACGCTCAATAATTACACAATTATACGTCTCATTGGGTATGGTGTGTGTTAATATTGATGTCTACTATATTCCATTTGTGTTGTAGTGTGAGCTGAATCTGAGAGGGTATGACATTATACATCAAGGCTATGGCCTGAGGTAGCATATTACTACAGACATGTTTAGGTAGCAGTAGGAATTCTCTAAGGAACCTATTAAAATGGATAATTTCAAGGAATTCATTTATCATGCCAGTGAACCTCCGGTGACATTTTCATGCAATCGGAAACTGCATCCAGCTGTTTCAGTATTGAGTGCATTAGAACTGGGAAAAGTCCCTACAGTAGATAGAGGCAGTAGATCCCAAATGATCTACAGTATGTCTAGTTTCAGCCCCTAGTCAAATCTATACAAAATGGATGAAACATTCCCAAGTGTTCTGAGTAAATCAACAGAGTATTGATTTTGTTATCAATCATAAGAAATATGAATAGCATAACTGAATAAACTTTCTCTTTCAGGTTCAGCATGAGGCCTTGTGAAGAACTGAACAGGCAAAAAACACTATTGTTCCAATACAGGTCCTGCTAAAAAGAGTAGTTGAACAACAACCTCCTCAGAACAGGAACAAGAAACATCTACAGCATAGCACCTGGAATACAAGAACACACACGGAGCAAAGCACCAGAACAAGGTGTTCAGGAGTATGCCAGTCTAGTCCAGAATCATCTGAAGGATTTCACTGCAACAGTGCTGACTTGGCTGTAGTGTCTCAGCGGCATCATGGCAGACCCTTACCAGAACAATGTGTACCACCAAGGAGGAGGTGACCCCTACGGCACCTATGGAGAGGGAGGAGACCAGGGGGGCTACGGTTACCAGGGCGAGTCCTACCCTCAGGAGGAGGACGCAGCCAGCGATGCCACGGAGGGCCATGATGACGAGGACCAGATGTACGAGGGGGAGTACCAGGGGATCCCCCACCCTGACGAGGTGAAGGCGGCCCAGAGGGCAGCAAGGGCCAAGGCCAGGCAGGCTCAGGCAGGGGCCACGGAGCTGGAGGAGCTGGCTGAGCAGTATGAGGACATCATGGAGGACTGTGGGCATGGACGGTTCCAGTGGACCCTGTTTATAGTGCTGGGTCTGGCCCTCATGGCTGATGGGGTGGAGTGCTTTGTGGTGGGGTTCGTGCTGCCCAGCGCGGAGAAGGACATGTGCTTATCCAATGGAGAGAAAGGCATGCTAGGTGAGTCATGGCTAAATGCCATTATTTGTTAGAAGACATAGTAACAGGTTTACAATGTCTGGGTCAACAGATTCCAGCCAATAGCAGCCTGGCAATCAATACTAGCCAGGAGGTACTTAAGTACTCCCTAAATTAGAAATGCTCTCAAATTAGCTAATGGCACAGTCGATTTCAAGATTAATCTGTTTGCTTGTCATGCACTACTGGACGTCAATATATTCCTGCTTAGTGAAGCAGGTGGGAAATTTATGATCCGTATCCCCACAGCAAATAACACATTATTTTTGGCAACCGGAACGGGTCTGCGGCACGCCACCAATCACACTGATTGAGACCATGCAGCATTTTGCAGGTCCATGTCTGAGGGAAATGGGTCCTCTTTCCATTCCACTTTAACAACAGCAGCTAGCTTAATAAGCACGTCAGACGAGTTCGCAACATTTCTGAACGGTTCTTCTCAGAGACTGACGTAGAATATTTGAACACATAAATGGGCATTCAAATGTTCAAGGTTTTCTACTCAAATGCTTGATAAATGTCCGCCTATCTAAAAGAAATGGCCTATCTAAGATAAGACGGAGATAAATCAAACTAGACATGGGAAAACAAGGTTGAGAATAGGACGTCTTTGAAGAGTGGGACACATTGTTCTAGTGCAGTGGTGAATTAGTAATTCAGAGTTAACAATGCGAGACAAGTCCTTCACTTTGAAGCCTGTGGGTGGAAGCTGTCCAAGGAGACAAATGTCTGGGATGAGAGGGCAGTTTCCTTTCTCCCTCCCTCCAGCCAGCAGCCTCCTCCCAGCGGCCACAAGCAGGCTGTACTGAAAGTACTGAGTCAGCAGGTAGCTGAGGAGAGGAGATCGATAGCTACTCTACTGACCTTGCGTCTAGGATACGTACTGTTCGCCTGCTGCTTCACTTTCCTTCGGCTAACTTATGCTGCAGTGATCACAATCACCTTTTATTCACTGCATTCTGCAGCCCTCACATCTCAGACTGACTGACATGCCCAAAGTAACGGCACTTCGGGTATAAATAATGTTTTGAATTGAATTAAATTGAATAGGTATGGGGGTGTCAGGGTACTTTTAGGTACTCGGAGGCAACAGGGTATGCTTGATCACAGTGGAACATCTCATGCAGCATCTCCTTTCAAAATGAATAAGTTAGCAGACATTCTGCTTTAGTGTGGCATGAATGCTGCTCTTTACAGTAATCTCATCTACATATTTTAGTCCAAATTTACAGAATGCACTCTGGTTTTTCCTCAAGGGTTGATATTTTCACTCCTTAACTATAAGCAATCAGCTTCAATGGGACTGAAATATGAGCTGCCTCTAATCCACACTTTCACTGTGATCACCACAGCATACATTCTGACTCAATGGGTGGAAGCTGTCCAATCAGAAGGCAGAGTGGCAGCAGTGTCACTATACTTCGGGGAGAGGAGGGTGGGGGATTGGTCGTCTTCTCCTTATCCGGTGATGGGCGGGCCTTCGCGCTCACACCAGTCATCACCCACACCCCCCATGGCAGTGCCATCTGCACTGCCATCGTGGCCCAGAGCGTGATACCAGGCTTTGGCGCTAGGCACATTGATACATTTAGTTATTTTGGGAAGATTCCTCCCCAGTGATAGATGGGTATGGTTGATAGGCTACGTGTAAGCTGAGGGAAGCTTTAGGCGTACATATACAGTACAGTGCATAGAAAAGTGTCAAAGAAAAGTACTGGAAGGGTCACATACATTATAGGTACTTATCTGGGGCTTAAATAGTCTTTATCTGAAAATACTGTACCTGCTTGCTGAGGCACAAACACAGCCAACTACAGGATACTATCAAATGTCAGCATTTACTTGAACTAAAATAAAATTATACTTGTTGCAGGCTTTCATTATATGCTAAAAATACTTGTTCCAGCCAAGCTTTGCAAGATGGTCAAAGGTACACATTAAACAGTATGTTCTAAAAAGAGACACCCCACTGAGAAGTAAAAACACAAAAAAAATCATTATGAGATCTAAATAGCATACCTGTTACCATTGTTAAGGCTTTACAAAAGACCACTCAAGGCTGTTAAATTTGACCAAAAACACTTAGTCTGTTGTTACCTTAGAAACAGGGTTTTACCTCTCTGACCTAGCCCTGAAGAGAGTAAGAATGCAGAGTACAAAACATGGGTATAAAACATGTACAATTATTCCAATAAATGTTTGTGTTTGTCTTTGAGTGTGTCCAATTAAACATGTTTTTTATTACACAGATTATTTCACTAATGAGAGATTTCTCAATACTGTCCATAGGACAGTGTCCTGCATTTTGGCCAGGGTAGGCCATCATCTCTCAGGAGTTGGACAAGCCTGCCCCACGGTGGACAACATCAAAGTGTCACCAATGCCCAGCTATCACGATGTGCTGGGGCTACTGGGGCTCGCTCTTTTAGTAGTTGAGCAATTGAAGAACAACTTTGTATATATATATATTTGTATGTTTCCTAAAATACAACGCTGCGATCCATAACAAAACAACCAGAATGTAGGGTCACAAACAGAATGTATGGTCACAACCAGAATGTATGGTCACAACCAGATTGTATGGTCACAACCAGACTGTATGGTCACAACCAGACTGTATGGTCACAAACAGAATGTATGGTCACAACCAGACTGTATGGTCACAACCAGACTGTATGGTCACAACCAGACTGTATGGTCACAAACAGAATGTATGGTCACAACCAGACTGTATGGTCACAACCAGAATGTATGGTCACAACCAGAATGTATGGTCACACCAGACTGTATGGTCACAACCAGACTGTATGGTCACAACCAGAATGTATGGTCACAACCAGACTGTATGGTCACAACCAGAATGTATGGTCACAACCAGAATGTATGGTCACAACCAGACTGTATGGTCACAAACAGAATGTATGGTCACAACCAGAATGTATGGTCACAACCAGAATGTATGGTCACAAACAGACTGTATGGTCACAACCAGACTGTATGGTCACAAACAGAATGTATGGTCACAACCAGACTGTATGGTCACAACCAGACTGTATGGTCACAACCAGAATGTATGGTCACAACCAGAATGTATGGTCACAAACAGACTGTATGGTCACAACCAGACTGTATGGTCACAACCAGACGGTATGGTCACAAACAGAATGTATGGTCACAACCAGACTGTATGGTCACAACCAGAATGTATGGTCACAAACAGACTGTATGGTCACAACCAGACTGTATGGTCACAAACAGAATGTATGGTCACAACCAGACTGTATGGTCACAACCAGACTGTATGGTCACAACCAGAATGTATGGTCACAACCAGAATGTATGGTCACAAACAGACTGTATGGTCACAACCAGACTGTATGGTCACAACCAGACGGTATGGTCACAAACAGAATGTATGGTCACAACCAGACTGTATGGTCACAACCAGACTGTATGGTCACAACCAGAATGTATGGTCATAACCAGACTGTATGGTCACAACCAGAATGTATGGTCACACCAGACTGTATGGTCACAACCAGACTGTATGGTCACAACCAGAATGAATGTATGGTCACAACCAGACTGTATGGTCACAACCATAATGTATGGTCACAACCAGACTGTATGGTCACAACCAGACTGTATGGTCATCTCAACAGTGTGTTGAGTGGAATCTGCCTTCCACTTTATTCACAGAGTTCATATCACTAGACATGTCTGCTAGTGAACTGTAGCTGTGCTGGCCTCTGACTGTGTCTTGCCTCTCTCTCTCTCCTGCAGGTTTGATAGTGTTCCTGGGCATGATGGTTGGGGCGTTCATCTGGGGTGGAATGGCAGACAAACTGGGCCGCCGGAAGTGTCTGATCTGGGCCCTCACCGTCAACTGTGTCTTCGCCTTCCTCTCCTCCTTTGCCCAGGGATACGGCTTCTTCCTCTTCTTTAGGCTCTTCTCTGGCATCGGGTAAGAAAGACCCCCGTCTTTAGAGAAAGTGGAAACAAGGGATGAATTGCTACTCAAAGGTATTTGGGTTGTAACTAGGGTTGGGGCTTAACCTGAACATGATCCTCTCCACCTGATAAAATGTTGACAATGTTACGTATGTGTCGCACGACGCGATGCTTACACATCACGACGCGATGCTTACACAGCTTCTAAAGAACTACAACAAACAAGAAATAGTTACTGCAGGACAACACATTCAGAGCCTTCCTCCTCCTACAACAATGCAGCACTGTGCTGTCTCAGAATAGCGTTGTTCCACAGGGATGTAAGCCTATGCATACTGACTCCAGAATCAGGTCAAAGCTACAGTACACAAAAACATTGTGTTGTGTAAAAAGAAAAGCTCAGCTGCAAGAGCATGGTGTATTAGTTCCGTGTGTATCCATGTATGTTTGGATATTTGGGGAAGCTCAAACTACTGACAAAAATCTGCAAAAAAATAGTATTCTCCTTTATGTCTCCTGCTCCAAAAATATATTTCAGTACCAGTAATTTACTCTCTAGGTTTGCATTGAAATACATCTCAGTGCAGTCCACAATGTGATTTCCCTGTGTTTTATATATATTTCCAAACTATGAGGATGGAATAATTCTGTGAAATTGTGACAATTATGATAATGCCCTTTTAGTGTAAGAGCTGTTTAAAAAGACCGCCTGAAATTTCTGCCTGTTTTGGTGGGATGGAGTTCTGGCCTGTCTAGTGACAGGCAGTAAATTACTTAACAGACCAATAAGAAAGAGAGTTCCAAACCTCTCTGCCAATAAAAGCTTTTTCAGTTGTCCCCTCCCACTCAGACCACTCCCAGACAGTCCTAGCAAAATTCTTGCTTGAGAAATTGCTATTTGCTAAGAAGCCATTTTTCTTTCTTTTTGACCATTTTAATTGAAAACAATCACAGTAAGGTAATTCATTGTTACCCCAAAAAACGGCTGCGTTGGACCTTGAAATAAAGATAATACTTGCAAGATTACACATCTGTTGTGTAGTCTACAATCTTGTTGAGTTCCTATACTAATCCTGTGTTTCTCCCTTCAGCATCGGAGGCTCTGTCCCCATAGTCTACTCCTACTTCTCAGAGTTCCTGCAGATGGATAAGAGAGGGGAACACCTGAGCTGGCTGTGTATGTTCTGGATGGTGGGGGGCATCTACGCCTCCTTCACTGCCTGGGGCATCATCCCTCGCTACGGTATAGTACACACTAAGCACTCAACAGGAAACTCTTACTATGACCTGGGATCAATATTATCTCGCTGACCTAAGCAAGTTTAGCTACAGTGGTCCGTGTCCAGCATGTTGTGTAAATGTAATCAAATGATATAGCATATGTATTGAGTTCATTAACTGGCTGATATTAGTCTGTAAACGCACAGTAAAATATATTTCAGTACCAGTAATTTACTCTCTAGGTTTGCATTGAAATACATCTCAGTGCAGTCCACAATGTGATTTTCCTATAATACTGTGAAATAATACTGTGAAAGTGTGAAAATGATCATAATGCCCTTTTAGTATATCTTACTGTGATTGTTTTCTAGACACATTGAGAGATTTGGTTGTGTTGTGTTCCAGGCTCTTGAGTCTAGACGTAGAGAATGAATAAGGATTATGTTGTGGCTGTGTTGTGTTCCAGGCTGGGGCTTCAGCATGGGGACAGAGTTCCAGTTCCACGGCTGGAGGGTGTTTGTGCTGGTCTGTGCCCTGCCTGCCATCACTTCCCTGGTGGGGCTCATGTTCATGCCTGAGAGCCCCAGGTTCCTCCTGGAAGTAAGATCTGTTTTCTCCAATTAAAAGATTGTTCACAGATGAACAGTTCAGGAACGTTATACTCTGGGTTTAACATATTGTGTCAATCCTTTTTTCCCCGTTCATAAATCAACACCGATTTTGTTCAATAAAACAAAACTGATCGATAAAAAGAGTGAGGACTACTATCCTGAGGTTTCACTCAGAGTATGTGGTGTCTTTGTTAGAATGCCAAACATGACGAGGCCTGGATGATCTTGAAGAATGTCCATGACACCAACTGGAGGGCTAAGGGCCAGCCTGAAAAGGTCTTCCAGGTGAGTGGCGACACGACAACAGTGTGACAATAAATAACACGCTCTTGAAGGGCTGATTTGCCGTTTCTCAGCATCACAGAATATCATGAAACCTAACTAGAGGAGTGACCATCATTTCATTCCCGTCAGGTGACCCACATCAAGGCTCCTAAGACCAATGAGGATGAGTTCATTGAGATCCAGAGTGCCACAGGGACGGCTATACAGCGATGGGCCGTTCGAACCCTCACTCTGTGCAAACTGGTAGGCCCCAAAATGTCCTGAAAACAAACGTGTTACCTAATGAGACCAACATTAACAGTAACAGGCTATTAGTAGGTGACGTGTCACTATGCCATGTTTTCATTGCAGATGCTGAGGAACGTTGCTTCTCTCTTGGGACCTGAGCTGAGACTGAGTACGCTGTTCATGGCCATCATCTGGTTCACCATGGCCTTCAGGTAAATATATGTACAATATATGTGATGCCAAAGAGGTAAGAGTGTATATATAGTGTGTGCAGCTGATTGTAAATATATCAAGACTGCATCACAAATGGCACCCAATCAGGATGCAAAAATACTGTATGTGTATTCTAACGTTGGTTGTCAATGTTCCTTTTTACATTGGTCCAATAACTCTTGTTACCATTGTGTTTCAGTTACTATGGACTGGGTGTGTGGTTCCCTGACATGATCAAATACCTGCAGCAAGAGGAGTATGAGTCCAAAGTCAAGGTGTTCCATAGAGAGAGAGTTGAACGCTTCCACTTCAACTTCTCCCTGGAGAATCAGATCCACAGAGAGGGAGAATACATCAATGACAAGTATGGCACCTCTATCGCCCCCTTCTGGGCCTTCTCATTACTACACCTAAGTACCACGTGTAGTAATATTACAGTCATTTCATTATCATGTCTCTTTAATATGACAGTGTAACATTTCATTCTATGTAAGTATGGTGCCCAGGGGCGCAACTTTGGTTTTAGAAGTGGGGTGGACATAATTATAATAATACATATTTTTAAATGATCCAGTCAGATAAACACTCCAAACATCCTACCTGACCGCTAGGAGGTGTCCGCATGGTCCTAAAGCACACAAATGCCTCCATTTGTATCACATTCAAATTATAAAACTGGGGGAGGGGGACAGGACAACAAACAAGCATTTCTGAATGTGGGGCCCCATCCCCAGTGAAAGTTGCGCTCCTGATGGAGTGTATAATTTCTTTCAAAATTCGACAGACAATTTTGAAGAGGGATAGTGCTGTCTGCCATTCTAGCATGTAACCATTAGTTAGCTGTGTGCCACTTGGTCAAAAAGTCAGGAATCATGCTTTTGTGTTCCATCCCTTTAGGTTCATCAACATAGAGATGAAGTCTGTAAAGTTTGAGGATTCACTGTTTGAAGATTGTTATTTTGAGGACATCAAGTCCACTGAAACAATGTTTGAGAACTGCACCATCAGATCCACCGTCTTCTATAACACAGGTGGGAGCCACTGGAGGTGTTACAGTAGGCCAACCAATGCATCACATTGTTAACAAGTTTAACCCTTTGGAAAGTTTCCAAAAGCAAAAAAGGTTAAACGGAGATTGAACTTTTGCAATAATCAAGTCCTGCTCAATATGAATGAAACATTGTGACCATACAGTGTCTAATGCATGCCAGCATCATCAATTACTATTGCTATGTTTCACTGTAAAACGACAGTACATATTGACCAATGGACTAAGAATTGCAAAGCCATGCATGTTGCTCCGTGTATACTATTTCTGTATTATCAATGCCTTTGTCACATTTCCTCCAGACCTGTACGAGGAGAAGTTCATAGACTGTAAGCTGGAGAACACCACGTTCCTCCACAACAAGAGGGGCTGTCACCTGGACATCGACGAGGAGAACGACGTGCTTATCTACCTGGTCAGCTTCCTAGGGTCCCTGGCTGTTCTCCCCGGCAACATCATATCAGCTCTGTTCATGGAGAAGATAGGCAGGGTCAAAATCATAGGTGAGTAGGTCTGCATTGGACAAAGTACAATGGTAAAAGCTTCCTTTCGTTTGAGCTGTATTAGCTCTTACAATGGACAGGTAGGACAAGTGCAGATACTGTGTAGAGCAGCAGCTCAGCTATTGCTCCCCTGAGATTCTGCTCTGCAATTGTCAGATGAGAAAGGTGTTATGAAGTTATATCTATGGGTGTGAGCCTTGTAATATGATCAAGGAACATTGAAGTGTGAATGAATCGTACCGCACACCTCACGGCTACATCACCCTCTGCACACGACGTGCCACTGAGCTAAGTGACATTCTACCGTGAGCCTGCTCTGCTCCTCTCTCTGCAGGCCTCTCCATGCTAATCTCAGCTGGGTGCACCTTCTTCCTGTTCCTAAGCTTCAGTCAGGCGGCCATCATAGCCTGGCAGTGTCTGTTCTGTGGGGTCAGCGTGGCAGCATGGAACGGCATCGAGGTCATCACAGTGGAACTCTACCCAGCCTCCAAAAGGTACCATACAGCAATTTCTTAGATTAGGCCTATTGGATATATAGCTAGATTATTCTATATCGTATGATTGATTTTTATACTCTTAGAACTACGTATGTCAACCCATTATCAGAAAGTTATAAAGTTAGTTTCCTGTGGTTACTTAACCTGTGTCCCTGATCTCCTCCCACAGAGCCACAGCGTTTGGGGTGTTGAATGCCCTGTGTAAACTGGCTGCTATCCTGGGTAGCTCCATCTTTGCCTCCTTTGTGGGGGTCACCAAAGTCGTCCCCATTCTCCTCTCCTGCGCTGCTCTGGTGTGCGGAGGCCTGGTTGCCCTCAAGCTACCTGAGACCCGGGAGAAGATCCTCCAGTGAGGTGGTCATACTGGCCAAAAGGTCAAAGGTGCCAGGAGCAACCTTTACAGGTGGAGTTACTCTGAGAGACACACAGGCATTAAGCAAGATTGGCTGTGACCAACAGGAATTGAAAGGAGTTTTTTTCAGCAACATATTGAGAACCTTTAATAACATGCTAACTAACAGTGTGCTTCATTGTCTGTTCTGTCTCACCAGTTATGATGTGTTTGGAGTGAAATTCTTTCAAATCTACTCCGTATATATAAATTATTCTTGAGACCAAATTGACATTTTCTCTAATTCAATTGCTTATTTATCAGTCTATGAATCCTAATTTGCCCTACTAATGTATGATACTGTACATCTGAGACCAGATGAAACATCTGAACATGTATAAACCTCGACGGCGTCTTCGGTAACCAGAAACAGATTTCTGGTCGTGGAAATCTTTCCCCAGTGCCATTTTGAATTCACATACTGTTGTTTTGTTCTGCCAGAATTACGTTGTTTTTTAAATCTTGGCCCTGCCTCAATGAATAGCTCTCAACTCATACCCTCTACTTTCTCGCCAAAATGTAAACTCTGTAGACTGTAGCACTCCCTCCCTGTTCTTGTCTTGTGTTACAATCAACCTACGGTATGGAGTGGGAGAACAGCAAATATCCTTCACCACATCTGTACTGTATTTTTGAATTTCTAACTTTAGTTGAGTGTTAAGAAGTTATAGTCCATCAGTAGGTCGCCACAAGAGAAACAACATAGAACTGCAATTTACTGCAGTATTTGACCGTTCCATTCTGTTATTTTCCTGATGAATATGCCCTTGGATACCACGATAAATCGATTTATTTTGTCGATTTTTGTGGTCCAACGTCACAATTGAATCTAACTAGCAACTTCATTTCGCAAACTGTTTGGTCCATGAGTGTGTTTATGTGTTTGCTTGTAAATGTTATCAGTTTCAGCCTCCACGTTACTGCACATGATGCTCTTGGCTGTGCTTTATTTGTGTTGTCTATGCGACGACATCTTTAGTTTTCTGTTTAAGTGGTACCACATAGAAATATGAAGGAAAATGTATTTTACAATATGTGGGGGAAATGCTCTTATTGTATGGGGGATTCACTGAAGCACACCGTGCTGTTACTGATAACTGTCGACTGAGTTGCATGTGGGTGTGTGGGTGTTATCTACCTACCAGGTAATGTTTCTGTCTTTTTCATGTGTTGTTCAAAAAGCAAATCGTCTGAATGATGTTTGCTGTCTGTGTCAATATAAATAACTGATGGGATTGTAGCCTGTACCGGCTTGAAATAACAATCACTTTAGCTAGTTTAAGCATTCATAAGCTGTTTCTTGTCAAGTATTGAGGAGCCAATTGCATTTCTTTTCCAATACAAAACAATACTTTTGCCAATTATTTCTGTCATACTAACAATCAAACAGTTACATGCTTTGCTGTTGAAACACTATTTTACATTTGACTATCGTTATTGTATCTACACTATATTCACACAATAACGTAAGACATTTTTAAATAGAGAAAGTTACAAAGCAAGAATGAAGGTGATATTGAATTATCCTTCTTCAACGTGTAGCTTTGGTTTCCTTTAGCTAGTCTATCGAGCACTTGTTCCATCCTCCGGAGGTAGACACAATCACATTATTGCCGATACATGATGTAGTAATTAATACTTGTTATACCTCTCTTGAAAACATACACGGAGCTGTTATCAACTGAGCTGCAGGAAGTTATCCGCCTTACCTGAATGCAACGGTTCTACCGAACCTACCAAGAATGTCATGGTGTGTTTTCAATAAAAACCTGGTTTCTTTCTCAAGCACATGTTTGAACTGCATCACTGCGGTTATCAAGGCATCGGCTTATGAATACAGTTCTTGGGCGGTTTGTTTTTCTGAGTTAGTTTGTGTGTCCGTCATTGTAAAACAGAAAAAGCCATGCGTTGTTCTTTGATTTTTTTCTATTTTGATCTCAAAATATTGTCTGTCACGGTAAAAGACATTCATTTCACATACATGGTTCGTTTTGTGACTGTAACAAAAAATAAAAAACAATCTATCAGTGTACTGTGAGCGATGTCTGGTTTCTACTTGGCATCAGCGATGTAATATGCTCGGTGGTAGACAGACCTGGTTGGTTCAGGTTTCTCCAGTGATATGAAAGGTGTAAAACACGAGCATGAGGAACAACACAACTCTCATAACGCATTCATTCTGAGTTGGAAACATGCTCTCTTTACGCTTGGTTGAGATGTTTCGAGTCAGACATAGAACCCATTCAGGGCTTCCCGTCATTTCACCTGTTTTGAGTGGGGGGACATTGGAGGCGTGGGGGGAGGGTCCTCAACAGAGAGCATTGAAGGGGGGTAGATTTGTGGGTGGTGATGTTTACTCTACCAGAGGTGTGAAACAACTCACTTCCCCAGGGACAACATCAGGACACTGGGTCCAATACAAGAGTAAAAATGGGAGCTGTGGATATTTATAGGTAGGGCAGGACAGAATACTAACAGTGAATCAATCATATTCCTTGGTTTGCATATTGTATGAGGAATTGTAAACAATTATACAGGACATAATAGAGGTTCACTGCTATACAAATATGAATCTGGTGAAAATCCATCACAGCTCTTCTCTAAAACCACAAACTGGGTTCTAAAGGCAAAAACTAGACTCACTGCTTTAAACAACTGTGGAGTGCTGAGTGTGCGCCCCTGGGAAGGCTTGGGCCATGTCAGGCAGGCTGAAGGTTCTGGTTGCGTGGGGGGTGGACAGGACAGGTGCCAGCTCTGTCTCTAGCTGTAACTCTGAGGTGCCAAAGGCCACCACAGGCCCACTGGCCTCACCCCCGCAGTCCCACTGGCCCCTCTCACCCGGACCAGGGTGAGCCTAGGGTCACTCAGGGCCAGGGCAGCTGGGTTGGTGATGGATGCCAACCGTTGTACAATGTGTACAATAATGGAACACTGCAATACAGATACACTACTGGCTCCACATAGAAATGTGACTGAGAATGATTGGCAAGCATGTTCAAGTATCCGGTAGCTCAACTCTCAAATGAAATGAACACATTTTCTTTTGTGGTTTGAATGTTTAGTCACATAAGGAAATGCAAAGTTGTGTGTACAGCACAGTGATCTGGGTCATTTTTTCTCTCACACAATGTCCAGATCTAGACATTCTATTCACAGCTACATACTTGATCTATTTGTGGTCCAATTTGTAAGTCGCTCTGGATAAGAGCGTCTGCTAAATGACTTAAATGTAAATGTAAATGTATCTATCTACAGAGGGAAATTCAGTGATCTTGACCTGTTCACCAAGGGTCGAGATGGGTCATGTAATTCCGAATCCTGCACTGTTTCCCATGGAGATGTTCACGAGTTAACAAAACCAGGCTTCAGGATAAACATAAACGTGTGAGGAAAACCCCCACGGACCTCCCCCAGTCTCAGTCCCAGTGCATCAGGTGGGCAATGCATCCATTGCTCATGGTGCTACTAGCAGTTGCATAACTATCAATAACATTCTCTTTGGCTCATATTTGAATTAATGTCAACGTATAGGAGTGTGTATTGGTGTGGGAGGGGTACAGATGTCTCATTCAGTGTGAATGTACATATCTACTATGGCAGCCTAAAACCACAACATGACAGGTCAACCGGTCACAGAGTACACCGTTGGTCAGTTTAGGTTCAGAGAAGAGTCAGGAGTGACTCTCTCACAGCCAAGGCGTCACTTGGCACCTCTAATGAGCTCAGCTAAAGACACAACCACTGTGTGAATCTGTAATGGAAAGTCACGCCACACGTGTAACTGGGACTAAAGAGATAATCAAACATAATTAAGACCTTTCATAGTGGGCTGTGATGACCAAAATGTACACATAATGCCATGCCCAGGGAATGGTATGCTGTAACTGACTTACATTGTTAAAAATTATATTACGCAGCAGTCTTTCAAATTTTCCCTATGTTATATCAATGATTAATGATCAAGTGATGGATTGATTGACAATTGTTATAAATATTCAATAATATTTCATTTAACGTGTAATAATGGCTCTATATGCATAAACATTTGTTTCAGTCATTGTCATTGGAGCAATTATTTCCCGCCTCATGAAAAATTAAGGCAGTCAATGAATCTGAAAATTCAGCCTCTGAACTACTATGGTCTAAATGAATAACTTGTGAACAGTGGCCTTTTTCAAATCATTGGCTGATGTAACTCATGAGGGAAATGATTACAAAACCAGATGATTTGAGACCACAATGGCAAAAACATTATGAGAGCAAAAATGTTTATTGTTTTGGTCAGGGGTCAAATTTGACACGTCTCTCTCTGAGCAGCAGTAGATGTATGATTTCCCAGCAGAGGACTGCATGGTGGAGCCTCTCTCTGTCCAGTAGGGCTGAGCTCTGGGAAGCTCTGAGAAGCTCTGGGAAGCCATGTTGATGGCCTGAGAGGGCCTGCAGAGGTGTCACTTCACACCTCCGACTCCTGCATAAAACCAGGGCTCTCCTCTTCACCAGCCCACAGGCCAAGCTCTTCAGTTCAGTCCTACCGCTCAACACGCAGGACAGGACACAGACAGACAGCATGGATATGTCTGCCCCTCTTCTCAGCAACTATGGTGTTGGTGTTCAGTACCACTGGAGTTATCCCAGTTCGGACTCTGAGTTTTATAACGTCTCTTCTCCAGAGACCTGCATCCTCTCCCCTTCTGCCTACATGGACTTCTCATCCTCCTGCCTGCCTCAGGGGACCGCCACAGAACCTCACAGGTCCACACACTCTGGAGGAGCCAAGGCGTCCGCTTCCCCATCCTCCAGCGACGAGGGAGGACCCTCCGGAGGGAGGATTAGAAAGAACCGCTCCAAGAACCCCAGCAAGCAGAGACAGAGTGCCAGCGAGAAGGAGAAGCTGAGGATGAGAGACCTGACCAAAGCCCTCAACCACCTCAGGACCTACCTGCCCCCGTCTGTGGCTCCGGCTGGACAGACTCTGACCAAGATCGAGACGCTGCGCCTCACCATCGGCTACATCTCCCACCTGTCAGCCCAGCTAGAGCTCAGCAAGGAGGCTGTGTGTCAGAGGAAGGAGCTGAACCTCACCGTGTCAGGACACCACGTATCGCCTCAACAAGATTCTGTGGGCCTGTGCCAGTTCAACACCTCCTCCTCAGGGTACTGCTGGGGTGAGGAAGCAGAGGTGGGGAGACGTGCAGGGCAGGAACAGATCCTCCACACAGCAACGCCCACGTACCCGCTCCACAACACTGGGATGGAGAGGCACCCACTCAGCAGTGAGATGGATACGTGTGCTTACGACAACAGCTTCAACTCCAGTATGGATTCGCTGTTGGAATCGCCAGAGTATGCAGAGGCTGCACAGTCATGTCAGGTATGTACAGATTCAATGTACAGTATTTAGATGTTCAAATATTTTTCCATTTATATGGTCAATGACAAGTTTTATTGCTGTTAATTTTGTTTACTAACAATAATTGGTATCACTCATTGCAATTTTTCAGTTTGATGGTTTTAAGGAAATTAGAAATTCTGTTTGAACCAGTAAACAAAATCATTTTTTTCTCCTTCAGATATACAGAAAAGATGTCCACTATCAGAACATTCCTCAAGACTTCTGGATGTAACAGAAGTCCTCATCAAGAGAATCTACTGTCCAGTCATAGACGTTTACTTTGATCTACAGAGTATTTATATGTTAATATAACTCGTTTATATTATTTCCAAATTCTAGATTTTATACAACGTTCATTGTAAATACAAAACTTTTTTTAAGTGTATTATAAAATATTAACTAATAACTAACTAATGTGTCTTTGGCTATTCCTGTATTTAAAAGTAAGGGTTTTGTAAGTAAATTAGCAAGTTTGTAAGTAAAGATGCATTTTAAGTTGTAAGTAACAGTATTGAAATATTAATGGAATATTCTGTACTTTTAAGAGAATCTACTGTCCAGTCATAGACATTTCAATCTACAGAGTATTTATTTGTTAATATAGCTAGTTTATTACTTTCAAATTCTAGATTTTATACAACAATCATTGTAAATACAGAACGTATTCTAAAATGTATAATAAAATATTAACTAATAACTAACTACTGTGTCTTTGTCTATTCCTGTATTTGATTCTTAAGGGTTTTGTAAGTAAAGTAGTACTTTTGTAAGTAAATAAGCATTTTAAAATGTAAGTAACAGTATGTAAATATTAATGGAATATTTTGTACTTTTTCTGTCTAGACGGTTTTACTTCCTCCATAAAAGTCAGCCCACACCACCAGACATTTACAGAGGCATATGACACGGAGTGCATTTTGTGATTATGGAACACAGCATGGGAGATTTGCCAGCATTATAACTGCTTTGATAGAAATAAACTCAAACAGTCCGGCTGCCAGCTAACATAACCACAGCACCAATTGAATGAAAGCGAGCGCTCTGTAGGTCAAAAACGTCATTTTCAAAACAATATTTTAAATGCATGAGTAGCCTATACCTTCCATATCAGTACAGACACTGAGGAAAGAATAACATAATCAAGAATGACTATGAAACACAGGATCAAATTAAGATCCTACATCTGTACATACCAAAGCTTCAATCGTTGGTCTATTGTATGCTTCCACGCATTCTCCTTAACTTCAGAACACTGTTTATCTTTCACAGAGAAGCTATAAGTCAGGACCCACACTCCCCTCTGACATTAGCATTCTAATGACCCCTCTTATCCTAGACCAGATAAAGAGCTTAGCACTCCCATGCGAATACAAGGATGAGAGAGTACTGGTTAGAGCCCTGGTGGGCACAGTAAACAACAAGCTATTTTTGCCCTGGATCATAAATCAGATGCATGGAGGATAATTAATGAACTCCTTCACTTATCTCAAATCTTTAACTTTGACTGAAACCATGGATGCTGGTAACCTGTTGGTAGAAATGACTATATTGTAGCGATAAACAGGTAGATCAAGCTTGGATCAAGTGCCATGCCGTGGTCAGTATGCCACGATGTGGCAGAGTCTGGAAGTGCTGCCATTCCACATACGTGTCACAATATCAGCTATGTATCGGCAATGTATCAGTATCAACTATGTATCAGCTATGTAAAAGTATCAACTATGTATCAACTATGTATCATCTATGATTCAGCTTTGTAACAGTATCAACTATGTATCAACTACGTATCAACTATGTAACAGTATCAACTATGTATCAACTATGCAACAGTATCAACTATGTAAGAGTATCAACTATGTAAGAGTATCAACTATGTATCAACTATGTAAGAGTATCAACTATGTAAGAGTATCAACTATGTAAGAGTATCAACTATGTATCAAATATGTAACAGTATCAACTATGTATCAACTATGTAACAGTATCAACTATGTATCAACTATGTAAGAGTATCAACTATGTAAGACTATCAACTATGTATCAACTATGTATCAACTATGTAACAGTATCAACTATGTATCAACTATGTAAGAGTATCAACTATGTAAGACTATCAACTATGTATCAACTATGTATTAACTATGTAACAGTATCAACTATGTATCAACTATGTAACAGTATCAACTATGTATCAACTATCTATCAACAATCTAACAGTATCACCTATGTAACAGTATCAACAATGTATCAACTATGTATCAACTATCTAACAGCATCAACTATGTATAAACTGTGTATCAACTATGTATGAACTATGTAACAGTATCAACTATGTAACAGTATTACCTATGTATCAACTATGTAACAACTAGCTAACCACATCAACTATGTAACAACTATGTAACAACTATGTAACAGTATCAACAATGTAACAACTAGGTAACAGCATCAACTATGTAACAACTAGGTAACAGTATCAACTATGTATCAACAATGTAACAGTATCAACTATGTATCAACTACGTAACAGCATCAGCTATATATCAACTATGTATCAACTATGTAACAGTATCAACTATGTAACAGTATCAACTATGTAACAGTATCAATTATGTATCAACTATGTAACAGTATCAACTATGTAACAGTATCAACTATGTATCAACTATGTAACAGTATAAACTATGTATCAACTATGTAATAGAATCAACTATGTATCAACTATGTAACAGCATCAACTATGTATCAACTATGTAACAGTATCAACTATGTATCAGCTATGTATCAACTATGTATCAACAATCTAACAGTATCAACTATGTAACAGTAACAACTATGTAACAGAATCAACTATGTATCAACTATGTAACAGCATCAACTACATATCAACTATGTAACAGTATCAACTATGTAACAGTATCAACCATGTATCAACTATGCAACAATATTACCTATGTATCAACTACAGTGCCTTGCGAAAGTATTCGGCCCCCTTGAACTTTGCGACCTTTTGCCACATTTCAGGCTTCAAACATAAAGATATAAAACTGCATTTTTTTGTGAAGAATCAACAACAAGTGGGACACAATCATGAAGTGGAACGACATTTATTGGATATTTCAAACTTTTTTAACTAATCAAAAACTGAAAAATTGGGCGTGCAAAATTATTCAGCCCCTTTACTTTCAGTGCAGCAAACTCTCTCCAGAAGTTCAGTGAGGATCTCTGAATGATCCAATGTTGACCTAAATCACTAATGATGATAAATACAATCCACCTGTGTGTAATCAAGTCTCCGTATAAATGCACCTGCACTGTGATAGTCTCAGAGGTCCGTTAAAAGCGCAGAGAGCATCATGAAGAACAAGGATCACACCAGGCAGGTCCGAGATACTGTTGTGAAGAAGTTTAAAGCCGGATTTGGATACAAAAAGATTTCCCAAGCTTTAAACATCCCAAGGAGCACTGTGCAAGCGATAATATTGAAATGGAAGGAGTATCAGACCACTGCAAATCTACCAAGACCTGGCCGTCCCTCTAAACTTTCAGCTCATACAAGGAGAAGACTGATCATAGATGCAGCCAAGAGGCCCATGATCACTCTGGATGAACTGCAGAGATCTACAGCTGAGGTGGGAGACTCTGTCCATAGGACAACAATCAGTCGTATATTGCACAAATCTGGCCTTTATGGAAGAGTGGCAAGAAGAAAGCCATTTCTTTAAAGATATCCATAAAAGTGTTGTTTAAAGTTTGCCACAAGCCACCTGGGAGACACACCAAACATGTGGAAGAAGGTGCTCTGGTCAGATGAAACCAAAATTGAACTTTTTGGCAACAATGCAAAACGTTATGTTTGGCGTAAAAGCAACACAGCTCATCACCCTGAACACACCATCCCCACTGTCAAACATGGTGGTGGCAGCATCATGGTTTGGGCCTGCTTTTCTTCAGCAGGGACAGGGAAGATGGTTAAAATTGATGGGAAGATGGATGGAGCCAAATACAGGACCATTCTGGAAGAAAACATGATGGAGTCTGCAAAAGACCTGAGACTGGGATGGAGATTTGTCTTCCAACAAGACAATGATCCAAAACATAAAGCAAAATCTACAATGGAATGGTTCAAAAATAAACATATCCAGGTGTTAGAATGGCCAAGTCAAAGTCCAGACCTGAATCCAATCGAGAATCTGTGGAAAGAACTGAAAACTGCTGTTCACAAATGCTCTCCATCCAACCTCACTGAGCTCGAGCTGTTTTGCAAGGAGGAATGGGAAAAAATTTCAGTCTCTCGATGTGCAAAACTGATAGAGACATACCCCAAGCGACTTACAGCTGTAATCGCAGCAAAAGGCGGCGCTACAAAGTATTAACTTAAGGGGGCTGAATTATTTTGCACGCCCAATTTTTCAGTTTTTGATTTGTTAAAAAAGTTGTAACAGTATTAACCATGTATCAACTATGCAACAATATCACCTATGTATCAACTATGTATCAACTATCTATCATCTTTGTATCAGCGTTGTAACATTATCAACTGTGTATCAACTATGTAACAGTATCAACTATGTATCAGCGTTGTAACAGTATCAACTATGTATCAACTATGTAACAGTATCAACTATTTAACAGCATCAACTATGTATCAACTACGTATCAACTATGTATCAGTACCAACTATGTATCAGCTATGGAACAGTATAAACTATGCATCATCTATGTAACAGTATCAACTATGTTTCAACTATGTAACAGTATCCACTATGTATCAACTATGTAACAGCATCAACTATGTATCAACTATGTATCATCTATGTAACAGTACCAACTATGTATCAACTATGTATCAACTATGTAACAGTACCAACTATGTATCAGCTATGGAACAGTATAAACTATGCATCATCTATGTAACAGTATCAACTATGTTTCAACTATGTAACAGTATCAACTATGTATCAACTATGTAACAGCATCAACTATGTATCAACTATGTAACAGTACCAACTATGTATCAGCTATGGAACAGTATAAACTATGCATCATCTATGTAACAGTATCAACTATGTTTCAACTATTTAACAGTATCAACGATGTATCAACTATGTAACAGTATCAACTATGTAACAGTATCAACTATGTAACAGTATCAATTATGTATCAACCATGTATCAACTGTGTATCAACTATGTAACAGTATAAACTATCTATCATCTATGTATCAGCATTGTAACATTATCAACTACCATAATTGCTGGTCTATAAGCCGCTACTTTTTTCCCACGCTTTGAACCTCGCGGTTTATACAATGACGCGGCTCATTTATGGATTTTTCCCGCTTTCACAAGATTCATGCCGCCAAAAAACTGAGCACCGTCACATAATGTGACGTAAATCGAGCGCGCTCAAACTTCCCATCATTCTGATTACGGTAGTAATTTTGTCACCCTCATCATGGCAAAGACACTGAGAAATGCATATGATGCAGCTTTCAAATTGAAGGCGATCGATCTGGCTGTTGGAAAAGGAAATAGAGCTGTTGCATGGGAGCTTGGCCTTAATCAATGATAAGACGTTGGAAACAGCAGCTGGGGGAACTGACTCAGTGCAAAAAGACAACAAAAGCTTTCAGAGGGAAGAAAAGCAGATGGCCCGAACTAGAAAATGAGCCTGAAGACTGGGTCAACACACAGAGAGCAGACGGCCGAGGTGTTTCAACTGTGCAGATCCGACTGAAAGCCAAAACAATCGCCACCGCAATGAAGTATAAGGATTTTAGAGGTGGACCATCGTGGTGTCTAAGATTTATGAGACGTACAGGCCTGTCCATCAGGGTACGGACGAGTCTGTGTCAGCAGCTCCCTCCCGACTACGAGGAAAAAGTTTCAAACTTCCGCAAATTCACTGATGCAAAGATAGAGGAGCATTCCATTGGCCCGCACGACATCATAAATATGAATGAGGTTCCTCTGACGTTTGACCTGCCTCTCACTCGGACTGTCAACAGGAAAGGCGAATCATCCGTCACGCTGAAAACAACTGGGCATGAAAAAACACACTTCACCTGTGTTCTGAGCTGCACGGCATCGGGAAAAAAGCTTCCACCGATGTTGATTTTTAAACGCATGACGATGCCAAAAGAAACATTCCAGAGAGGAATTGTTATGAAAGTCAAAAAGAAAGGATGGATGACGGAAGGCCTAATGCATGAATGGCATACGGAGTGTTACGGCAAGCGACCGGGAGGATTCTTTCACAAGAACAAGGCTTTGCTCGTGTTGGACAGCATGAGGGCCCACATAACAGATTCTGTGAAAGAAGCCATCAAGAGGACAAACTCAATTCCAGCTGTGATTCCTGGGGGCACAACAAAGTATTTGCAGCCACTGCATATCAGTGTAAATCGTGCATTTAAGGTGGCACTCCGTGTTTAGTGGGAGTCTTGGATGACAAGTGGCGAGAAATCCTTCACTAAAACGGGCCGCATGCGAAGAGCCACTTATGGTCAAGTCTGCCAGTGGGTCCTGACAGCGTGGAGCATTGTCAAAAATCCACTATCATCAACGGGTTTCGAAAGGCTGGACTGCTGCGTGTTGAAGGGGCAGCATGAGCTCAGCGGGGTATTTGCCTCCGGATGAAAGTGATGAGAGCAACAATGAAAACGATCCAACATCGGATGAAGCAATTCTGAGGCTATTCAACTCCGAAACCGAAGGAGATGACTTCAGTGGTTTCAGTGCACAGGAGGAGGAAGATAGTGACCAATGACTTTACTGGTAGGCTACTGTTTAATTTTTGTTACAAGCCGTGTTTCGTTAAAGCCTATTTATTTTTGTTACAAGCCGTATTTCGTTAAAGCCTATTTATTTTTGTTACAAGCCGTGTTTTGTTTAAAGCCTGTGTAAAGTTAATTTGTTTCAATGTACCGGTAGGCACCTGCGGCTTATAGACATGTGCGGCGTATTTATGTACAAAATACTTCTTTTTTTTAAAAATCAGTTGGTGCGGTTTATATTCAGGTGTGCTTAATAGTCCAGCAATTACGGTATGTATCAACTGTGTAACAGTATCAACTACGTATCAACTATGTATCAGCGTTGTAACAGTATCAACTATGTATCAACTATGTAACAGTATCAACTATGTATCAACTATGTAACAGTATCACCTATGTATCAACTATGTATCAACTATGTATCAACTACGTAACAGTATCAACTATGTATCAACTATGTATCAACTATGTAACAGTATCAACTATGTTTCAACTATGTAACAGTATCAACTATGCATCAACTATGTATCAACTATGTATCAACTATGTATCAACTACGTAACAGTATCAACTATGTATCAACTATGTATCAACTATGTAACAGTATCAACTATGTTTCAACTATGTAACAGTATCAACTATGCATCAACTATGTTTCAACTATGTAACAGGATCAACTATGTATCAACTATGTATCAACTATGTATCAACTATGTAAGAGTATCAACTATTTAACAGCATCAACTATGTATCAACTATGTAACAGTATCAACTATGTATCAACTAAGTAACAGCATCAACTATGTATCAACTATGTAACAGTATCAACTATGTAACAGTATCAACTACTATCATTGGGTTTACTTGATAGCTACCTACACAAATAGCTAGCTAGAACAAAGTGTTAAATTCATTAAAAAGATTAAAAGCAATACAACTATGTATCAACTATATATCAACTATGTAACAGCATCAACTATATATCAACCATGTAACAGCATCAACTATGTAACAACTATGTAACAGTATCAACTATTTAACAGCATCAACTATGTATCAACTGTGTATCAACTATGTAACAGTACGCACACATGATTGTAAGTCGCTTTGGATAAAAGCGTCTGCTAAATGGCATATATTATTATTATTATTAGTACCAACTATGTATCAACTATGTAACAGTATCAACTATGTATCAGCTATGGAAAAGTATCAACTATGTATCAACTATGTAACAGTATCAACTATGTATCAACTATGTAACACTATCAATTATGTATCAACTATGTAACAGTATCAACTATGTAATGGTATCAACTATGTGTCAACCATGTATCGCCTATGTATTAACTATGCAACTGTATCAACTATGTAACAGTATCAACTGTGTATTAACTATGTAACAGCATCAACTATGTAACAGTATCAACTATGTATCAACCATGTATCAACTATGTATCAACTATGTAACAAGTGTCAACTATGTATCAACCATGTATCAACTATGTATCAACTATGTAACAGCATCAACTATGTATCAACCATGTATCAACTATGTATCAACTATGTAACAAGTGTCAACTATGTAACAGTATCAACTATGTATCAACTATGCAACAGTATCAACTATGTGTCAACTATGTATCAACTATGTATCAACTATGTAACAGTGTCAACTATGTTACAGTATCAACTATGTATCAACTATGTAACAGTATCAACTATGTATCAACTATGCAACAGTATCAACTATGTATCAACCATGTATCAACTATGTAACAGTGTCAACTATGTTACAGTATCAACTATGTATCAACTATGTATCAACTATGTATCAACTATGCACCAGTATCAACTATGTATCAACCATGTATCAACTATGTATCAACTATGTAACAGTGTCAACTATGTTACAGTATCAACTATGTATCAACTATGCAACAGTATCAACTATGTGTCAACTATGTAACAGCATCAACTATCTATCAACTATGTATCTGTTTTGTAACAGCATCAACTATGTATCAACTGTGTAACAGAATCAACTATTTGTCTACTATGTATCAACTATGTAACAGTATCAACTACAGTTGATGCCGGAAGTTTACATACACCTTAGCCAACTACATTTAAACTCAGTTTTTCAAAATTGCTGACATTTAAACCTAGTAAGAATTCCCTGTCTTAGGTCAGTTAGGATCACCACTTTATTTTAACAATGTGAAATGTCAGAATAATAGATAACTTAGGTCAAAAGTTTGGTGTAACTGAGTCAGAGTTGGTGTAACTGAGTCAGGTTTGTAGGCCTTCTTGCTCGCACATGCTTTTTCAGTTCTGCCCACAATTTTCTATAGGATAGGGCCATAGGATTGAGGCTTTAACTTCCTGACTGATGTCTTGAGATGTTTCAATATATCCACATTATTTTCCTTCCTCATTATGCATCTATTTTGTGAAGTGCACCAGCCCCTCCTCCAGCAAAGCACCCCCACAACATGATGCTGCCACCCCCGTGTTTCACTGTTGGGATGGTGTTCTTTGGCTTCCAAGCCTCCCCCTTTTTCTTCCAAACATAATGAAGGTCATTATGGCCAAACAGTTATATTTTTGCGTCATCAGATCAGAGGACATTTCTCCAATAAGTAAGATCTTTGTCCCCATGTGCAGTTACAAACCGTAGTCTGGCTTTTTTATTGGGGTTTTGGAGCAGTGGCTTCTTCCTTGCTGAGCAGCCTTTCAGGTTAAGTCGATATAGGACTCTGTGGATATAGATACTTTTGTACCTGTTTCCTCCAGCATCTTCACAAGGTCCTTTGCTGTTGTTCCGGGATTGATTTGCACTTTTAGCACCAAAGTGCATTAATCTCTAGGAGACAGAATGCGTCTCTTTCCTGAGCAGTATGACGGCTGCGTGGTCCCATGGTGTTTATACTTGCGTACTATTGTTTGTACAGATGAACGTGGTACCTTCAGGCGTTTGGAAATTGCTCCCAGGGATGAACCAGACTTGTGGAGGTCTACAATTTGTTTTCTGAGGTCTTGGCTGATTTCTTTTGATTTCCCCATGACGTCAAGCAAAGAGGCACTGAGTGTGAAGGTAGGCCTTGAAATACATCCACAGGTACACCTCCAATTGACTCAAATGACGGCAATTAGCCTATCAGAAGCTTCTAAAGCCATGACATATTTTTCTGGAATTTTCCAAGCTGTTTAAAGGCACAGTCAACGTATTGTATGTAAACTTCTGATCCCCTGGAATTGTGATACAGTGAATTATAAGTTAAATAATTTGTCTGTAAACAATTATTGGAAAAATTACTTGCCAAAACTATAGTTTGTTAACAAGACATTTGTGGAGTGGTTGAAAAACAAGTTTTAATGACTCCAACCTAAGTGTATGTAAACTTCCAACTTTAACTGTATGTAACAGTATCAACTATGTAACAGCTTTGTAACAGTATCAACTATGTATCAACTTTGTATCACCTATGTATCAACTATGTATCACCTATGTAACAGTATAAATTATGTATCAACTCTGTATCAACTATGTATCAACTATGTAACAGTATCAACTATGTATAAACTATGTATCAACTATTTATCAACTATGTAACAATATCAATTATGTATCAACTATGTAACAGTATAAACTATGTATCAACTATGCATCAACTATGTATCAACAATGTATCAACTATGTATCAACTATTGATCAACTATGTGTCAACTATGTAACAGTATCACCTATGTATCAACTATGTAACAGCATCAACTATGTAACAGTATCAACTATGTAACAGTATCAACTATGTAACAGTATCAACTATGTAACAGCATCAACTATGTAACAGTATCAACTATGTAACAGCATCAACTATGTAACAGCATCGACTATGTAACAGTATCAACTATGTAACAGCTAGGTATCAACAGCTATGTTTCAGTATCAACTTCTGAGTAGTGCAGCGGTCTAAGGCACTACATGCAAGAGGCATTCCTACATTCCCTGTTTCGGTTCCAGGCTGTATCATATCCAGCCATGATTGGGAGTCCCTTCAGGTGGTACAGCTATGTGTCTGCCATGCATTAGATATTTAGCCATAATCTATGCATCAGCTATGTATCAATGATGTATCAAGCCGCAGAGAGACAAACTGATCCTCAGGTCAATAGAGACACCGCTTTGGCACCTCTCAGTCTGGAGAGAGAGTATGATCCCTTATCTTAACAACCCTAATGTGAGAGAGGATGAGCTAGGATATGCATATCACTGGAGAGGTGAGGTGTTGGATATCTGAGGAATTAAAATGAAGCGCCTGTTTCATCAGCTTGCCAAGGGCATTTGATGTGTTAATAGAAAGCTTAAACCAGCCAAACACACCAACAAAGGAAAATAATTAGACTTATGTTGTTTACCTGAAATATACAATTCACCATGCAAGCTGGGAATAAAACTAGTTCACGTTGATTTGCTAATCAACCTAAGATCATAAAGATGGCAAGATTTTCTTATGCTTATCCCTTATTCTGGTTAAAGGGACCATCATCACATGTTAGAAATCTCCTGTAGAGTTGAGAAGTATATACAACAACAAAAAAGAAAACATACAAAAATAATATTTCATAATTCAAAATTGATAATACAAAAAGTTATGAGTGTTAGAAAATGTAACACCGACAAAACACTACTACGATACAAAGTCATGGCAAAGAACTATGTCTCATATTTTGGCTTCACTAACCTCGATGAACTAGCCAGTAGCTAAACACTCATAATATTACATTTGCAACACATTCAGAAGGGTCAGATTTAGAGGTTAGGCTGAGGTTATGAGAGGAGACGGGAATGCTACCTTCTGACCTGTTCTTCAGTGCATCTGTCAGTTCTGTCAGTGCCACAGAGGTGAGACACATCTCACTCACCATGCTTCCTTTAAAAAAATAGAAGGAAATCAGTCAGTGGAGAGTCAACTACTCTAGTAGTTTTAATTCTACCCATTCTCCAATGTGGGCATTATATTTGTACTCACCATTGGTTGTGTTGCTGTGAGACACGCTATGTGTGTGTGTGTGTGTGTGTGTGTGTGTGTGTGTGTGTGTGTGTGTGTGTGTGTGTGTGTGTGTGTGTGTGTGTGTGTGTGTGTGTGTGTGTGTGTGTGTGTGTGTGTGTGTGTGTGTGTATGTGTGTGTGTGTTTGTGTGTATTCTGGCCATGTTTTAGGTCTCATCAACAGAGCTCTACACCTATGAGGGAAGGGGTTAAATGTGACTCTCTTCTGTGGGAACATTCTCTTATGACCGGTTCCACAACCACTGCAATCCACACTCCCGGGGTGGGAAAGGTAGAGGTGCCAAATAGCACCTCAGGCCCAGAAACACAGCTAAGACCACAAAAACACAATGTTATTTCTGTGCACAGGGGTTATGAATATGGAAAAGGAGTTAGAGGTTGTTAATGATCAAATTACTCTTTCCAAAAGTTGTCATTAGAGCCCAGTTTCAAGTTTTGTATACAGACAATTACTATAGACTAGTTTTCACCCACATGTGTGATATCGCATTGAGACATCCCCAGACAAGTATTTATTTTTGCATCCAGTGACTAATTCAATTGCTGCATAGAAAGTCACCCATCACCTTGATCTTGGCAGAGCCAATCTCTTCAGAACAAGACTCGCTATAAATTGTGATACAACATTGGCAAATAATAGTCAAAACAGCTATATTCCCTCTGTTTCCCAAGGCAGTGTAGGAGTTGTCTGCTTGTTTAAACAGAGGAGAGGTGTGACCTTCACACATTACAGCTGGCACACTTCTTTTACCAGTGAGGTCTGCTGAGATCCATGGGACTATTGGTCATTGAGAATAACAAGATTCTGCTGAAGGCCGGCAATGTGTTATGTAGATATAGGATAGTATTTGAGTTTTTAGTTATTTGCATAATCTGCATTCCAAAACACAAATATAATAATTATAACTGTTTTTAACAGTCCCCACCCACTGGGCACAGACGTCAGTTCAACGTCTAGTTTTGATTTACATGTGGTGACGTTGTCAAATAATTTCACTGTGAAAAAAAAAATCCAACCAGTTTTCCACATTGATTCAGCGTCATCACATTGCATTTTTTATGGTGTGGAAACAACCTTGATTCAACCAGTTGTTGTCCTCTGTCCATATTAATTCATCAATACATCTGTCCATATTAAATAATCAATACATTCCTATCCGATACTGCCCAATTTAGTGAATTGTTAAAAACAATAATCTCCCCCACCATGAATTCTTGAACTTGATGCATATTTCATTCTAATCTGCCTGCCACCTAACACCTGGCTCTAGGATGGTGTTTCCCAGGAACTCCGTAATTCTAGTGTGATCTGTACTTGGGCACTTTGAAGTCCAGGCACCCTGATGGTGCCATATCACACCTGCCTGTAGGATAAATTGGGGAGCAGCTCTGGGGTCCTCCAGTACTCCTCACAGCCTCTCCAAGGACAGACAAACTGAAGATATTCATAGCTCAGAAAACATCGCAGTAATGGAGTCCGTTGATTTCGCTAAACTCTTGTTTCTCCAGGCTGGAGAGCATCTGATGGACAGTGATGGCTTTCTGAAGCCGAGCTGTCCCAGCTCCGACCCTGGTTATTACAGTGCCTGTAGTAGCCTGTCACCTGCCTCCTCCATTGACTCCTTCTGCCTCTCTCCCCCTTGTTTACAGTGGGGAGGTGGTCAGGAGAAGGAAGATTCCGACGCTTCCAGCTGCATCATCCATGTTGCCAAAAGAAAGAGGATAGAAAAACTCCCAGCTCAGGAGAAGAGGTCTAGGTCCAAGTTCCCTGGGAAGAAGCGGGAGAGCGCCAGCGAGAGGGAGAAGCTGAGGATGAGAGACCTGACAAAAGCCCTCAACCACCTCAGGACCTACCTGCCCCCCTCTGTGGCTCCGGCTGGACAGACTCTGACCAAGATCGAGACCCTGCGCCTCACCATCAGGTACATCTCCCACCTGTCAGCCCAGCTAGAGCTCAGCGAGAAGGAGCCATGCCTGAAAAGAGAGATGGAAACCACACCACGCCAGTATATTCCACAATGCCCTCAGGGAAGCTCCATGTCTGGACAATGGTATCAGGAGAGACTACAGGGGAACATCCAGAGCAATGATCAATACTGTCTGCCACTGGTCACATCATGTACCAACAACACAGAACCACAACCAAACTACCTGACATCAGCGGTCTCCTATCAGGACATGATCTTATATCCGGTAAATATGCCTCTATATCACCTCTATAATATTGTCTGTAATCTTCTAATTCATATTATCCAAAAGCAAACCATTGCGTCTGTTGAGAAACAGCAATTTATAAAGCAGATAGTTTATATCCCATGTCCTCTTTGAATTCTACATTTGATCTGAAACTAATAGGAATGTACTCTCTTCTACAGATGCACAACCAGGTGTTACAAAGTGACATCAAGTCATTTGATATGGCCTACTACCAATAATGAGTGAAGAGGTGAAAACACCTGAAGATACAGTGCCTAGATCAGAGACATTATGGACAAAATGTTTTTACCTAAATATCTATTTATAAACTGTGATATTGACAATTGTTGGTTGTTTCAATGAAAGTGATAATATGTATGCAGCTATTTATGAGATTATATTTTTCTAAATCTAATTTATGCGTGTCTTGGATCATATTTTTTTATAAAAACAGACAATAATATTGCTTTGTGTATTTTATTAATTGAATAATTAAACAAACTCGAACATGTTTTGACCTTCAGTAAACCTAATTACAATTTATGAAATATATCCATTGACTGATGAATATAAGGAATACTTCAAATGTGGCTGGCTACCTTAGTGAGATTAGTAAACAGGCCTACAAAATTGTTTGTTTCAACTTTATAAACGAGTGATATCCTTTAACCTTGATGCAAATGCTTGATGATGAGGATAAAACATCTGATAGTTAACTCTAACACATTAGGCCACTAATCCCGTGCAAGGACTAACCTAAAGTAGGCTAATTCTGCACAAATATTATGCAATTTGTAATCGTATAGTATCCCTGAATCGTCCTGCATCGCTAAACAACCTTCGCGCTCAGCTCACCTCAGCCTCGCCCAATCTTTATTTTTTTAAACAAACATTACTATAGCCATATATTCGATGAAAATGCTTTTTTCTCAAAAGATCGTTTTATTTAGGACATATATGATTTTCATTGCAAACCAGAGATGAGATTTTTGCCAGCTGGGCTCCCGTGTGGCGCAGCGGTCTAAGGCACGCCATCTCAGTGCAAGAGTAGCTGGTTCGAACCCAAGCTGCATCACATCCGGCCGTGATTGGGAGTCCGATAGGGAGGCACACGATTGGCCCAACGTCGTCCGGGTTTGGCCGTCATCGTAAATAACAATGTGTTCTTAATTAAATGACTTGCCTAGTTATTTAAAGGGTAAAAAAAGAAATAATCAGCAGACATGCTGAGGGATGCTTTAAAAAAAAAAAAATACAGTAGGCCATATTCCTATTGTATCCGACAAAAAAAAGGCGCCCGGTAAGATGAAAATAAACTTGAGTTAACTATTGACAAAGATATTTACGAAAATATATACAGGTAAATCGGAGCAGATCTGCATATTAGGCTACAGCAGGTCGCATATTGTAACCTAACCTAACGTAGCGGTCGCAAAAGAAACGCCTGACCCTAGTTTTTGGTTTTCAACGGAAAAGGAACCTAGGTTGAATTAGCTGAATCCATGAACAACGAATACATCCCGTTGTTGGAAACGATTTGTGACTGCGTTTCTTTCTCACGCGTTGAAGGCGAAACGAAGCTGACGTTTCACTGGACGTACAGGCGGTTGGAGAGGAAACGGTATAAACATCCCATGACAAACTTTTTTACATTTTTATTTTTAACCTTTATTTAACTAGGCAAGTCAGTTAAGAACAAATTCTTATTTACAATCACGGCCTACCCTGGCGACGCTGGGCCAATTGTGCGCCGCCTTATGGCACTCCACATCACGGCCGGATGTGATACAGCCTAACATCAATAGCTATACGAAATATATACAAGTGTCTAGTCATAGTACAAAAGTCAAATTTGCTATATTATTTTATCACTCCCCTCACAACCTTTTTAGTATGTAAAATGTTAGAAGGCCTAACTAATAACTTTGTGTATTGGATGGTAGATCAAACACATATTCAATCTTCCTTACACAGGGGTGTTAATTGAACCATCATGGGGCTTGTAAGGGTTTCAGAGGATTTTCAGGGGCTGGAAGTTGAGCTAATTGACAATAAAGCTTCATTTCTTCCTGGCCTGAGTAAACAAATGAGACCTATAAGCCCAGCAAAAGCCCTCTTTTCTTATTCATTCAGTACAGACAGCACCATGTTTACTCAAACGAGTAGCTTTTTCTGGGTGAAATATCTTCATTTCAGATTCCACAAGACTGATCTACAGTAGCCTACATTAGTCCAATATCAAGATGGCAGTCATGAGGTATGTTTTTCTGTGCACAGCCATGATATACTGTAAATTGCTTGTAGAGTAAACCTTAAAGGGGTGGGTGGTCAGACTAGGCAGGTAAAGCTTAAATCTCTGCATGTGCTGTGGGTGAGTCAAGGTGACAGCTAGTCCCCCTGCTATCCATGTGTCCTGATTCCCAGACAGTCAGTGGCAGAATGTCACACTCTGCATCTGTCCCTTTCCCATCTACTTGCTCTTGCCAACACTTTGAAGGCCATTAACATGACAGCTTGACAACCGTTTTGTAATGGACAGGTTTATTGTTTTTCAACAAAATAGCATATAATCAAAATTATTTCTCTGAAACTGTAACATAATAGAAGTTCATAGACACTCATAACATTGTGCTCTGGAAAATTGATATGGTATATTGACTAAATGTTATCACCAGGAAGTTAATGACCTTACCCCAACATTTCTGATTTAAAACCCGGTGCAGTCTAAAACATGATTTTCCTGTGTTTTATATTTCCACACTTTGAGGTTGGAATAATTCTGGGAAATTGTGAAAATTAAGATAATGTTCTATTAGTGTAAGAGCTGTTTGAAAAGATTGCTTAAAATTTCAGCCTGTTTTGGTGGGAGGCGGTAAATTAGTTAATCGAGCAATAAGAGAGTTCCAAACCTCTCTGCCAACAGCTATTTTTCAGTATTCCCATCACCACTCCAAGCACTCCGTCAGTCCTAGCAAAATTCTTGCTTGGGAAATTGCTCTTTGCTAAGAAGCTATTTTTATTTTTTACCATTTTAATTTAAAACAATCACAGCAATGTACTTAATTGTGACCCAGAAATGATTTGTTATTTAGATTTTAAAAAACTACTGCATTAGATGTTTAACATACAATTAAAACCCAGCAAATAATCTAAGCACTTTGTCTGCCATAGTAAAATAACATATTTAAACCTGTTGGACAACCAAAGAATTGAGGAGTTTAGGCAATCTCACTCAAGAACCAGTCCCACACTTTCTTCTTGTTCTCATCCACCCATTTGATATTGGCTTTAGTTCTCTCAATGGACTGCTCCAAAGCCAAGGTCCCTGAGCCAAAACCAATATTAGAGTTGTCCTCCTTGAATTTCTGGAGCTGACATCATGAAAAACAAAGTTACATTTTAGTCTTAGTAACTATTCCCCAGGTCATTGGTGTGAATGAGAATGTGTTCTATATTTGACTAAATACAAATATAGTCAGTACAATTCTTAATAAAGTAAGCTATTTATTAACAGTACAGCAAAAGAAAGTACTGTACACCCAGTCATTGAAACACTTCAATTAAAACATTACCTGCTCAAGTTCAGCTTTAGTTGAGAATCTCATTGTCACACCACTTATAAGATTGGCAAATGAGAAGGATCCAACACCATACCTAGGAATTATGACAATTACAAGTTAATAATGTCCATACACAAACCAAATATACACTGAGTGTACAAAATATTAAGAACACCTGCTCTTTCCATGACTAGGTTTTCACCTCGTCAGTCTATGATCCCTTATTGATGTCACTTGTTAAATCCACTTTAATCAGTGTAGATGAAGGGGAGGAGACAAGTTATAGAAGGATTTTTAAGACTTCAGACAACTGAGACATGGATTGTGTATGTGTGCCATTCAGAGGGTGAATGGGCAAGACAAAATATGTAAGTGCCTTTGAACGGGGTATGGTAGTAGGTGCCAGGCGCACCGGTTTGTGTCAAGAACTGCAACACTGCTGGGGTTTTCACGCTCAACAGTTTCGTGTGTGTATCAAGAATGGTCCACTACCCAAAGGGCATCCAGCCAACTTGACACAACTGGGACGCATATGAAGTCAACATGGGCCAGCATCCCTGTGGAACGCTTTGTACACCTTGTAGAGTCCATACCCAGTCGAACTGAGGCTGTTCTGAGGGCAACAGAGGGTGCAACTCTCTGGTGTTCCTAATGTTTTGTACACTCACTGTATTTGATTTACTGATATAAGTGCCTTTTGGGGGTACAACTTACTGTGTGAACATGTACTCCCAGTTCTGTGTCACAAAGTCCCAAGCCAATGTTTGGCCTTGAACATTACTGGAGATGTACACGATGACAGACGTTGCATCCTGCTTACGGATTTTGTCTGAATCCAAAGTGTATCTCAAGTACCTGAATTGAGTCCATAGAGTGTTGATACGTTTAGACAGATTGTTATAATTGACTGTATTTGTCAATATGAAGACAATGGAAAGCGAAAACAGTTCAATATGATACAGTGCATTCGGAAAGTATTCAGACCCCTTGACTTTTTCCACATTTTGTTACGTTACAGCCTTATTCTAAAATATATAAAATAAATACAATTCCTCAGCAATCTACACACAATAGCCCATAATGATAAATCGAAAACATTATTATTACTATTATTTTTTACAACTTGATTGGAGTCCACCTGTGGTAAATTCAATTGATTGGACATGATTTGGAAAGGCACACACATCTGTCTATATAACATCTCACAGTTCACAGTGCATGTCAGAGCAAAAACCAAACCATGAGGTCTAACGAATTGTCCGTAGAGCTCTGAGACAGGATTGTGTCGAGGCACAGATCTGGGGAAGGGTACCTAAACATTTCTTCAGTATTGAAGGACCCTAACAACACAGTGGCCTCCATCATGCTTAGATGGAAGAAGTTTGGAACCACCAAGACTCGTCCTAGAGCTGACCACTCGGCAAAACTGAGCAATCGGGGGAGAAGGACCTTCGTCAGGGAGGGTTTTTTCAGCGGCAGGGACTGGGAGACTGGTCAGGATCGAGGCAAAGATGAACGGAGCAAAGTACAGAGAGATCCACGATGAAAACCTACTCTAGAGCGCTCAGGACCTCAGACTGGGGCGAAGGTTCACCTTTCAACAGAACAACGACCCTAAGCACACAGCCAAGCCAGTACAAGAGTAGCTTTGGGATAAGTCTCTGAATGTCCTTGAGTGGCCCAGCCAGAGCACAGACTTGAACCCGAGCGAACATCTCTGGAGAGACCTGAAAATAGCTGTGCAGTGAAGCTCCCCATCCAACCTGACAGAGCTTGAGAGGATCTGCAGAGAAGAATGGGAGAAACTCCCCAAATACAAGTGTGCCAAACTTGTAGCATCATACCCAAGAAGACTCGAGAGTGTAATCGCTGCCAAAAGTGCTTCAAAAAAGTACTGAGTAAAGCTTCTGAATACTTATGTAAATGTGATGTTTTTATTTGGAATACATTGGCAAACATTCCTAAAAAAACAATTTTGGCTTTGCAATTGTAGGGTATTGTGTGTTGATTGATGAGGGGAAATAAACATTTAATCCATTTTAGAATAAGGCTGTAACGTAACAAAATGTTGAAAGAATCAAGTGGTCTGAATACTTTCCGAATGTACCGTATGTCTAACAGTACCCTCACAAAATAACCAGATGTAACCTACTTATTCAGAAGTTCATGGTCCTTAGTACATGCCAGAGATGACATCAGTTTGTCTGCATCGCTAGCAATAGTGGCAGTCTTGAACATGTTCCAACCAAAATCCCACTCTGCAGCCCCGCCTGCTGCAATGGCACTGCAGTACACTGTCGTCCTCAAATTAGGATGTATCCTGATATCAAATGTTTTACATTGTTGTTACAGGGTAGTATTCTTTGTTGTTGAAAACCACGCAAAAAAATCCAGATATACGGTAGTATAGGCTAAATTGATACCAGACACTTCCTATAGTTTATAAATCAATAGATAACCAATATGAACTCACAGATTGTTGTCAGGGTCAGCCTTCCATTGACGGTACCAGCTTTTAGTCAGATTCTGACACTCAACCAGTCCACTGCTACAGGCCATCCTAATGGCATTCACCTGGTTGTACCTGGAAGTGAAAGGTATTCATTGTTGTTATTATAAAGCCTTATACTGCTTTCAGACCACATCAAATACACCATATCAATGCTCTGGATCATTCCACTCACTGCTCATTATGGCCATCAGGAACTTTACTCCAGTCTGCAGTAATGGTCTTGAAGTGTTGAAAAAGGGGTGTCACCAGATTCCTCACATAATGCTATGACAAGGACAGAGAATAAGATTCTGCGTATGTATTAAAGTAAGATCAGTATATCTATATCAGTTTCAAAATATCTCATGTGTAATTGTTACAAATTAAATGACATTCTACCTGCATAGTCCCATAGACCTCAGTGCGATCAAACATGAGGTAAAAATAATCCAAGTTGTTCAGAGCCGACTCCCACGGTATATATTCAATTTCTTTGGAGAGGTATTTTGTCGTTTTCAGAGCTAATGTTGTGGGAATTAACTTTGCCCTGTGTAGAGAAATAAGGTTTAGAAATACAATCACCAAAATATGATGCACACAACACTTTGTAACATTGTAGTGGTTCAAAAACGTCGAAACCCCAACCTTGCTAGATTAAAAGCATCATCCACAAGTTGTGCTCTGTTGATAACTGGTATGACCTGCAAGAAAAACAAAAATCTGACTCTTATCAATGTTGTATTGAAGCAAAATAACAGTAATACCCTTCGAACATGTGATGAGTCAGATTGTCCTTTTACCTGGTGATTAGTGCTCAGTTGGAAGAGGAGACGTTCCCAGTTGCCAAGGTCATAGTTAACCCTGTAGTATCCAGTCACATTGATGTTTGCTAGTACCCAGTGACCACTTGTCAATTTATTGTTTAGGGCTGAGGGGGGAAATGAATTCATGACAGTGAAGCTACGGAGAGTAGATCAAATCTGCATGTTATTTCATAGGACTATTTTATGTGTTCATATTCGTCAACAGTTTTCTACAGACGGCACCAGTTAAAAGGTTCTGTATTCGTACCCTCTTTCTCAAGCAGCCATATCTCTTTCTGAACCACTCCTGCTTCCATCCATTTGATTGGTACTATCCACTCGTACCTAGGCACCAAAATGAACTGGGCTTTTTTATTATATATAATCTTAATCATATGTAATACATGAAAATGCTATGACCATTCATTACATATACAGTGCTTTCGGAAAGTATTCAAACCCCTTGAGTTTCCATTTTAGGTTACAGCCTTATTCTGAAATTGATTAAATGTTTTTTTCCCCCTCATCAATATATCATAATGACGAAGCAAAAATTAAATATCATATTCACCAAAGTATTCAGACCCTTTACTCAGTACTTTGTTGAAGTACCTTTGGCAGCAATCACAGCCTCAAGTCTTCTTGGGTATGACGCTACCAGCTTGGCACACCTGTATTTGGGGAGATTCTCCCATTCTTCTGCCCAGATCCTATAAAGCTCTGTGAGGTTGGATGGGGAGCGTTGCTGCACAGCTATTTTCAGGTCTCCCCAAAGATGTCCGATCGGGTTCAAGTCTGAGCTATGGCTGGGCCACGCAAGAACATTCAGAGACTTGTCCTGAAGCCACTCCTGCGTTGTCTTGGCTGTGTGCTTAGGGTCGTCCTGTTGGAAGGTGAACCTTCGCCCCGGTCTGAGGTCCTGAGCGCTCTGGAGCAGGTTTTCATCAAGAATCTCTTTACTTTAATCCCAAGAGTCTTGGTAGTTCCAAACTTCTTCCATTTAAGAATGATAGATGCCACTGTGTTCTTGGGGACCTTCAATGCTGCAGAAATGTTTTGGTTATTTTCCCCAGATCTGTGCCTCGACACAATCCTGTCTCGTAGCTCTACGGAAAATTCCTTCGCCCTCATGGCTTGGTTTTTGCTCTGACATGCACTGTCAACTATGAGACCTTATATAGACAAGTGTATACCTTTCCAAATAATGTCTAATCAATTGAATTTACCACAGGTGGGCTCTAATCAATTTGTAGAAACAGCTCAAGGATGATCAATGGAAACAGGATGCACCTGAGCTCAATTTTGAGTCTCATAGCAAAGGGTCTGAATATTTATGTCAATAAGTTATTTTTTTTTTTAGTGGTCTATACATTTAACCAACATTTCTAAAAACCTGTTTTCACTTTGTCATTATGGGGTATTGTGTGTAGATTTCTGAGGAAATTGTTTTATTTAATCCATTTTAGAATAAGGCTGTAACATAACAAAATATGGAACAAGTCAAGTGGTCTGAATACTTTCAGAAGGCACTGTATATCTCTCCAGACCAGTCAGACGTACTTGAAGTCAGATGGTGGTACACTCCCCACAGAATCAGGGTCCAGTAAGAAGTGCTTCTGGGTGATCAGTCCAGTGGCTGTGTTTATGGTGACCACTGGGAAGCCCATCTGAAGGACCCAGCGGTTCATGATGTCATGCACTGTACCAGGAAGTTCCATGTCACTGGCATCTACTGCCTAGAGAGGGAGACACACAGGAGAATGATTAGAGATAGTATTATGTTCCCTGTACCATAGGAGGGAAGCATTTTCATAATTCAGAAGTCCACATTCTCATTGACATGACTGTAAATAGAATGTGAGCCCGGTCAGTATCATTTGCTGCTGTAAAGGCACACATAATATCCAGGCTGTATCACATCTGGCCGTGACTGGGAGTCCCATAGGGTGGTGCACAATTGGCCCAGCGTCGTCCGGGTTTGGCCAGGGTAGGCCATCATTGTAAATAAGAATGTGTTCTTAACTGACTTGCCAAGTTAAATAAAGGTTAAATAAATACATTTTCTCCACATTCTGGCGGACTGTGTAGTACTGCCACAGATGAATCATTAATTCCAACAGTACAAAGTAACTAGCTGAAAATAGGACTAGCCAATGCACGCTATTGATTGTTTCTAAGAGACTTACTCGTTGTAGATGATCCCAAAGGTCTGTCCCCACTGTGTTGTCGTAGGCAAAGTGATTCAGGTAGCTCTAGAGGATAAATATGTATTCTGCACTTAGAACAATTAATCATAGGCAATATATTCTACAGTTAATAATGAGAAATTCACTTTCAAGGGGTCTACTCACTTGTTTTCCTCTCACACACTATGCAAACAGCATTCCTTAATGCTTAACATAACTATGATAAATGTGTATCATATCAAGAGAAGATCCTGGGCTGTAGCAGTGCCTTGGGACGGTAAGAAATACATACACTTAGTCCTTGGACGAAGACTGGTTCAGTTAGAAAATCTGACAGCATTCTCAACACTGATGCCCCCTGTAGAGAGAGTACAAAATGGCTGAAAACTAAAATGCTTTCAAAACATAAATAATTAAACAGAAATTGAAGAGTATAGGATGTAGAATACTATCATTCACAACACTACATGAACACATTTACTTTTATTTATTTATTTTTATTAAACTTTTTTTAAGTATTCACACCCCTTTAATTTTTCCACAGTTGCAGCCTGAATTTTTGTATTTTTTTTTGTGACTGGCAAAAGTCAGATGGTGGTACACTCCCCACATATTCAGAGTCCAGTAGGAAGTGCTTGTGTGTGTGTGTGTGTGTGTGTGTTTATGGTGACCACTGGGAAGCCCATCTGAAGGACCCAGTGGTTCATGATGTCATGCACAGTACCAGGAAGTTCCATGCCACTGGCATCTACTGCATAATTCCACAATGTCAAAGTGGAATTATGTTTTCAGAATTTTTTCAATTTAATTAAAAATGAAAAGCTGAAATGTCATGAGTAAATAATTATTCAACCCCTTTGTCATGGTAAGCCTAAATAAGTTCAGGAGTAAACATTTGCTTAACAAGTCACATAATAATTTGCATAGACTCACTCTGTGTGTGGTAATAGTGTTTAACCTGATTTTTGAATGACTACCTCATTTCTGTACCCCACACGCAAATACTGTGCATTCAGAAAGTATTCAGACGCCTTGACTTTTTCCAAATTTTGTTACATTACAGCCTTATTCTAAAATGGATAAAACAAAATGTTTTCTCGTCAATCTACACACAAAGGACATAGCAAAAACAGGTTTTAGAAATGTATTAAAAATAGAAAACTGAAATGTCACATTTACATAAGTATTCAGACCCTTTACTCAGTACTTTGTTGAAGAACCTTTGGCAGTGATTACAGCCTCAAGTCTTCTTTGGTATGATGCTACAAGCTTGGCACACCTGTATTTGGGGGAGTTTCTCGCATTCTCCTCTGCAGATCCTCTCAAGCTCTGTCAGGTTGGATGGGGAGCGTTGCTGCACTGCTATTTTCAGGTCACTCCAGAGATGTTCGATCGGGTTCAAGTCCGGGCTCTGGCTGTGCCACTCAAGGACATTCAGAGACTTGTCCCGAAGCCACTCCTGCATTGTCTTGCTGTGTGCTTAGGGTCGTTGTCCTGTTGAAAGGTGAACCTTCGCCCCAGTCTGAGGTCCTGAGCGCTCGGGAGCACGTTTTCAATAAGGATCGCTCAACTTTGCTCCGTTCATCTTTCCCTTGATCCTGACAAGTCTCCCAGTCCCTGCCTCTGAAAAACATCCCCACAACATGATGCTGCCACCACAATGCTTCACCGTAGGGATGGTGCCAGATTTCCTCCAGACGTGACGCTTGGCATTCAGGCCAAGGAGTTCAGTCTTAGTTTCATCAGACCAGAGAATCTTGTTTCGCATGGCCTGAGAATCCTTTAGGTGCCTTTTGGCAAATTCCAAGGGGGCTGTCGTGCCTTTTACTCAGGAGTGGCTTCCGTATGGCCACTCTACCATAACAGCCTGATTGGTGGAGTATTGCAGAGATGGTTGTCCTTCTGGAAGGTTCTCCCATCTTCACAGAGGAGCTTCTACCCCGAATGCTCAGTTTGGCCAGGCGGCCATCTCTAGGAAGTGTCTTGGTGGTTCCAATCTTCCATTTAAGAATGATGGAGGCCACTGTGTTCTTGGGGATCTTAAATACTGCAGACATTTTTTGATACCTTTCCCCAGATCTGTGCCTCGACACAATCCTATCTCGGAGTTCTACGGACACTTCCTTTGACCTCATGGCTTGGTATTTTCTCTGACAACTGTGGGACCTTATATAGACATGTTTACTTTTCCAAATCATGTCCAATCAATTGAATTTACCCCAGGTGGACTCCAATCAAATTCTAGAAACATCTCAACAATGATCAATGGAAACAGGATGCACCTGAGCTCAATTTTGAGTCTCATATCAACGGGTCTGAATACTTATGTAAATAAGGTATATCTGTTTTTTTATAAATTTGCAAACATTCTAAAAACCTGTTTTCGCTTAGTCATTATGGGGTATTGTGTGTAGATTGATCAGGATAAAAAAATATATATTTTAGAATAAAGCTGTAACGTAACAATGTGGAAAAAGGGAAGGGGTCTGAATACTTTCCGAATGCACCGTATCTGTAAGGTCCCTCAGTTGAGCAGTGAATTTCAAACACAGGTTCAACCACAAAGACCATGGAGGTTTTCCAATACCTTGCAAAGAAGGGCACCTATTGGTAGATGGGTAAAAAAAAGCAGACATTGAATATTCCTTTGAACTTGGTGAAGTTATTAATTACACTTTGGATGGTGTATCAATACACCCAGTCACTACAAAGATACAGGTGTCCTTCCTAACTCAGTTGGCCAATGGTGACGTTAAAACAGTTTCAGAGTTTAATGACTGTGATAGGAGAAAACTTAGGATGGATCAATAACATTGTAGTTACTCCCCAATACTAACCTAAATAATAGAGTGAAAAGAGGAAAGCCTGTACAGAATACAAACATTCCAAAACATGCCACCTGTTTGCAACAAGGCACAAAAGTAATACTACAAAAAATGTGGCAAGGCATTTAAGTTTTTGTCCTGAATACAACGTGCTATTTTGGGGGGAAATCCAATAAAACACATTACTGACTACCACTCTTCATATTTTCAAGTATACTGGTGGCTGCATCATGCTATGGGTATGCTTGTAATCGTTAATGACTGAGGAGTTTTTCAGGATGAAAAAGAAATGAAATGGAGCTAAACACAGGCAAAATCCTAGATGAAAACCTGGTTTCGTCTGCTTTCCACCAGATACTGGAGATGAATAAACATTTAATCAGGACAATAATCTAAAACACAAGGCCAAATCTACACTGGAGTTGCTTACCAAGAAGACAGGGAATGTTCCAGTTACAGTTTTGACTTAAATCTACTTGAAAATCTATGGAAAGATGGTTGTCTAGCAATTTCCAACAACCAATTTTACAGGGCTTGAAGACATTTGGAAAGAATAATGTGCAAATGTTGCACAATCCAGGTGTGTAAACTCTTAGAGACTAAACAAGAAAGACTCACAGCTGTAATCTCTGATTTTCACTTTGTCATTATGGGGAATTGTGTGTAGATGGGTGAGATTTTTTAAATGTAATTCATTTTGAATTCAGGCTCTAACACAAAATGTGGATTAAGTAAAGTGGTATGAACACTTTTCTGACGGCACTGTACATTGTCTTATGTTTACCTTGCTGTAAGAGATGACATCAAACTGTTCACTGATTTGCTCAGGCTTCTGGATGTCATCGTCTTTGGAGGACAGGGGGTGAGAGGAAGCCAAGGCATCCACTGCAAACACCCTGTGCACCTCATCAAGAACTATGAGATCTTTCTGTGGAGGAGAAAGATAGGGCTGTAGTATGCTGTACATGTTGTGACTTTGTGACTGCTTGTACACAGAAAGTTAGATTACTAATCACATCTGGCACCACTATCACCTTTTTATCAAATGCTAACGGGAGGGGATGGATGTGTGTCTTGTCTTTAATGGGAAACCTTACCACGTTCCAAGTGGATTCAGCATAATCCGCCCCAAGATATGACACGTAGGATGCAAAGCCCTCATTCAGCCAGACTTCATTCCACCATCTCAGGGTCACTAGATTTCCAAACCACTGACGAAAAGAAAGACCATGACAGATAAAAAATTAAATGAATGTTTGAATTCGTCTTTTTAAGAACGAGCAATGATAGTCTGATTCCCTGGACTGTATCCTACCATGTGTGCAAGTTCATGTGCAATGATGGTGGCTGTTCTCTCCTTGTTTCCATTGGAGGATGTTAAAGGATCGTAAAGCAGATTTGTTTCCCTGTAGGTAACTAGTCCCCAATTCTCCATGGCCCCAAAATAGAAGTCAGGAAGGGCAATCTGGTCTATACAGGAATGTTTGAAAATAAATTCAAAAATTGTTTTATTTTCCAAAACAAATCATGATGATATCATTTGCAAATCACGTGGTCAATTTAAAATCTTACCTGATTTGGAGAGAGGGTAGGTGGTATTGTAATACACCTCAAAAAAGGACAGGATTGGTCCTGTTAGATTGAGCGCATATTCTCCATGTCCTTCACTGATGGATTTTCTACGAGCCCAGATCCGAATCTGCGCGGACAGGCCAGGAGATTTATTCCAATCACAACTCTTACTGATGTAAACACTTACAGTACACTTTGTACTGTAAACACCCACCCAACATGGACAAGAACCATCACTGGTTAGATTACGGTTGAGAAAGTACACAATACATCCACATGCTCAGCAAGAGCGTACCTTGTATGATTGTTGTTACTGCAGTTGAAATTATGCAAACATTGAGTTGATTTCATTACCAGAATATCTCCCTCCCAAGCGCTGATAAATGAATAGTCACAGACAATCAGGGCCAGTAGGTAGGTTGACATGATCTTGGTTGGCTCAAATCTGGTCTGTGTGACAGCCTCTGTGTATACGGTGGCGTTAACTGTTTCTAAAGAAGATCAGGAACAGATTGTCAGGACATTATGATCCCTTGAAAGAAGGGCTGTCAAATGGTTTCAGTATAAACAGTAACATAATATATTATTTAGTTTAAAGGTGCAATATGAAGAAATCACTCCGCCATTTCCTGGTTGCTAAAATTTTAATAGTTTGCCTAATTTCAGTTTATGTGACGAACAAGCAATGCATAGTGTAGAGAATCATTGTACCATCTAAACTGCTGTGAAATATATTTTTATTAACCAAAAATATTAGATTTTCAGCTGATTGAAGCTGGTGTATAAAACCGAAAGCAAAAGACGCAAAAATGAAATTTAAGATTGGGAAGCATAGAAACTGCACGCATAGAACATATCTACAGCTTTTTAGACCTGCTTTCATAACTTATATTTCTATGTGAATTTGGTCAGGTTGCCCAAAAAGCTACATTTTGCAGCTTTAAATAGTTGTGATTCCTGGAAACTAGGGCTATGTTTGGATGGATATAACCGTTTCAACTAACCTCGCTCCTTGCCGTTTGACAGGGCCACAGTCCCACGGGGATGGAGGAGTGTGATGTGGAAGACTGCTTTCCTCGCAGGCTCATCAAAACAAGGGAAAGTTTTCCTGGTGTGAGTAGGGTGCATCTGAGAGGTAGCTACAACCCTGTGAAGGACAAGCATAGTTTGATTATTACTGAGTCTGCGTGGAAAAATCAAGAGTATAAGGTGTACCACCATTGAGGTTACACCATTTAGACATACATTCATATTGAATACAAGATTCATGATATGCATAATATTACGTAGCTGAGTATCTGTGTATTGTTGTACAAAGGTTGGTAAACAAACAGCGTCTGGGACATTTTAAAGGGAAGACTAATCACTCACTCCTCTAAAGCTACTTCCTGTTTCACTGTGGGAGAAAAACTTCAGGTTCCTGTTTTTCAGTGGAAACCCACCTCTTGATTTGTACATATTTACGATACACAATTTTGCTGAATGTAAATGATTAGATATGACTGAGTTTATTTAACCTATTAGAGTTTTCAATGCAGTATGACACTGAGTACTGATATGTTTTGTGAGAAATGGAAGAAAATATTAAACATTTAAGTCATGTAGCAGATGCTCTTATCCAGAGTGACTTACAGGAGGGGGGGGGGTTACTAAGCTATATGGAATTGTTTTAAGAAGGTCATATCAAGGATCATTTAGCTCTTTGATTATGAATGTTAAGACCCCTTGAAGTATCAATTTATTTATGGCCTTACTGCTATTAGCCCATAGAAACACATTGAATAACAGATAACAGTCCCAAAAAATATCAAAAGGAAATTTGTTCTGAAGTGTCTCCTATATCTGAGAGACATAAGTTAGATCAGGAAACATTTGTTTGTTTTTTACATGTATTTAACCCCATATGTTTGGCATTAAACAGTCTCAATATATACAGTACCTTCGGAAAGTACTCAGACTCTTTGACTTTTTCCAGCCTTACTTCAAATAATAATAATAATTTAATAATAAAACAAATACTCAGCAATCTAAACACAATACCCCATAATGATAAAGTGAAAACTGTTTTTTACAACTGTTAACAAATGTTTTAAAAATAAAAACAGATAAACCTTATTTACATAAGTATTCAGACCCTTTGCTATGAGACTCGAAATTGAGCTCAGGTGCATCTGGTTTCCATTGATCATCCATGAGATGTTTCTTCAACTTGATTGGACATGATTTGGAAAGGCACACACCTGTCTATACAAGGTCCCACTGTTGACAGTTCACGTCAGAGCAAAAACCAAGCCATGAGGTCAAAGGAATTGTCCGTAGAGCTCCAAAACAGGATTGTGTCGAGGCACATATCTGGAGAAGGGTACCAAAAAATGTTTGCTGCATTGAATTCCCCAGGAACACAGGGGCCTCCATCATTCTTAAATGGAAGAAGTTTAGAACCACCAAGACTCGTCCTAGAGCTGACAGCCTGGCCAAATTGAGCAATCGGGGGAGAAGGACCTTGGTCAGGGAGGTGACCAAGAACCTAATGGTCACTCTGACAGAGCTCTAGAGTTCTGCTGTGGAGATGGTTGTCCTTCTGGAAGGTTCTCCCATCTCCACAGCACTCCACCAATCAGGCCTTTATGGTAGACTGGCAAGGCGGAAGCCACTCCTCAGTAAAAGGCCCACTTGGAGTTTGCCAAAAGTGACCTTAAGACTCTCAGACCATGAGAAACAAGATTCTCTGGTCTGATGAAACCAAGATGAAATTATTTGGTCTGAATGTCAAGCGTCACATATTAAAGTACTATTCTGAACATTACTGATATACTGAGTGGCAAGTCAAGATATCTGCTGGTTTTATTGTTTGGTCAACAACACCACCTGGCACCATCCCTACAGTGAAGCATGTTTTTTTTAATACTTTCGCCCAAAAAATATAAAAACCTGTTTTTGCTTTGTCTTTGTGTCACGCCCTGGCCATAAAGAGGCTTTTTATTCTCTTTTGGTTAGGCCAGGGTGTGACGAGGGTGGGCGTTCTATGTTATTTTTTTCTATGTTTTTGTATTTCTTTCTTTTTGGCCGGGTATGGTTCTCAATCAGGGACAGCTTTCTGTCGTTGTCTCTGATTGAGAACCATACTTAGGTAGCTCTTGCCCACATGGGTTTTGTGGGTAGTTATTTTCTGTTTAGTGTGTTTTGCACCTGACGGAGCTGTTTCGGTTGTTTATTTTGTTCCTTGTTGTATTTAGTGTTCAGTTTATTAAAATAATGATGAACACTTACCACGCTGCATCTTGGTCCTCACCTTCTTCCACCAACGGCTATTACATTATGGGGTATTGTGTGTAGATTGATAAGGGGGAAAACTATTTCATCAATTTTAGAATAAGGCTTTGATGCAACAAAATGTGGAAAAAGTCTAGGGGTCTGAATACTTTTCGAAGGCACTGTACTTCCATTCATTTTTTCAGACTTTCAGATGAGTCTTGTGAGGCCTGTGGGCAACCTAGTGCAAAACAACTGACATTTCACCTTTGCACAGAGGGGTCATATTAATGTGTAGCCCAAACGGTTTGGACGCTACAGACAGAAGTTGTTGTACCAACTCCTGATACTTTTGGAGGTCGTAGAGCAAAACAGAGAACACCATCGTGTTCAAGAGAGTCTCGGCTTTCCATAAATGGGTAATAACAGTTTGTAGGCCAAACCAGATGCTACAGACAATTTTGTGAGAAGACTGATTTCCGGGATGTCTCATGGTCTGACAAGCATCGTTCTAACTCTGTCACCTTTTACCGCATATTTTGTATTTTATTTTACCTGTATTTAACTAGGCAAGTCAGTTAAGAACAAATTCTTATTTACAATGACGGCCTAGGAACAGTGAGTTAACTGCCTTGTTCAGGGGCAGGATGACAGATTTTTACTTGTCAGCTCGGGATTCAATTTAGCAACCTTTTGGTTACTAGTCCAACGCTCTAACCACTAGGCTACCTGCTGCCCTAATGCAGAAGATGCAGAAGTGCGACATAGACGGATGCGGTCGATTGAGACAAAAATGCAAAAATATCTTGAGCTTAAACGGACAGATTTTTATGTTGATTGTTGTATTATGCTAATAACATTTCCGTGCAGCCGCAGACATCAACCTTAGGGGTTTAAGTGTCTTGCTCAAGAGCACATCGGCATACATTTCATCTAGTTGGGATTAGAAACCAGTGACCTTTCGGTTACTGGCCCAAACTCTTAACCACTAGGTTACCTGCTGCTATTATCATAATGAAGGTTCAATTGACTCACTTTTTAACTCCATCTTCTTCATATTCACTCCTATAGAAACCTGCTAGGTCATCAGCCAGCTCCCCAACAAACACTGTGTCCAGCTGGTAGGATTCTCCAACAGCTAACTTGCCATTCAGTTCCAATACCAGGAACTGAGTTGTTGGCTGTAGCCAGGATTTCTTTATGGTTGGTGCGGGTGTGCTACCGAGAGCAGACAGTTTAGCCAGATGGTCATCACCCCACTTGGTGTAGTTCAGCTTGTTGGAGTGTATGAGGATCAGGTCCGTCTCCTTCACACATTGGAAGACCACATAGGATTTCCCTGTGAAGATGTAGAGGCCTTGTGCGTTGACGGTGAGTCGGGGCCACAGGGTTAGGTTGTAGTGGTCAGGCTTCAGGGTGTCTGGGAGACGGTACTTGTCCCATGGGGCGACGATCTCTACGCTATCTGTCAGTGCAATAGCCCACAATGTAACGATGGTCGCCACAGAGAGGACTCCCAGCACAATGCAGAGAATAAAGAACTTGCTGATTTTGCAGGATTTCTCCATGTCCTAGAGGAGTCTCAGCACGCACTAAGTGAGAGGGCTGAGCTGATATCAGTGCTTCCCTTCAAAATTAATGGATGATCTATTTAGTAGTAGCTTTTGTGGGTGGGGAGTTGCTGACAACTTGAAGAAGATGATAAGAGAGAAAAATGGGCAGTAATAACTTTTTATTGTGTTGTTCCATAAGCAACTGGCATTTTTACACATTCATCGATCACCATTCCAGGGATGACCAGGGTTGGGTAGGTTATTTTCTAAATGTAATCTGTTACAGTTACTAGTTACCTGGACAAAATTGTAACCAGCAACGCAACCTTTGGATTACTAAAACTCATGTAATCTAATTACATTCAGTTACTTTTAGATTACTTTCCTTTTAAGAGGCATGAGAAGATAAAAATGTAGGTTACCAATTGAATGACATCTATTGCAGGATAAATCGATGTCAAAGTTTACATAGCTGGCCATATATGAATGTTAAATTGTACCTGATGGGTTGGTTATGTAGGCTTCTTCTAACCCATAGCTTTCTACTACATTAAATGATATCTTTACATTCATATGTATAATTTTTAAGTCCAAAAATGGATGTAGCAACTACAGATTGCAGTCTATCAAAAGTCTATCAAAAGTGTGTGAGTTTGAGCATGTGTCCATTAGGCCTATGGATGTATGTTTTTATGAGCATGAATTAGATTGAGTAACAAAAGCCCTACATTTATTCCAAAGGCTGGGATCCGCACTATGCAGCTGTTGCAAGAGCTCATTTTTTTGCTGTCCACTGGTTTCAAAACCAATGATTGATAGGCAGCTTAAGTTTCTTGAATTCAACCATTATTGGGTTCAAATACACATTTAGATTTGTGAACAGCCATCCACAACAATCACAATCCAGGCGCAAATAGCTAAATCAGAGAGTAGCAGTATGATTTATATCAATGCTCTATGTACAGTACCATTCAAAAGATTGCACACGCTAATTCATTCAAGGGTTTTTCTTAATTTTTACTATTTTCTACATTGTAGAATAATAGTGAAGATACGAAATTATGAAATTACACATGGAATTATGTAGTAACCAAAAAAGTGTTAACCAATTTAAAATATATTTTATATTTGAGATTCTTCAAAGTAGCCCTTTGCCTTGATCACAGCTTTGCACACTCTTGGCATTCTCTCAACCAGCATCATGAGGTATTCACCTGGAATGCATTTAAATTAACAGGTGTGCCTTGTTAATTTGTGGAATTTCTTTCCTTCTTAATACATTTGAGCCAATCAGTTGTGTTGTGACAAGGTAGGGGTGGTATACAGAAGATAGCCCTATTTGGTAAAAGACCAAGTCCATATTATGGCAAGAACAGATCAAATAAGCAAAGAAAAACAACAGTCCATCATTACTTTAAGACATGAAGGTCAGTCAATCCGGAAAATTTGAAGAACTTTGAAAGTTTCTTCAATTGCAGTCGGAAAAACCATCAAACGCTATGATGAAACTGACTCTCATGAGGACTGCCACAGGAATGGATGACCCAGAGTTACCTCTGCTGCACAGGATACGTTCATTAGAGTAACCAGAAACCACTACTAAAAGGACACCAATAAGAAAAAGAGACTTGGTGGAAATTAGTCCAAATGTGAGATTTTTGGTTATTTGGTGGCTACTTTGAATAATCTCAGATATAAAATATTTTTGAAATTGGTTAACACTTTTTTGGTTACCACATGATTCCATATGTGTCATTTCATATTTTTGATGTCTTCACTATTATTCTACAATGTAAAATAAAGAGAAACCCTTGAATGAGTAGGTGTGTCCAAACTTTTAACTGGTAATGTAGATATCAATAGTAAGTGATATCTGTATCGCCGTAGACTACACCACTGCTGTCATCATTACCTCCAAGCGCTTATTCAAGTTGGTTAATCTTTGGATGCCGACAGCAGTCGCACCATTGGAAGAAATGTTTGGACTGTAGCCTAAAAAGCATATTCATGCTCTTTTTCCGTGATCCATCAAACACATTTGGTGTGTCATCATAGTGGTCTCTGATTTGTGGTCAGATTCGCTCAGTTGGAACAAACTAAAACTTGCTCCTTTTTTCAATGATGATTTGAATGTCATTGAGAAAACAGAGAAGTGTCAAAGATTTTTTTCCACAAACATCCTTTCTGAATTTAAAAGTAATCCTCGACGTAATCATCTAGTTTTTCAAAAGTATCTATAATCTGATTACAATATTTTCTGTTGGAAACGTAACAGATTGCAGTTACTGTTTTTTGTAATCCCTTACATGTTACTCCCCAACCCTGGGTATGACAGACATATTGTCACGGATCCCTCGGGAACTGTGTCATTACGCACACCTGGTCCCAATTTCCCTGATTGTATAAATGTTCCCTTTGGTTCACCATTGGGCTGTTGATTAGTGTTCCAATGTCCGTTGGTTGTGTGAGTACCTGGGCCTTGTTGTTTTGACTTTCATGCTGCTTGTATTGTGCAGATGATTACGGGTCTTGTCCCGCACGCCGTAATTTGGAACATTTAAAAAAATAACACACAAAAAAAATATTACGCATTCCTGCGCCGGTCTCTCGATCCTTCATACCAGCGTGACACATACAATAGTTTTGTAGGAAAAGTGCAAAATACTTCTAGGCCCATTGAATTTGACTTTTTTTTTACACTTTCTGTTACTATTTCTGTAATTACAGTGTAACAAGTATTGTAAACACTCTACTTAGGTTAGAGCTAAGGTTAGGGTTTAGAGTTTTTGCTGTGAGTACAGTGTTGTAATGAGTAATTACAATACGTGTTACACTGTACTTAGATGCACTTGACACCATATCTACTGTAATCAAATGTTTGTCCAGTGACTATTTCAGAATGTCCTCTGATTATCATAGAATGATGTATTACCTTGTTATAAGGAGAACCGTTTATTTCCAGTAATGTAAAAGCCCAAAAGAAGCAAAATTACATAAAAGATGCAGTGTAAAACAAGTGTATTATTTCCACAACAATAAACCAGTGTTTTATAACAAATCAGCATTGTAGATAGTTACTGTCTTCAAATATCTACAAATACTGACTTAAGCAAAATATACTATGATAAAAAATAAACTTCCCCAAAAAGGTATTCAGGATGCAAGCATGTATCAAAATGTCTTTAGTCTTTGTTAGAAAAAGCACATTTCAATTCATACATAGTATTTCTGATTAAACGGCAGGATAGCTGTAGAATCAAAATGGTCCTTTAACCGTTAAAGAGACATAAAACTCTCGTAAAAACCGGGAACATAGCTTTTGGATAGGTGTTTGTTTCTCCATGTGACCCTTATTCTTTAGGAACCTCTGTTGTAAACCATGTGTGCACTGAGTCCTTGTTCTCCGCCACCCATTTGATGTTAGCTGTTGTCCTCTCAATGGACTGTGAAACTGCCAAGGTACCTGAGCCAAAGCCAACCTCAGAGTTGTCCGCCTGGAATTGCTTAAGCTGTGACAGCGAAGAGAAACATGAACTTATATTGTGAAGAAACCTCAATATTCAGGGTCCACATAGTATTCCAATACAAACATGTTGAGCAGTACGTGCTGAAAAATCCCCTAAACTTTTATTTTACCTGTTTGAGCTCAAATTCTGTTGAGAACCTCTTGGTCACACCATTGATGAGATTGGAGAAGGAGAAAGATCCACCACCGTACCTATGACAGAATAAGAAGTAAGGCTAAAGAACAGCATCTCGTGAAGAGTTAGATCATATATCAGTGTGACAAATAATTACTTTGTAAATGAAACAATCAAAACAATATGTGTTTAAAAGCTCAAACTCACTGAGTAAAGATGTAATTCCATCGGTCTCTCATAAAGTCCCAGGCCAGAGACTGGCCCACCACGTTACTTGCAATGTAAACAATGGTAGAGGTAGCATCCTGCTTGCGAATTTGGTTTGCGTCCAGGGTGTATTCCAGGTACCTAAATGTGGCATGGAGGTACAAAGACAATATGAGGCATTGAAGCACCTCATATTCATGTCAGACACACAAGGCTCTTTCAAGCTTTGTTTTAATAGGTCTCCTTTTGATGCCAGGCAGAGAATCAATGCTTTGCTGCTCTGACACTTACAAGAGGGCAAACAACAGATTGCAATTTCAGGTTAACATTACTATATTTAGTCTGGCCTGGATAAACTTGAACTCACTTGTTGAGTAGCCAGGGCTGCTTGGTACAGGCCAGGGCAGATCGAAGCTTGTCTGCCTCAATAGCGATGGTGGCAGCCTTGAACTGATCCCAACCAAATTCCCACTCCGCAGCCCCCCCTGCAGCAATAGCACTGCAGTACACTGTCGTCCTCAAGTTGGGGTGTATCCTGATAGGATATAAAATATATAAATATTTCAGCATCTATCATTCTGTGTGGTACTCAACATTTTGATATTTACTGTTACAGGTGTAGGATCTTACTTTGTAATGAAGAAAAAACAAATTATAATTAAAACATTTAATAATTTACACTTAAAACACTAAATGCTTCTGACATTTGTAATTTCCATTTTGACATTTCAGGTGTCATTTTCCCTTAGGAAAAATGTATCAACCCCTACAAAAATTGTAATATACATAATAATTTACATTTCCTTTTGCTGCAGGATTATTTTCCTACTGTAGAAAACTGGCTCAGATTAAGATCCTACATCTGTAAGGGTATTCAGAAATGAATCTGAATTGCATTCAAATCCTACTGAACTCACGGATTGTTTGCAGAGTCTTTCATCCACTGACTGTACCAGCCTTTAGTCAGAGTCTGGCACTCTTCCATACCAGTGCTGCAGGCCACCCTGATGGCATTCACCTGGTTGTACCTGAGGGTGGAAAAATACAAGTAAAGGGAGAGTAGAGTAAGGGGATTGTCTTGGCCTTCAAATAGTGATATTGTGAAAAGGATACTTTTGTTTGGACATGGCTGGGTAAAAGCAAAAATTATATTATAATCAAGAAATGTAAGGCTATTGATCTACTCACTGGTCCATATGTCCAGTGGGTACTTCTGTCCAGTTTCCAGTGATATTCCCAAAGTGCTTAAAAAGTGGTTCTATTTGATATTTTAGGTAAGTCTAAAAGATCAAAACAAACATGAGAAAAAGTATCATTTCCAATACTATTTTGTTTAGTATACAGCCCATAATATTATTTGTAACATGCTTTTTATTTTTTAGCATTGCTTTTCTAGATAATAAACCAACCTGCATATCCCCATAGATTTCACTCCGATCAAACATGAGGTAGAAAAAGTCCAAGTTGTCAAGAGCTGACTCCCACGGCATATATTCCCTTTCACTTCTGAGATACTTCGTTGTTCGCAACGCTAATGTTGTGTTGATATATTTTGCCCTTGACAGAGAAAATATACAAATGAATTGAGAATCCTTCTAGGCCTACTATTATGAACCAAATGCCAAGTATTACTATTTAAATCACGCATAGAGTCAACTATGTACTCACCTTGCAAGGTTAAAAGCATCATCCACCAATTGAGCTCTGTTGATAACTGGAATAGACTATGCAAAAACATTACCATCAACATTAGCATTTCTGTTTCTGTATTTTGTGTAATTTGACGTTTATTTGGAGAATCGGTTGTTTTCATCCATGTCTGACCTCGTGATGGCTGCTCAGTACACCGAGGAGACGTTCCCAGTTGTTGTTATCATAGTTAACTCTATAGTATCCAGAGACGTTAAGGTTGGCCAGTATCCAGTTGTTCCCAGTGACTATCATTTCAGGCTTATTAGCTTAATATTTAGGGACAAAAGCAACATGTCAGTTTCCAAATCATCATATATCTAAATAATGCTCTTTGATAAGATTCTCTTGGCTGTACTTTAATCCCTAGCTTTTGCTCATCTCCATCTGTGAACTGTTAATTACGTTAAATATACCACAATACATTTGACAGGTTCCCACATCGTCAGTGGTTGTAATGCATACCAGTTCTGTCCTCTAGCCATGTCTGTTGCTGTACAACTCCTGTGTTCATCCACCTGATTGGTACTATCCACTCATAACTGGGGAAAGACATTATCATTAAGTTATTGCGCGCTATACAGTTTTTTAAATTAGTATTAAGGTTGTTATGAATGATACTGAGACACTCATAAAGGTGTCATGACTGGTTCAGAAAGGTTTTATGTATACCCTCCTATAGTAAAGTGTTAGCATTTGTTTAATCCTCAACTTAGTTTGCAATTATTTGTCATTTACATTCCGACTTACTTGAAGTCAGATGGTGGTACACTCCCTGCAGTGGAAGGGTCCAGAAGGAAGTGCTGCTGGTTGATCAGTCCAGTGGTTGTGTTTATGGTGACCACTGGGAAGCCCATCTGAAGGACCCAGCGGTTCATGATGCTGTGCACAGTTTGGCCTGTGGGAAGTGACGTGCCAGTGGAATTTACTGCCTAGAGACGGGAAGGGAAGAAACGTTAAGGTTAAAACAAATATATACAGTACCAGTCAAAAGTGTGGACACACCAACTCAATCCAAGGTTTTTCTTTATTGTTACTATGTTCTATATTGTAGAATAATAGTGAAGACATCGAAATAACACATGGAATCATGTGTTATTTCAAAAAAGTGAACACCAAAAAAGTGTTAACCAATTTAAAATATAATATTTTTGAGATTCAAAGTAGCCACTCTTTGTCTTGATGACAGCTTTGTACAAACTTTGCATTCTTTCAACCAGCTTCATGAGGTAGTCACCTGGAATGAATTTCAATTAACAAGTGTGCCTTGTTAAAAGTTAATTTGTGGAATTTCTTTCCTTAATGCATTTGAGCCAATCAGTTGTGTTGTGACAAGGTAGGGGTGGTATACAGAAGATGACCCTATTTGGTAAAAGACGACAGTCCATCATTACTTTAAGACATGAAGGTCAGTCAATCCGGAAAATTTCAAGAACTTAAAGTTTCTTTAAGTGCAGTCGCAAAAACCATCAAGGACTATGATGAAACTGACTTATGATGTTCGCCACAGGAAAGGAAGGCCCAGAGTTACCTCTGCTGCAGAGGATAAGTTCATTAGAGTTAATTGCACCTCCCAGATTGCAGCCCAAATAAATGCTTCACAGAGTTCAAGTAACAGACGCATCTCAACATCAACTGTTCAGAGGAGACTGTGTGAATCAAGCCTTCATGGTCGAATTGCTGCAAAGAAACCACTACTAAACCAAATAGAAGATATTTGCTTGGGCCAAGAAACACGAGCAATGGACATTAGACCAGTGTGATGGTGTGGGGGTGCATTACTGGTGACACTGTCAGTGATTTATTTAGAATTCATGGCGCACTTAACCAGCATGGCTACCACAGCATTCTGCAGCGATACACCATCCCATCTGGTTTGCGCTCAGTTTGACTATCATTTGTTTTTCAACAGGACGATGACCCAACACACCTCCAGGCTGTGTAAGGGCTATTTGACCAAGAAGGAGAGTGATGGAGTGCTGCATCAGATGACCTGGAATGATCAGATGATCATTCCAGGTGAAGCTTGTTGAGAGAATGCCAAGAGTGTGCCAAGCTGTCATCAAGGCGAAGGGTGGCTACTTTGAAGAATTTAAAATATACTTTTGATTTGTTTAACACTTTTTGTTTTACTACATGATTCCATATGTGTTATTTCATATTTTTGATGTCTTCACTATTATTCTACAATGTAGAAAATAGTAAAAATAAAGAAAAACCCTTGAATGAGTAGGTGTGTCCAAACTTTTGACTGGTACTGTGTGTGTGTGGTATGTATGTGTGTATATATACTGTTTCAGCGTTTGATTATGTAATAATAGAGAGAACTTCCCATTTGGAGGTGATCCCAGAGGTCAGTATACACTGTGTTACCATAGGCGAACTTGTTCAAGTATGTCTGGGAGAATAGGGGAAAGAATATACAGAAAGGTTATTCAGCAACACAATAAACATACATAATTGCTTTGGACTTATAGATGCATTTTACTATATCTACCCTGTACTTACTCTTCTCTTATGACAGCCAGAGACAACCATTTTTGTTCTACCACCTGCAGTACAGTGTTACTCAGGATTATATTAATAATATGATAATATACTGTACATACACTGAGTCCTGTGGAGAAGACCTCTTCAGACAGGAAATCCGAGAGCATTCTCAACACTGATGCTCCCTGTGGACGCCACAAAATTCAAATGACGATACATAATATAGCTACAACTAAAACAAATGTATATCAATCAAGGATAGATATTTAATGTCTGCAACACAATTAGTCACATTTTATGATTTTATTTAAGTTGACATGTTATTTGTTCTTCAAAGATCATGGCAGAGAAAACACTTACCTTGCTGTAAGAGATGGCATCAAACAGTTCACTGATTTGCTCAGGCTTCTGGATGTCCTCCTCTCTGGAGGACAGGGGGTGAGATGAGGCAAGAGCATCTACTGCAAACACCCTGTGCACATCACCCAGAACTATCAGGTCTTTCTGTGGAGGGAAAGGACATGATTATACACTGAGTAAATGAGGGGAAACCTCTCCAGTCCACTCCATGTGGACAAGTGATATGCATCGTCTTCATAATTTGTTCAGCCAAGGAAAATAATATCAATGACAGAAAGCTGACCATATGAAGATCTGAGAAGTTGAAATAGTTGAAACACTTACAATGTTCCAGTCAGGCTCTGCTTCATTTGCCCCAAGATATTCTACGTAAGACGCAAAGCCCTCATTTAGCCACAGGTCATTCCACCACCTCAGTGTCACAAGGTTTCCAAACCACTGAACAGAGGAGATTCATGATACTTACAAAACCATTCAAAATAGAACAGGTTGACTTCAATCCAAAGTAATCAGCTAACACAAGACATTAACATAATATACAGTAGGTTATGAATTGCTAAAACATACAGTAACTGCATTTACTCATAAATGTCTCAAGTTAGCCAAAATACATGACCCAGTTAATCGTTTTATGAAAACACAAGGAGGTACAGTATATTGTATGTACAATACTGTATGTAGTTCTCATACCATGTGGGCCAGTTCATGAGCAATAATGGTGGCGATCCTTTCTTTGTTTGAATTGGAGGACATCTTAGGGTCGTACAAGAGGGCTGTTTCTCTGTATGTAATGAGTCCCCAGTTCTCCATTGCTCCAGCATTGAAGTCAGGCAAAGCAATCTGGTCTGGAAGAAAGAATCGGCAAACAAAAAGGATGACAGTTTCTCAGCCATATACGGTACTATAGAGCTACAATAACTCCATGAATAAAGACTTAACAGGTGCCACGCCACATAAGAGTTCATTGACAGCATACGGCTTCCCATAAAGAAGTGTCTGAAACCTATAAAGAAATCTAGCATCTAAAACCTTATAAAGATGTAAGAAATTAAACTTTTATAAAACCCTTACCTGACTTTGGCAGAGGGTAGGTGGAATTGTAATATTTTTCGAAGAATTTCAGGATGGGTCCTGTTTTGTTGAGGGCGTACTCGCCTTGTCCATCAGCGATAGCTTTTTTGCGGGCATAGATCCGGATCTGAAAACAATTTAGCAGCATTGCACTTCATACTGTACATCACAAACACAGCTATATCTACATAGACTTTATGACACTTGAACATTGAGCTTTTTCTTTGAATGTGACAAATGGAAAAGTGGGACTGAACAGTTATTCTAAAGAATAGGTCAAATACATTACCAGAACATTGTCATTTGTGCTGTTAATATAGTCGTAGTCACTGACAATAAATGCCAACAAGTATGTTGACATTTTTTTTGTTTCGTCAAAAGATGTCCTCCAAACACTCACAGGCCCCTCGGGCCCCACCTCATCGACTGCAACAGGAGCTGAGCAAGAATTAGGAAAAGAGAAGAGCGGACAATAAGATGTTTTGATAAGAATCATAATGCAGCATTTCTGAATTATGACCAAAGCCTTCTTTAAACATTCACAGTACTGACCATGCTCCATGCCGTTGGACAGGGCCACTGTCATCGGGGGATGGAGGAGTGTGATGTGGAAGATGGCTTTCATTGCAGGCTCATCAAAACAGGGGAAGGCTTTCCTGGCATCTGTGGGCTGCATTTGAGTTGTCGCAACAACTCTGAGACAAACAGTACAATGGTTCAGAATTGTTTTGTCAAATGTAGGTGTAATCTATCAAGTCAATCTACATCAGCATTACAGTTTAAGCTTCATTACAACTTACTTTTCTTCTCCTTCCTCCGTATATACACTCCTATAAAACCCTCCCAAGTCATCAGCCAGCTCCCCAACAAACACTGTGTCCAGCTGGTAGGATTCTCCAACAGCTAACTTGCCATTCAGTTCCAATACCAGGAACTGAGTTGTTGGCTGTAGCCAGGATTTCTTTATGGTTGGTGCGGGTGTGCTACCGAGAGCAGACAGTTTAGCCAGATGGTCATCATCCCACTTGGTGTAGTTCAGCTTGTTGGAGTGTATGAGGATCAGGTCCGTCTCCTTCACACATTGGAAGACCACATAGGATTTCCCTGTGAAGATGTAGAGGCCTTGTGCGTTGACGGTGAGTCGGGGCCACAGGGTTAGGTTGTAGTGGTCAGGCTTCAGGGTGTCTGGGAGACGGTACTTGTCCCATGGTTCATTTGAGGGTGCAGTTGTGGGTATGACAGGTGTGGTGATCTGTGGCTTGACAGTTGACCCTCCAGGTGTGGTGACCGGTGGCTTGATAGTGGAACCTCCATTAGTCGGACTGACAGCCTCGTTTTTGGCTACCTCTTGAGAATAAACGACTGCCAACGCAATGATGGTGGCCACTGCCCCTGCACCAAACACAATGCCCACCACCCCAACAAACTTACTGATATAGAAGCCTCCCCCCATGTCCAACTGGCGTAAAACTACACAGCAAAAGAGATGATGTGGTGTCTGTGCAGTTTTTTATATAGCGGTACACCAGTGGACTCTCCTCCCACCAGGACTAATGGCTAAACCATTAACAGGACATAGCTCTGGTGGGCAGAGACACACAGTTACTTCTAGGGGTCACAGATCTAGGTTCATTTGTTTTATTTAACCAGGATTGTCCTCTTAGTAACAATTGCCACTGCTTGACAGGAGGTCTTAAAAAATGGCAGAGAAAGAGAATTGAAGGCAAATTTTGAGACGGAACACTATTCATGTAATAGCAACTCCATTTAATACGGTCTAACAAAATATTACACATTGTAAATAAACCACTTAATCCAATTCCTCATACGTAGAAATGCAGTCTTTTAGATGTTGAAAGCACGTTGTTGTGGGTATTAGATTTCTTTAGACATGCTTGGTGGTAGTTTCATTGCACAATCAAGCTACATTACCTCACCAGGTAAAGTCTTTACCACAGCTTCAGTAGAACTACATTTGATTGGTATGAAGCCAGAATACATAATAAAACTGTTAAAGAATAACTTATTTGTTACATGCACAAGTATTATCTTGGATTGTTAGTGATAGAATTATCCTCACGTGGAAGGCCTCCGACAAATGTCATAACAGCTCTTGTTCGTCAAGTTATCACATAATCATTACAGAACGTCATATGCAGTGAGTTGATTAGATGAAGAGCGGAAAGGCTTAACCAAGTCTCAGACCTAGAGGAGACTAGCTACTACTAGTGATGTGTGTGTTTAATTTGTTCAACTTGTTCAACTGTGCAATCAAGGCTCATAAGCACTATACAGGCCTTTGTTTTCTCTTAAGATAGAAGTATTAGAATAAATTAATCACCATGTAATCAAACCAGCTCAAGGACAATCTGTACAACACATCTTTATGATGCATTCTATGGCACCTGATTTCACAATAGTTTCAGATATTAAAGCCAGGTTATTCCAGTTGAGTCCATAAAACCTCACCTTGGGTATCGTTTAATATCTACCTTGGGTGTTACACATCTCAGCATTCATTTGATAAAGGGAATTTCAAAATGCAAAGAGATCAAATTTTCCAAGAAACTACGTTTAGACAGGAATCCCAATTCTGACCAATCAGATCAGCTCTGAAAAAGAGCTGATGTGATCTGATGCCCAGACCAGCTGGCTGCTGTGTATACGGACATATTCAATCAATCCTTATCCCAGTCTGCTGTCCCCACATGCTTCAAGAGGGCCACCATTGTTCCTGTTCCCAAGAAAGCTAAGGTAACTGAGCTAAACGACTACCGCCCCGTAGTACTCACTTCCGTCATCATGAAGTGCTTTGCGAGACTAGTCAAGGACCATATCACATCCACTCTACCTGACACCCTAGACCCACTCCAATTTTCTTACCGCCCCAATAGGTCCACAGACGACGCAATTGCAACCACACTGCACACTGCTCTAACCCATCTGGACAAGAGGAACACCTATGTGAGAATGCTGTTCATCGACTACAGCTCAGCATTTAACACCATAGTACCCTCCAAACTCGTCATCAAGCTCGAGACCCTGGGTCTCGACCCCGCCCTGTGCAACTGGGTACTAGACTTCCTAACGGGCCGCCCCCAGGTGGTGAGAGTAGGTAACAACATCTCCACCCCGCTGATCCTCAACACTGGGGCTCCACAAGGGTGCGTTCTGAGCCCTCTCCTGTACTCCCTGTTCACCCACGACTGTGTGGCCATGCACACCTCCAACTCAATCATCAAGTTTGCGGACGACAGTACAGTGGTAGGCTTGATTACCAACAACGACGAGACGGCCTACAGGAAGGAGGTGAGGTCCCTCGGAGTGTGGTGTCAGGAAAATAACCTCACACTCAATTTCAACAAAACAAAGGAGATGATCGTGGACTTCAGGAAACAGCAGAGGGAGCACATCAACGGGACAGTAGTGGAGAGGGTAGTAAGTTTTAAGTTCCTCGGCGTACACATCACGGACGAACTGAAATAGTCCACCCACACAGACAGCGTTGTGAAGATGGCGCAGCAGCGCCTCTTCAACCTCAGGAGGCTGAAGAAATTTGGCTTGTCACCAAAAGCACTCACAAACTTTTACAGATGCACAATCGAGAGCATCCTGTCGGGCTGTATCACCGCCTGGTACGGCAACTGCTCCGCCCACAACCGTAAGGCTCTCCAGAGGGTAGTGAGGTCTGCAAAACGCATCACCGGAGGCAAACTACCTGCCCTCCAGGACACCTACACCACCCGATGTCACAGGAAGGCCATAAAGATCATTAAGGACAACAACCACCCGAGCCACTGCCTGTTCACCCCGCTATCATCCAGAAGGCACGGGTATCGACCAGTGCCATGTGAGTTTCTGTGTAACTCTGAAGGTACGTTGTGTACCCGTCACAGTTTAATATGAACCCCTTTTAACGCCACCCAACACAGGATTTAATGTTCGAGCACACAACCAACACAGAAGACCAGGACAGGTAAGTATGCTCAAGGTAAGTTTTATTTTAAATTCGTGGGCATAACATGGATCAGACCCCGTTACCCCACCTCCCACAGCAGACTGTATGATTTCCCTGACTTTTTCGACACAGAGCTTCCCCTCGGGTAGGTTACCCTCCCCCTTAATCCCTCAGGTAAGTATCAGGCATGTGAAAGTGACCCTGCAACACACAGAATTATTCTGATACAGCACTGCAACAATATGTTAAAAAGCACTACAAATCTCACTCACACTGAATTATTCTGATATGGCACAGCAACAATAGTTATTCGAAGGGAAGGCAATGCAAACAATAATGTGAAAGGCACTACAATTGCACTCTAGTGCTGCACACAATATGGGACCAACCCTTGGCCGTGCTCTACTCCGCCAACCCCTCTAAAGGACCCTCTACTGCTAATGGACAAAACAGGCAGGGAGAAAGCCAGCAACATATAAAGAGGCTGGGGATAGGTTATTGATGTCTTTTCTTTCTTTTTTTTTACCCCAATTTCATAGTATCCAATTGGTAGTAGTTACAGTCTTGTCTCATTGCTGCAACTCCCTTTCGGACTTAGGAGAGGCGAAGGTCGAGAGCCATGAGTCCTCAGAAACACAACCCAACCAAGCCACACTGCTTCTTGACACAATGCACATCCAACCTGGAAGTGAAGTCAGCCGCACCAATCTGTCGGAGGAAACACCGTACACCAGGCAACCTGGTCAGCGTGCACTGTGCCCTGCCCGCCACAGGAGTCGCTAGTGCGCGACGAGACAAGGATATCCCTGCCGGCCAAACCCTCCCTAACCCGGACGACGCTGGGCCAATTGTGCGCCGCCACATGGGCCTCCCGGTCGCGGCCAGCTGCGACAGAGCCTGGGCTCGAACCCAGAGTCTCTGGTGGCGCAGGAGCCTTGGACCACTGCGCCACCCGGGTTATTGTTTTCTAGGGCCCAGCAAGAACCATATCCCCACAAAAATAAAATACATGTCTTTGTCTGGAGACTTTTATCTCCCTCACCAACTTTAAACATCTACTATCTGAGCAGCTAACCGATCGCTGCAGCTGTACATAGTCCATCGGTAAATAGCCCACCCAATTTACCTACCTCATCCCCATACTGTTTTTATTTATTTACTTTTCTGCTCTTTTGCACACCAGTATCTCTACCTGCACATGACCATTTGATCATTTCACTCCAGTGTTAATCTACTAAATTGTAATTATTTGCCTACCTCCTCATGCCTTTTGCACACAATGTATATAGACTCCTTTTTTCTTTTTCTACTGTGTTATTGACTTGTTTATTGTTTACTCCATGTGTAACTCTGTGTTGTTGTCTGTTCACACTGCTATGCTTTATCTTGGCCAGGTCGCAGTTGTAAATGAGAACTTGTTCTCAACTAGCCTACCTGGTTAAATAAAGGTGAAATAAATAAATAAAAATATCCAGATCTGTACAGTTCCCTGTCCTGGAATGTGCCCTGACTGAGACTCTGCTCGGTGACGTCACCGATAGCCCTTCGGTGCTGAACGGGTGGGAGACAGACGCCAGGGAAACCTGCCGACATTAGTGGCTTTCAGTGGCATGGCAAAATGGCAGAGAGAGAGAGTAGTGTAAGGGGAACACAGGAAGAATCACGTCCCTTACTTGGCGGAGCTAAAGCTACTAGATGTGCATTGTACCAATGCACCTCTCGGTCCTCTGCTCTCGGATCACCACTCGGCTCCGCAGCCCCAGTTCGTCGTCAGCCCGGCCGCCCACTTCTTCACTCAAATTCGTCAGTAAGACTTCTCATCCTGCAGACAATGGTCCAGTGCAATCACAGCAAACACCCAAGATCGGGGCTTTTGAAGGAAATGACAGCCAATCCCCAGCTACCTGTATGATAAGCTAACTCCCTGAAGGTGTGTCTGATCACACCAGTTCCGCCACCCACTTATCCACTGATCTACCAATCCATCTCGTGACATATCTTAGACATTTTTTACATACCAGGGAACAACACTGTACGATAACCATACTCTTATTTTTGAGAGTATTTGGATATATGTTCTTGGTAAAACAAAATATATATATATTTATATATATATAAATAACATCTGGAGGCACTGGCAAGCCATTAAGGCACACGAGACCAAGTTTAAATCCCGAGAAAATGTATGAACACTTGGGGCTTGATTCTATCATATCTGCGCTAACAGACACCTCTATAGCGGTTGTTTCGGAGGTAGAACTGCATTAGAGCAGACAAATCTACAAGTGTCTCCCGACATTATACCTGAAGCGGAAAATGCCATTAGCTGCACATAGCTGCATTAAGAGAAATCCAATGCAGACTGGTTTAAAAGTTGTAACACTGTAATGTGATATGTAATCTACACCTCGATAAGACTGATAGAAATCCACATTATTTTCTTAAATGATTTTCAACCGTATTGTAGTGGTAACCTACATGGTAACACTTCCTTGTAAGTGGTCCTTATTACATGTGTAATTACACTGTAACAAGAATTGTAGTTAACTGTAACAACTCATAGTTACAATGCAATAAGATGTACCTGGTAGTAATTCGGTGTAACAACAAATTCTTGTTACCACGCTTGTTACGAATGGGCAAATTTCCACTAAATTCACCAACATATTGTTTTGTTTCTTCTCAGCTGCATCCAATTCATTAACAACTGTGACAAAGGTTGGGATCCCTTGTGAATCTGCTGGGTGTCTGAGAGATTATAGCCTATGCTCAGTAGGCTCTAAAGACTTACCCATGAATGTGCCCTCTTCAAAATACATCTCCAGTCAACCTTGTTAGCACTTGCCCCCAAAATAAAGTGTACCATCTGGGTTAACATGGTAAAGCTTACAAAAACAGATCTATTTAATACGAGTGTCATCCCAGATGTAGAAGAAGACACTATTGTAAAGCATAGTACATGTAATGTTTGCCTAAGTACAATGTAATTACTAGGTGTTACACAGGATTTAGCTGGTTAAAGTGAAGTGTATCTTCAGGGGTACTTACTTGTTTCAATCTTCGGAAGTGCAATACAAGTGGGTGAATAAATACACTAGTACACCAGAGTACATGTAATATCTGCATAAGTACCATGTAATTACTAGGTGTTACACTTCATTTTAACTAGCAAATCCTTTGTATCTTCAGGGGTACTTAGTTGTAATTATACCAGTGGTAGTAGGTGCATGGCCTTATTTCTATTACAGCATATTGGATGACTGTCATTCATATTCCATTTACCCAGCTCAATGTAACATCGATAGGTTAAGGATACTACTGTATATGATACTCTAAATTTCCCTATACCCATCAGGAAGTTGCTACAACCTAGCCTATGAATGAAAGTTTACAACATACGCTAGGTGGACAGGTAGAGAGAAATTTGAGTAATCAAGGTGACAGACGTTGACACATTCAATGCGCCTTGCGCACTCTTGTCTGCATCTATCTGATCTAGGGTGTCATACCGTTACAAATGAGCTTCTATTGGACAACTTCAGAGATGTTTATCCCTGTTTCGTTCCATTTGCTTTCATTTAATGAACGTTTTTCAACAGAAATCGGTGGAATGAATACACCCCTGATCACACGCAAACATAGTTAACTTTCATAGCAGCCGCATACAGACAGCATGATCCATTTAATCATTGTATAATTTTTTCTCAACAGCAAATATCCCAAGCCAAACCTTCATAGTTTCATCGTGAGAACCATGAGCCTCCTAGGTTTTGTATTGAAGTCAATGTACCCAGAGGAGGACGGAAGCTAGCTGTCCTCCCGGCTACACCATGGTGCTACCTACCCTACAGAGTGCTGTTGAGGCCATCATTGCAAAACAGTGTGTTTTTAATAAATGATTTGGTGACGTAAATATATTTTATATACTTTTATCTAAAAATAATAACTTTTTAATGTTTCTGGAATTCTCTGGGGAGGATTATCCTCCCATTCCTCCCCTGAGGAGCCTCCACTGAATTATAGTGTACCTACAAAGTATGTTTGTCATGTTCTGACCTTAGTTCTTTTGTTATGTCTTTGTTTGAGTATGGTCAGGCCGTGGGTTGGGTGGGTTGTCTATGTTAGTTTTTCTCTGATTTGCTATTTCTGTGTTTGGCCTGGTATGGTTCTCAATCAGAGGCAGCTGTCAATCGTTGTCCATGATTGAGAACCATATTTAGGGAGCCTGTTTTCTATTGTGTTTCGTGGGTGATTGTTTTCTGTTGTGTGTCTGCACCAGCCAGAACTGTTCTCTGTCATTTCTCTTTGGTATTTTTGTTATTTCCGTGTTAATTTTACTAAATATGGACACATACCACACTGCACCTTGGTCCTCACCTTCTTCCACCAACAACGGGTGTTACAATGTTACCCATTCTAACAATCTAATCGTTAGCTTCTGAGAGTGCCATGCAGGTGATAATGAACACACTACTACACCACAGAGGACATGTAATATCTGCATGAGTACAATGTCATTACTAGGTGCTACACAGAATATAGCCATTTCTATATTCCTTAAATGAAAATACCTACAAACAATAGCTGAGCTTCTTCTTCAGTCAGCTTTATTGCTACATGTAAAAATACTTTACATTTCTTATTAAATAAATAAGATTTTTATTGTTCGATTAATAATTTGATGAATTAAACAAAACATAAAAATAACTATTCTAGTGGTGACTCAAGTCTGCAGCCTATAGAATGGTGAGTAACCTAATAGCTCATTTAGAAAAACGAGATTGTCTTTTTCTCGCTTTTTAACATTACAGAAAACATGGAAATCGACAACTCTGTCTCTGTCTTCATCTGTTTAATTCTGGTAAGCATTTTCCCGTCCTAGAGTCTGAGACCTTGTAGAAATATGTGGTAGAGAAGAAGAATGTATGACAATTTAGCATTAGACAGTACATTACCCTATACTAATATGCTTTCTATAGTTTAGGCCTATATTTAGCTAGGCCTAGCAAGCTAACAAGCTAGTTATTGTGTTATCCAGCTAGCTAGCTAGATTTTTATAACTAACTCAAATCTGTTAGGGAATGCCTACTCTGTAAAGTGCGGGTGGGCGATAACTCAGTTGGCCCTTGCACTCCTTGTAAATAATGCCATTTTTTAAAACTTTGACAAAGAGGAAACAAAACGCAGTCCACTTTGTTTGTTACAGATTCTAGTTTGAGAACATAACAATATTGAGATCAAATGTGTAATATTCCACTGTTGTGGTTAATCGTTATTGTGGCGAGCTTATTGTGTTTGGCCTGGTATGGTCCGCCTCTTAGCCCGCCTCCGTGGCCTCTTTAGAGCGGCGACCCTTGCCGCCGACCTCGGACTGGGGACCCTAGCCACGGGTCCCGAATCGATGGGAGACTCCGGCAGCACCGGACGGGTGGGAGACTCCGGCAGCACCGGACGGGCGGGAGACTCCGGCAGCACCGGAGAAAAGGGCGATTCCGGCAGCTCTTGGCTGACGGGCGGCTCCGGCAGCTCTTGGCTGACGGGCGGCTCCGGCAGCTCATGGCTGACGGACGGCTCCGGCAGCTCCTGGCTGACAGGCGGCTCCTGGCTGACGGGCGGCTCCTGGCTGACGGGCGGCTTCGGCAGCTCAGGACAGACGGGAGACTCCGGCAGCTCAGGACAGACGGGAGGCTCCGGCAACTCAGGACAGACGGGAGGCTCCGGCAGCTCAGGACAGACGGGAGGCTCCGGCAGCTCAGGACAGACGGGAGGCTCCGGCAGCTCAGGACAGACGGGGGAGGCTCCGGCAGCTCAGGACAGACGTGAGGCTCCGGCAGCTCAGGACAGACGGGAGGCTCCGGCAGCTCAGGACAGACGGGAGGCTCCGGCAGCTCAGGACAGACGGGAAACTCCGGCAGCTCAGCCTGCCCAACCCTACCTGGCTGAATGCTCCCCGTAGCCAGGCCAGTGCGGCGAGGTGGAATAGCCCGCACTGGGCTGTGCTGGCGAACCGGGGACACCATGCGTAGGGCTGGTGCCATGTACCCCGGCCCGAGGAGACGCGCTTGAGACCAGATGCGCTGAGCCGGCTTCATGGCACCTGGCTCGATGCCCACTCTAGCCCGGCCGATACGAGGCGCTGCTATGTACCGCACCGGGGACACCGTGCGCCTCACGGCATAACACAGTGCCTGCCCGGTCCACCTCTCTCCACGGTAAGCACGGGGAGTTGGCTCAGGTCTCCTACCTGACTGACCACCTCTCTATTTACTCCCATGTTGTAACCTCCTCCAGATAGCGCTGCTCCTTACCACGCTGCTTGGTCCTATGGTGGTGGGTGATTCTGTAACGGTCGTCGTATGAAGGAGAAGAGGACCAAGGTGCAGCGTGGTTTGTGTCCATATTTATTCAAATGAACACGGAAATAACAAAAATAACAAAGAGAAACAACCAAAAACAGTTCTGGCTGGTGCAGACACAACAGAAAAAAATCACCCACGAAACACAATGGAAAACAGGCTCCCTAAATATGGTTCTCAATCAGGGACCATGATTGATAGCTGCCTCTGACTGAGAACCATACCAGATCAAACACAGAAATAGCAAATCGTAGAAAAGCTAACATAGACAACCCACCCAACTCACACCCTGACCATACTAAAACAAAGACATAACAAAAGAACTAAGGTCAGAACGTGACAAATGCCAATATTTGTCTATGTAGATTACATGGCTGTGTGCTCGATTGTACACACCTGCCAGCAACGGTTGTGGCTGAAATAGCCAAACTTTTGTAAATACCCGTACTTTTGTATATATTGTGTAGGTGAGACCAGCTAGCTGGCTAGTTAGCTAGCTGGCTAGTTAGCTAGCAGCGACCAGCGACCATAGCTTAGCTATTTACCAGCTTTAGGTTAGATAACTTATCTAGCTAGCGTGCTAGCTAATCTAATAAAGAAACTACAGAAAGTCTATTCTGTAGAATGTGCTATGGTAACTAGCTAACTTGCCAGCTTAGTTGGTAGGCATAACAAAAATACCAGCTAATGTATGCTAGCTAGATAGCTACATTTGCTAGTTACAGTTTGCCAGAGCCCTATATCTCCAACACTAGGCTAGGTAGCTGGCAAATGCTAGCTAGATAGCTAACTACTTAAGCTAAATCGTCCAGCAGAATTCATGTATCCCCAAAAAATAGCTAAACAAATTGTAATGGAAAAAATCATTTCTGTCTCCTGTCTTGACGTTCTCTCATGTCTTTTGCACACTGACCTTCTTCGGAGTTTAACGGTGGTTGGCATCCAATACGTTGCATTACCACATACTTCTCTGCAGCTGCCACCACAACATCTACTTTCTGTGATTTACATTTTCTGCGGTACAGTTGATAACCATTGCTATGAATTCCAAGATCCAACCTTACTGAAGCATACAGTGGGGAGAACAAGTATTTGACACATTGCGGATTTTGCAGGTTTTCCTACTTACAAAGCATGTAGAGGTCTGTAATTTTTATCTTAAGTACACTTCAACTGTGAGAGATTGAATCTAAAACAAAAATCCAGAAAATGACATTGTATGATTTTTTAAAGTAATTCATTAGCATTTTATTGCATGACATAAGTATTTGATACATCAGAAAAGCCAAACTTAATATTTGGTACAGAAACCTTTGTTTGCAATTACAGAGATCATACGTTTCCTGTAGTTGTTGACCAGGTTTGCACACACTGCAGCAGGGATTTTGGCCCACTCCTCCGTACAGACCTTCTCCAGGTCCTTCAGGTTTCGGGGCTGTCGCTGGGCAATACGGACTTTCAGCTCCCTCTAAAGATTTCCTATTGGGTTCAGGTCTGGAGACTGGCTAGGCCACTCCAGGACCTTGAGATGCTTCCAATACAGGTCACCTTCACTGATTCAACTGCACCCAACTCCTTTCTCACCCACCCTAAAACCGCAAATCCACTTTCTCCAAAAATGTCACTCATACTGGACCAGATTCTTCTTTATCATGTCCATTGATGCCATGCTCAGGTTCCAAGCTCTTCAACACACCTTCCACCTCACTGAACTCATTCACTTCCATTTCACCTCCAGAATTCTGTCTGGTGCTCGGCTCCTTCTGTTTGTACTTGACACCAATCTTCTTCGACACCCCATCTCCTTTTTTATCTCCATCTTCCTCAAATTAAAATCCAACCTCTGCTTTCCTCATTCTTTTTGACCTCTTCTTCGTATTTTTTCCCTTAAATTCCTCCTCAGAAATTCACCTTTCTGTGTCCCTTTCCCAATATTTTTCTTCTGCCGACTTTTCTTGTGGCCTGGTAACATCTCGAGGTAACTCCAACTCATAATCATCCTGCTCACCTCGGAAACTTGTCTTCTCCGGGCACTGACATTTTGAGAGCCTTCTGTCCACTTACAACTTTCAACAACAAACGGCCAACTAAAAATCATAAATCCGTCCACACTGACCTTGTTCTCGACCCTGTTCTTTGTGAATTGTCACATGAAATCAGTGCACCAATGCAAGAGTGTGCAAAGCTGTCATCAAGGCAAAGGGTGGCTACTATGAAAAATCTAAAATATATTTTGATTTGTTTAACCTTTTTTGGTTACTACATGATTCCATATGTGTTATTTCATAGTTTCGATGTCTTCACTATTATTCTACAATGTAGAAAATAGTCAAAATAAAGGAAAACCCTTGAATGAATGTGTGTCCAAACTTTTGACTGGTACTGTATATATGTGAACCATTAAAAAAATAATTTTTGCCATTGTGCTCATAGCTTCCATTAATTTGAAATTAAATCTTTACCTTGGCCTGGGCATCAGACTCCAGAACTCTTTATTGTAGAGTTGTGTCAATGAGGTGATCGGTTCTTAGTTGGGTTACACATATGTTGTTTGTGCTGAAAATGGTGTGTTGGGATTCTATCGGCAGTGGTGTAAATTAAAGTACCAGTACTTAAATATGCACTCCAGGATCTTTAGCGCAACAAATTTGTAACATAGTACAAATTGGATACCTAACATATTATACGAATTGCACAACAAACAAAAAATACTTTTTTATCTAACCGCTCTCTCAATTATTTGTTTTGCAGGACGTAATGGACATATCAGGACATATCATATGAAATGGATGATGTAGTACACAAAATTGGGGACCACTTTTGGCTCATGAGCATCAATTTTAAAACTACCTGAAATTATACAAAAGTTTGAGAGTGCATCTTCAAGTAATTTTTTTGTTGGTATATGTACTTTACTTTCCTATTTATATTTTTGACAACTTTTACTTTAACTCCACTACATTTCTATAGAAAATAATGTACTTTTTACTCCATACATTTTCCCTGACACCCATAAGTACTCATGACATTTCAAATACTTAGCAGGAAAGGAAAATGGTCTAATTCACAGACTTATCAAGATAACATCCCTGGTTATCCCTACTACCTCTGATCTGGCATTTGTTGGAGTGTGCCCCTGGCTCTCCATAAATTAGAAAAACAAGAAAATTGTGCCGCCTGGTTTGGTTGAATGTGAAATTATTTATACTGGGTGACTAACTTTTACGTCAGTAATTTTCTATTAAGGTATCTTTACTTTTCCTCAAGAATGACAATTGGGTGATTTTTCCTCCACTGGCTATCGGTACACTATAATTACAAGTACCCCTCAAGATACACTTCATTTTAACTAGCAAATCCTGTGTAACACCTAATAATTACATGGTACTTAGGCAAACATTACATGTACTATGTTTTACAATAGTGTCTTCTTCCATATCTGGGATGACACTCATATTAAATAGATCTGTTTTTGTAAGCTTTACCATGTTAACCCAGATGGTACACTTTATTTTGGGGGCAAGTGCTAACAAAGTTGACTGCAGATATATTTTGAAGAGGGCACATTCATGGGTAAGTCTTTAGAGCCTACTGAGCATAGGCTATAATCTCTCAGACACCCAACAGATTCACAAGGGATCCCAACCTTTGTCACAGTTGTTAATGAATCGGATGCAGCTGAGAAGAAACAAAACACTGAGTTGGTAAATTTAGTAGAAACCTGCCCATTTGTTACAAGCATGGTAACACGCATTCATTGTTACACTTCTGTAATTACAGACTGCAATTACTACCAGGTACATCTTGTTACAGTTAACTACAATTCTTGTTACAGTGTAATTACACATGTAATAAGGACCACTTACAAGGAAGTGTTACCATGTAGGTAATTCTTGCCAATAAATCTGTGGCCGATCTCTGCCATGGCCTCAGCCCTGGTGACAAAGCAGGACATTCAGGTTGATGTCATCTAAGAGTGCTAACCAAAGTTGAGGTCAATTTCAGGTACAGTTCATTAAAAAAAGAAACCTAATTCCTAATTATCCTGACTACAGTATGATGTTGTATATTTACTGACAAAATACAGTTCATCTGTAGAAATCCATTAAAAGTTGTTTTCACTATGTTCACCCCAACCCGGTAGCCGGTAACTTACTATAAAATTCCAAGAACATGTGACTGTGTGTTTTTGGAACACTTCACATGTGACTGCGTGTTTTTGGAACACTTCACATGTGACTGCGTGTTTTTGGAACACTTCACATGTGACTGCGTGTTTTTGGAACACTTCACATGCGACTGCGTGTTTTTGGAACACTTCACATGTGACTGCGTGTTTTTGGAACACTTCACATGTGACTGCGTGTTTTTGGAACACTTCACATGCGACTGCGTGTTTTTGAAACACAAACGTGCAATACATGTATTATCTCTGTTCAGCTAAAATATGATCACGTGAAAGTGTTCCAACATCACATGGTTTTTCCGTAAGGGGTGTGAACGCAGTCAAGAGCGTTGGAGTGTGGTACATCGGAAAACACTTACAGAAGGTCTATTGTTTTATGAGATTTCTTTCCTGTGTGACTCTGCACATTTAGTCGAACCACTCTCTCGACCTTTGATATCTTTAAAGATAGATACCCATATCTATCTTTGTATCACAGGAAGACCGGGAAATAAACACAATACATAATGTCAAAGTGGAATTATGTTGACACATTTTTACAAATGAATAAAAAATGAAACGCTGAATTGTCTCGAATCAATAAGGATTCAATCCATTTGTTGTGGCAGTCATAAGTAAGTTCAGGAGTAAAAATGTGCTTAACAAGTAACATAATAAATTGAATGGACTCACTCTGTGTGCAATAGCAGCATTTAACATGACTTTTTAATGACTACCTCATCTCTGTACCCCACACATACAGTTATCTGTAAGGTCCCTCAGTCGAGTAGTAAATTTCAAACACAGATTCAACCACAAAGACCAGGGAGGTTGTCAAGTCCCTCACAAAGAAGGGCACCTCTAACTAGATGGGTAAAAAAATAAAAGCAGATATTGAATATTCCTTTGAGCATGGTGAAGTTATTCATTACTCTTTGTATGGTGTATCAATACATCCAGTCAATTCACCGATGCAGGCATCCTTCCTAACTCAGTTGCCAGAGAGGAAGAAAACAGCACCGTTTAATACCGAGTTTAAAACCTGTGATTGGAGAAATCTGAGTATGGATCACCAACATTGTAGTTACTCCACAATACTAACCTAATTGACAGAGTGAAAAGGGGTAAAAGAAGCCTGTACATAATACAAATATTCCAAAACATGCATCCTGTTTGCAATAAGGCACTATAGTAAAACTGCAAAAAATGTGGCAATGTGTTATGTTTGGGGCAAATCCAACACAACACATCACTGAGTGATGGTGGCTGCATCATGTTATGGGTATGCTTGTCATCGGCACAGACTAGGGAGCTTTTTAGGATAAAAAAAAATTGAATAGAGCTAAGCACAGGAAAAATCCTAGAGGAAAACCTGGTTCAGTCTGCTTTCCAACAGACACTGGGAAACAAAGTCACCTTTTAGCAGGACAATAACCTAAAACACAAGGCCAATTATACACTGGAGTTGCCTAGTTACAATTTTGATTTAAATCGACTTAAATCTATGGCAAGACTTGAAAATGGCTGTCTAGCAATAATCAACAACCAACTCGACAGAGCTTTTGTAAGTGTGTGAACTGTCGGCAGAGAAGTCAGACGCAGGAGAGAAATAAATGTGTTTCTAATGGCGCAGTTCTAAAAAAAAAAAAAACACTGGAAAACATAATAAAAATCAATGGGTAACATAACCCGACGCAGACCAGTACAGACGTACACATACACTTACAATAAACAATCACCGACAAGGACATGAGGGGAAACAGAGGGTAAAATACACAACATGAAATTGATGGGATTGGAACCAGGTGTGATGGAAGACAAGACAAAACCAGTGGAAAATGAAAAATGGATCAGTGATGGCTGAAAGGTCGGAGACGTCGACCGCCGAGCACCGCCAGAAAAAAGAGAGGGACCAACTTTGGCGGAAGTCGTGACAGCTTTAAGAATTCTAAAAAGAATAACGGCTAAATGTTGCACTGTCCAGGTGTGCAAAACTCTTACCCAGAAAGACTCAAGGTTGTAATTGCTGCCAAAGGTGATTCTAACATGTATTGACTCAGGGGTGTGAATACTCATGAAAATGAGATATTTCTGTATTTAATTTTTAATAAACTTTGATTTAATATGAAGATATAGTGGGAAGACATGTACAGTATCAGTGCTACATGAGATTAGATATTTACCTTTCAAAATAAACCTTTAACATATTTTATTTTGGGAGGGGATTTGACCTGGTCATAAGGTATGGGCTTTCAGATCATGGAAACGGTTACTCAAGTTACGTAAATGCGTATAATTCTGTGTAACCTTAGGCCAAATGAGGTCAAAGCTGGATAAAATGTGAAAACCCTATTGCCCTCCTCCCTCCCCACCCTGAAACAGTGTATTAGTACATAGAAGGCGAGGGGAATATTTTCCATAATGTTACTATTTACTGCTTGTTGTCAAGGGAAATCTGTATGGAAGATGTAAGGTCTGACGTTCAAATTCTGTATTATCTTCAATAGCAACAGGGACCTGACTGGGTGAAAAGGCACTGCAGCACTAAATGATGTGCTAATGATGAGCTATGACATCATCTCTTTCAATGTAGTACTCAGCTGTATACATCCAAAGATCTGTGGATGATGGTTTATATTTTGTCGATTATATGTAATGACTTTCAAAAAAACCTGTACACACATCAAAGTATTGCTGAATAACAACCCTTACAGTTAGCTGTAGAGTTTCGCAATCACATACATACACACATACTCACACGCCATTAATAAGCAAAAGTAAAAACATGAAATGTATCATACAGTCCCTATCTTCATAGGTGCCAACTGACACCATTTGCAGACCTTTGGCACTGGGAGTGAAGGCAGTCCCCCTCGGATAGACGTGGACAGGAACAATGCTGTCAGAGTTTGATGCTCTGTTCCCAAGGGATTAAATGTACTTACAAACTATTGAGAAATGCCACTATCAGTACAACGACTGCACAGCCACTGACTACAGCACTGATTGCCCTTGTTTGGGTAACAGACTGGACCAAAATGTGGTCATTGCGTCAAATTGCTATGTTTCTAATAACCATTTGCAGTAAACTACTTTGGCTGTTGCCCTTAGCCTGCCAGGAGCTCAATAACAAATAGCCTCTAATACAACCGTAGGTCATCCATTCGACCTGCTGTAGCCCAGAATGTGGCTCGAGCAAAGCTAAGCTTCAGTTGATTACAATTACACCCATGCCGTATGAAAACGTGTATTTAACAACATCAATGCTGCATTGTAAATTATGTTTCATCAATCATGATAAAATATTTAAAAAGTATGTTCCATTCCCAGTAACAACATTTCTGTCTGAATTTTCATGGGCTGCTTTGTTCACATATTGCACATCATGTTCATGTTAATATAAGATCAACTTAATTGTAAGCAAAGAGAAGCTTGGCAATTTGATGTTGATGTTACCAGAGGATTTCAGAGGAAGGCCCAAGAAATTGTCAAACACTCCAGCCACCAAAGCCATAGACTGTTCTCTCTGCTACCGCACAGCAAGTCGTACCAGTGCACCAAGTCTGGAACCAACAACACCCTGAACAGCTTCTACTCCCAAGCCATAAGACTGCTAAACAAGGCTGCTAAATAGCCAACCAAATGGCTACCCGGGCTACCTGTATTGACCCTTTTTTGAACAAACTCTCTCGCTAGAGAGCGATGAGCCAAGTAAATCCCCACGACCAAACCCTACACTAACCCGGATGTCGCTGGGCCATTTGTGCGCCGCCCTATGGGACTCTTTATCACGGCCGGTTGTGATACAGCCCGGGATCAAACCGGGGCTGTAGTGACGCCTGTAGCACTGCGATGCAGTGCCTTAGACCGCTGCTCCACTCTGGAGCCCCTACGTCCACACAAACTTAACATGTGCACACAGGCATACTGGCACCACTCCCACTCTTTCCCACTCATCACATACACTGCTGCAACTACTCCACATACTGTATGCTGCTGCTACAGCTTAGTCTATTACCTATCCTGTTGCTGAGTCACTTTACCCCTACCTATATGTACATAGCCTCCTCAATTACCTCGTACCCCTGCACATCGACTCAGTACTGCTACTCCCTATATATCCATGTTATTTTTACTCCTTAATTATTCGTTATTCACTGTGTATTTATTCCTCGTGTCACTATTTCTATTTTATTTGATATTTCTTTATCTTTAGCTCTGCATTGTTGGAAAAGGACCCGTAAGTAAGCATTTCACTGTTCGTTTTAAAACTGTTGTTTACGAAGCATGTGACAAATAACATTTTATTTAATTTGATGATTTGACCAATATTGCTATTGCAAAGGAATTCTAGAAGCTTCATGTTCTCCACTGCAGATACTGTTAAGGATGGGGCGTCTGTCCATCCCTTGAGAAACAGAAAACACTCTAGAAAGTTCATTGGCATCATTTTTGCAAAAGGGACATTTGCTTACGCACATAACCAGAAGACAATGAATATAAAAGAGAGATAGTAGATGTTTGTCATTCAACAAAGATTACTGTAAGGCACTGTGACCTTTGATGCACTAAAGGTTTTATGGCTTTCTGGAATTTGAATTTGTTGTCCAGTAATGTGATACTGACTGTATAATACAGCAGCATCACATCACCAGCCCACCTGGTCTTATCATCACAAATGCTCTTGCTGCGCATGTACCAGACAGGCTAAAGAGGTGTGTCAAGGTCCACATATGTTCTGTACGATTTCAGCAATGAAAAGCCAAGGCCAAGAGGCTCAACAGAATATATAACTAAATAACTGAACTTTGCAACCCTTGTTTTATTATCTCGACCATGAGTTCAAAAACAAGCAGCTATGTTCTTCTTTCAAAAGTGTGAAAACAGTATGAGCAGTGTACTTTTTACTAATTGACTTTACCCAATTGGTGTTCTGTTAGCCCTCCTTATTATCCCTGGTTACTGTAAATTGTATAGTGATCACTGCACAGTAGATATATATACTCAACTCCTGATAAATGCAATGTCTTGGGACGCTAGTGGATGTAAGCACTAAATTGGAGCATGCAGATATCCAAAGTAATTATGAAGAATGTGCTAGAATTGACAGGACATACAGTGCCTTCAGAAAATATTCATACCCCTTGACTTATTCCACATTTTGTTGTGTTACAGACTGAATTCAAAATGGATAGAAATCAACTTTTTAATAACATAATAACAAAGTGAAAACATGTTTTTAGAAATGTTTGCAAATTGATTGAAAATTAAATACAGAAATATCGAATTTTCAGATCTTGCCATAGATTTTCAAGTAGTTTTATGTCAAAACTGTAACTCGGCCAATTAGGAACATTCACTGTCATCTTGGTAAGCAACTCCAGTGTATATTTGGCCTTGTGTTTTAGATTATTGTCCTGCCGAAAGGTGAATTCCTCTCCCAGTGCCTGAAGCAGGTTTTTCTCTAGGATTTTGCCTGTGCTAAGCTCCATTCCATTAATTTTTTTATCCTGAAAAACTCCTCAGTCCTTAATGGTTACAGGCATACCCATTGCATAATGCAGCCACCACTATGCTTGAAAATATGGAGAGTGGTACTCAATACTGTGTTTTATTGGATTTGTCCCAAACATAGCACGTTGTATTCAGGAAAAAAAAGTTAACTGTTTTGCCACATTTTTTGCAGTATTACTTTAGTGCCTTATTGCAAAAAGGATGAATGTTTTTAAATATTTGTATTCTGTACAGGCTTCCTTCTTTTTATTCTGCTATTTAGGTTAGTATTGTGAAATAACTACAATATTGCTGATCCATCCTTAGTTTTATTCTATCACAGCCAATAAACTCTGTAACTGTTTTAAAGTTACGTGGCGTGTGAAATCCTTGAGCGGTTTCCTTCCTCTCCGGCAACTGAGTTAGGAAGGAGGCCTGTATCTTTGTAGTGACGGGGTGTATTGATGCACCATCCAAAGAGTGAGTCCATGCAGCTTATTATGTGACTTGTTAAGCAAATGTTTACTCTAACTTTATTTAGTCTTGCCATAACAAAGGGCTTGAACACGTATTGTTTCAAGACATTTCAGCTTTTCATTTTTTATTCATTTGTAAACATTTCTAAAAACAGTTTTCCACTTTGACATTATGGGGTAATGTCTGTAGGCCAGTGAAGAAAAAAAAATAAATTCAATCCATTTTAAATCCAGGCTGCAACAACAAAATGTGGAAAAGGTCAAGGTGTGTGAATACTTTCTGAAGGCACTGTAGGTTATAATCTTCATTGAGTTATTAATCATTTGAAGATTACCTTTCTACATTAAAACCTCTACAGGATCGGTGTCCACCCCACGGGACGGTTGAGCTAACATAGGCTAATGTGATTAGCATGAGGTTGTAAATAACAAGACCATTTTCCAGGACATAGACATATCTGATATGGGCAGAAAACTTAAATTATTGTTAATCTAACTGCACTGTCCAATTTACAGTAGTTATTACAGTGAAAGAATACCATGCTATTGTTTGAGGAGAGTGACAGTTAGTGACAGTTAACTTGGAAATGTATTAATAAACCAATTAGGCACATTTGGGCAGTCTTGATAGTGGCCAAAATCTAAATTGCGCCTAACCTGGAGTAGAACATTATGGCCTTTCTCTTGCATTTCAAAGATGATGGGAAAAAAAATAAACGCATGTTTTTTTTCTTTGCATTATCTTTTGCCAGATCTAATGTGTTCTGTTCTCCTACATTAATTTAACATTTACACGAACTTCAAAGTGTTTCCTTTCAAATGGTATCAAGAATATTCATATCCTTTCTTCAGGTCCTGAGCTACAGCCAGTTAGATTTTTTAGTCTTTATCAACTGTCTCTCCAGAAAGTTCATCTCCTGTTTTGCATAATGGTGACAGACTATTGGGGGTATATTGAACAGCTATGAATATCAATGCAATGTTATCTACAAGTAATATTTATTATAAAATGGCACCAGTAGACAATTGTAGTTGATACAGTTAGACAATAGTTATATTTTTAATTAAACCAATGCAGCACCTTGATACTGACTGGTGTTTTTGGTATTTTTAGAAAAACTGTAGAAACGTGTTTTTTTAAATCACTCTTACAATTGTTTCAGTATGCCAGAACTTTATTTATGAAACATTGGTTAGACTTTATTATGATAATAATAGACTACACTTGTGTAATATCACACTGCAATAAAATGAAACAGAAGGTTAGAAAACATCAAGTTGCCTAACGTAGTGGGGCCTAGCTTTAGTATTTGTGTAAAGACATCTCCAATTAATTTAATTTGCACTTTTACAAATGAAACCGAGTCAGAGGAGTAACATTTCTGTCTGCTGGACATTACACATTCTTAAGGCTTTTGCACCACCTGGTGGGAGTTGAAGCTTTCTGCACAGAACCCAATAATGTGTCATCAATTATCAATCAGTGCCATTGAGTAAACTAAACATTTTCTTTTAACTAAATTGTAGCTGAAAATTGTATTTTTGTTGCAAACAGATTAGGCTGTGTGAAGTCATTTCACTTTGTTTGTTTTCTGGTTTGAAGCTCTCAGCATTCAGCTCAGAGTTACGTCCACCATCCCAAGTTTAGTTCAAATGTCTTTAATTCAACTAGAAAATGTTTATTTTCTGATTATTCAAGTTTTTGACAGACATCTACCAATTGCTTTGCAATGACCCAGTGTTACAAATTATGTCTTCTATTGATTTTGCAGCATACTCTGGCATACCCTTGAGGGTTGGAACACTGTTACTACCGATAAATCCACAATAACTGATCATTTCAATAAGCATTTTTCTACTGCTGGGCATGCTTTCCATCTGGCTACCCCTACCCCGGTCAACAGCCCTGCGCTCCTCACAGAAAATCGCCCAAACCTCCCCCACTTCTCCTTCACCCAAATCCAGATAGCTGATGTTCTGAAATAGCTGCAAAATCTGGACCACTACAAATCAGCCGGGCTAGACAATCTGGACCCTCTCTTTCTAAAATGATCTGCCGAGATTATTGCAACCCTATTACTAGCCTGTTCAACCTCTCTTTCGTATCGTCTGAGATTCCCATAGATTGGAAAGCTGCCGCGGTCCTCCCCCTCTTCAAATGGGGAGACACTCTAGACCCAAACTGCTACAGACCTAGATCTATTCTACCCTGCCATTCTAAGGTCTTTGAAAGCCAAGTTAACAAACAGATTACCGACCATTTCGAATCTCACCGTACCTTCTCCGCTATGCAATCTGGTTTCAGAGCTGGTCATGGGTGCACCTTAGTCACACTCAAGGTCCTAAACGATATCATAACCGCCATCGATAAGAGACATTACTGTGCAGCCGTATTCATCGACTTGGCTATGGCTTTCGACTCTGTCAATCACAACATTCTTATTGGCAGACTCAACAGCCTTGGTTTCTCAAATGATTGCCTCGCTTGGTTCACCAACTACTTCTCCAATAGAGATCGCGAGTCCATAGATTTATAACAAAAAGTCTTAACAACTGGATTGCGTCTATGGCAACCGAACCGATAGAACGAAGGACCAGCCGGCTTACGTAGCAACCCTAGATTTGTGTCGGGACTGTACAGTTCATTGGGAAAGTATTCATACCCCTTGACTTATTCCACATTTTGTTGTGTTACAGACTGAATTCAAAATGGATAGAAATCAACTTTTTAATAACATAATAACAAAGTGAAAACATGTTTTTAGAAATGTTTGCAAATTGATTGAAAATTAAATACAGAAATATCGAATTTTCAGATCTTGCCATAGATTTTCAAGTAGTTTTATGTCAAAACTGTAACTCGGCCAAATAGGAACATTCACTGTCATCTTGGTAAGCAACTCCAGTGTATATTTGGCCTTGTGTTTTAGATTATTGTCCTGCCGAAAGGTGAATTCCTCTCCCAGTGCCTGAAGCAGGTTTTCTCTAGGATTTTGCCTGTGCTAAGCTCCATTCCATTAATTTTTTTATCCTGAAAAACTCCTCAGTCCTTAATGATTACAGGCATACCCATTGCATAATGCAGCCACTACTATGCTTGAAAATATGGAGAGTGGTACTCAATACTGTGTTTTATTGGATTTGTCCCAAACATAGCACGTTGTATTCAGGACAAAAAAAGTTAACTGTTTTGCCACATTTTTTGCAGTATTACTTTAGTGCCTTATTGCAAAAAGGATGAATGTTTTTAAATATTTGTATTCTGTACAGGCTTCCTTCTTTTTATTCTGCTATTTAGGTTAGTATTGTGAAATAACTACAATATTGCTGATCCATCCTTAGTTTTATTCTATCACAGCCAATAAACTCTGTAACTGTTTTAAAGTTACGTGGCGTGTGAAATCCTTGAGCGGTTTCCTTCCTCTCCGGCAACTGAGTTAGGAAGGAGGCCTGTATCTTTGTAGTGACGGGGTGTATTGATGCACCATCCAAAGAGTGAGTCCATGCAGCTTATTATGTGACTTGTTAAGCAAATGTTTACTCTAACTTTATTTAGTCTTGCCATAACAAAGGGCTTGAACACGTATTGTTTCAAGACATTTCAGCTTTTCATTTTTTATTAATTTGTAAACATTTCTAAAAACAGTTTTCCATATTGACATTATGGGGTAATGTCTGTAGGCCAGTGAAGAAAAAAAACTAAATTCAATCCATTTTAAATCCAGGCTGCAACAACAAAATGTGGAAAAGGTCAAGGTGTGTGAATACTTTCTGAAGGCACTGTAGGTTATAATCTTCATTGAGTTATTAATCATTTGAAGATTACCTTTCTACATTAAAACCTCTACAGGATCGGTGTCCACCCCACGGGACGGTTGAGCTAACATAGGCTAATGTGATTAGCATGAGGTTGTAAATAACAAGACCATTTTCCAGGACATAGACATATCTGATATGGGCAGAAAACTTAAATTATTGTTAATCTAACTGCACTGTCCAATTTACAGTAGTTATTACAGTGAAAGAATACCATGCTATTGTTTGAGGAGAGTGACAGTTAGTGACAGTTAACTTGAAATGTATTAATAAACCAATTAGGCACATTTGGGCAGTCTTGATAGTGGCCAAAATCTAAATTGCGCCTAACCTGGAGTAGAACATTATGGCCTTTCTCTTGCATTTCAAAGATGATGGGAAAAAAATAAACGCATGTTTTTTTCTTTGCATTATCTTTTGCCAGATCTAATGTGTTCTGTTCTCCTACATTAATTTAACATTTACACGAACTTCAAAGTGTTTCCTTTCAAATGGTATCAAGAATATTCATATCCTTTCTTCAGGTCCTGAGCTACAGCCAGTTAGATTTTTTAGTCTTTATCAACTGTCTCTCCAGAAAGTTCATCTCCTGTTTTGCATAATGGTGACAGACTATTGGGGTATATTGAACAGCTATGAATATCAATGCAATGTTATCTACAAGTAATATTTATTATAAAATGGCACCAGTAGACAATTGTAGTTGATACAGTTAGACAATAGTTACATTTTTTATTAAACCAATGCAACACCTTGATACTGACTGGTGTTTTTGGTATTTTAGAAAAACTGTAGAAACGTGTTTTTTAAATCACTCTTACAATTGTTTCAGTATGCCAGAACTTTATTTATGAAACATTGGTTAGACTTTATTATGATAATAATAGACTACACTTGTGTAATATCACACTGCAATAAAATGAAACAGAAGGTTAGAAAACATCAAGTTGCCTAACGTAGTGGGGCCTAGCTTTAGTATTTGTGTAAAGACATCTCCAATTAATTTAATTTGCACTTTTACAAATGAAACCGAGTCAGAGGAGTAACATTTCTGTCTGCTGGACATTACACATTCTTAAGGCTTTTGCACCACCTGGTGGGAGTTGAAGCTTTCTGCACAGAACCCAATAATGTGTCATCAATTATCAATCAGTGCTATTGAGTAAACTAAACATTTTCTTTTAACTAAATTGTAGCTGAAAATTGTATTTTTGTTGCAAACAGATTAGGCTGTGTGAAGTCATTTCACTTTGTTTGTTTTCTGGTTTGAAGCTCTCAGCATTCAGCTCAGAGTTACGTCCACCATCCCAAGTTTAGTTCAAATGTCTTTAATTCAACTAGAAAATGTTTATTTTCTGATTATTCAAGTTTTTGACAGACATCTACCAATTTCTTTGCAATGACCCAGTGTTACAAATTATGTCTTCTATTGATTTTGCAGCATACTCTGGCATACCCTTGAGGGTTGGAACACTGTTACTACCGATAAATCCACAATAACTGATCATTTCAATAAGCTTTTTCTACTGCTGGGCATGCTTTCTATCTGGCTACCCCTACCCCGGTCAACAGCCCTGCGCTCCTCACAGCAAATCGCCCAAACCTCCCCCACTTCTCCTTCACCCAAATCCAGATAGCTGATGTTCTGAAATAGCTGCAAAATCTGGACCACTACAAATCAGCCGGGCTAGACAATCTGGACCCTCTCTTTCTAAAATGATCTGCCGAGATTATTGCAACCCTATTACTAGCCTGTTCAACCTCTCTTTCGTATCGTCTGAGATTCCCATAGATTGGAAAGCTGCCGCGGTCCTCCCCTCTTCAAATGGGGAGACACTCTAGACCCAAACTGCTACAGACCTAGATCTATTCTACCCTGCCATTCTAAGGTCTTTGAAAGCCAAGTTAACAAACAGATTACCGACCATTTCGAATCTCACCGTACCTTCTCCGCTATGCAATCTGGTTTCAGAGCTGGTCATGGGTGCACCTTAGTCACACTCAAGGTCCTAAACGATATCATAACCGCCATCGATAAGAGACATTACTGTGCAGCCGTATTCATCGACTTGGCTATGGCTTTCGACTCTGTCAATCACAACATTCTTATTGGCAGACTCAACAGCCTTGGTTTCTCAAATGATTGCCTCGCTTGGTTCACCAACTACTTCTCCAATAGAGGTCAGTATGTCAAATCGGTTGGTTCACCAACTACTTCTCCAATAGAGGTCGCGAGTCCATAGATTTATAACAAAAAGTCTTAACAACTGGATTGCGTCTATGGCAACCGAACCGATAGAACGAAGGACCAGCCGGCTTACGTAGCAACCCTAGATTTGTGTCGGGACTGTACAATTCATTGGGAAAGTATTCATACCCCTTGACTTATTCCACATTTTGTTGTGTTACAGACTGAATTCAAAATGGATAGAAATCAACTTTTTAATAACATAATAACTAAGTGAAAACATGTTTTTAGAAATGTTTGCAAATTGATTGAAAATTAAATACAGAAATATCGAATTTTCAGATCTTGCCATAGATTTTCAAGTAGTTTTATGTCAAAACTGTAACTCGGCCAAATAGGAACATTCACTGTCATCTTGGTAAGCAACTCCAGTGTATATTTGGCCTTGTGTTTTAGATTATTGTCCTGCCGAAAGGTGAATTCCTCTCCCAGTGCCTGAAGCAGGTTTTCTCTAGGATTTTGCCTGTGCTAAGCTCCATTCCATTAATTTTTTTATCCTGAAAAACTCCTCAGTCCTTAATGATTACAGGCATACCCATTGCATAATGCAGCCACTACTATGCTTGAAAATATGGAGAGTGGTACTCAATACTGTGTTTTATTGGATTTGTCCCAAACATAGCACGTTGTATTCAGGACAAAAAAAAAAGTTAACTGTTTTGCCACATTTTTGCAGTATTACTTTAGTGCCTTATTGCAAAAAGGATGAATGTTTTTAAATATTTGTATTCTGTACAGGCTTCCTTCTTTTTATTCTGCTATTTAGGTTAGTATTGTGAAATAACTACAATATTGCTGATCCATCCTTAGTTTTATTCTATCACAGCCAATAAACTCTGTAACTGTTTTAAAGTTACGTGGCGTGTGAAATCCTTGAGCGGTTTCCTTCCTCTCCGGCAACTGAGTTAGGAAGGAGGCCTGTATCTTTGTAGTGACGGGGTGTATTGATGCACCATCCAAAGAGTGAGTCCATGCAGCTTATTATGTGACTTGTTAAGCAAATGTTTACTCTAACTTTATTTAGTCTTGCCATAACAAAGGGCTTGAACACGTATTGTTTCAAGACATTTCAGCTTTTCATTTTTTATTAATTTGTAAACATTTCTAAAAACAGTTTTCCATATTGACATTATGGGGTAATGTCTGTAGGCCAGTGAAGAAAAAAAACTAAATTCAATCCATTTTAAATCCAGGCTGCAACAACAAAATGTGGAAAAGGTCAAGGTGTGTGAATACTTTCTGAAGGCACTGTAGGTTATAATCTTCATTGAGTTATTAATCATTTGAAGATTACCTTTCTACATTAAAACCTCTACAGGATCGGTGTCCACCCCACGGGACGGTTGAGCTAACATAGGCTAATGTGATTAGCATGAGGTTGTAAATAACAAGACCATTTTCCAGGACATAGACATATCTGATATGGGCAGAAAACTTAAATTATTGTTAATCTAACTGCACTGTCCAATTTACAGTAGTTATTACAGTGAAAGAATACCATGCTATTGTTTGAGGAGAGTGACAGTTAGTGACAGTTAACTTGGAAATGTATTAATAAACCAATTAGGCACATTTGGGCAGTCTTGATAGTGGCCAAAATCTAAATTGCGCCTAACCTGGAGTAGAACATTATGGCCTTTCTCTTGCATTTCAAAGATGATGGGAAAAAAATAAACGCATGTTTTTTTTCTTTGCATTATCTTTTGCCAGATCTAATGTGTTCTGTTCTCCTACATTAATTTAACATTTACACGAACTTCAAAGTGTTTCCTTTCAAATGGTATCAAGAATATTCATATCCTTTCTTCAGGTCCTGAGCTACAGCCAGTTAGATTTTTTAGTCTTTATCAACTGTCTCTCCAGAAAGTTCATCTCCTGTTTTGCATAATGGTGACAGACTATTGGGGGTATATTGAACAGCTATGAATATCAATGCAATGTTATCTACAAGTAATATTTATTATAAAATGGCACCAGTAGACAATTGTAGTTGATACAGTTAGACAATAGTTACATTTTTTATTAAACCAATGCAGCACCTTGATACTGACTGGTGTTTTTGGTATTTTTAGAAAAACTGTAGAAACGTGTTTTTTTAAATCACTCTTACAATTGTTTCAGTATGCCAGAACTTTATTTATGAAACATTGGTTAGACTTTATTATGATAATAATAGACTACACTTGTGTAATATCACACTGCAATAAAATGAAACAGAAGGTTAGAAAACATCAAGTTGCCTAACGTAGTGGGGCCTAGCTTTAGTATTTGTGTAAAGACATCTCCAATTAATTTAATTTGCACTTTTACAAATGAAACCGAGTCAGAGGAGTAACATTTCTGTCTGCTGGACATTACACATTCTTAAGGCTTTTGCACCACCTGGTGGGAGTTGAAGCTTTCTGCACAGAACCCAATAATGTGTCATCAATTATCAATCAGTGCCATTGAGTAAACTAAACATTTTCTTTTAACTAAATTGTAGCTGAAAATTGTATTTTTGTTGCAAACAGATTAGGCTGTGTGAAGTCATTTCACTTTGTTTGTTTTCTGGTTTGAAGCTCTCAGCATTCAGCTCAGAGTTACGTCCACCATCCCAAGTTTAGTTCAAATGTCTTTAATTCAACTAGAAAATGTTTATTTTCTGATTATTCAAGTTTTTGACAGACATCTACCAATTTCTTTGCAATGACCCAGTGTTACAAATTATGTCTTCTATTGATTTTGCAGCATACTCTGGCATACCCTTGAGGGTTGGAACACTGTTACTACCGATAAATCCACAATAACTGATCATTTCAATAAGCTTTTTTCTACTGCTGGGCATGCTTTCTATCTGGCTACCCCTACCCCGGTCAACAGCCCTGCGCTCCTCACAGCAAATCGCCCAAACCTCCCCCACTTCTCCTTCACCCAAATCCAGATAGCTGATGTTCTGAAATAGCTGCAAAATCTGGACCACTACAAATCAGCCGGGCTAGACAATCTGGACCCTCTCTTTCTAAAATGATCTGCCGAGATTATTGCAACCCTATTACTAGCCTGTTCAACCTCTCTTTCGTATCGTCTGAGATTCCCATAGATTGGAAAGCTGCCGCGGTCCTCCCCTCTTCAAATGGGGAGACACTCTAGACCCAAACTGCTACAGACCTAGATCTATTCTACCCTGCCATTCTAAGGTCTTTGAAAGCCAAGTTAACAAACAGATTACCGACCATTTCGAATCTCACCGTACCTTCTCCGCTATGCAATCTGGTTTCAGAGCTGGTCATGGGTGCACCTTAGTCACACTCAAGGTCCTAAACGATATCATAACCGCCATCGATAAGAGACATTACTGTGCAGCCGTATTCATCGACTTGGCTATGGCTTTCGACTCTGTCAATCACAACATTCTTATTGGCAGACTCAACAGCCTTGGTTTCTCAAATGATTGCCTCAGTATGTCAAATCGGTTGGTTCACCAACTACTTCTCCAATAGAGATCGCGAGTCCATAGATTTATAACAAAAAGTCTTAACAACTGGATTGCGTCTATGGCAACCGAACCGATAGAACGAAGGACCAGCCGGCTTAGGTAGCAACCCTAGATTTGTGTCGGGACTGTACAGTTCATTGGGAAAGTATTCATACCCCTTGACTTATTCCACATTTTGTTGTGTTACAGACTGAATTCAAAATGGATAGAAATCAACTTTTTAATAACATAATAACAAAGTGAAAACATGTTTTTAGAAATGTTTGCAAATTGATTGAAAATTAAATACAGAAATATCGAATTTTCAGATCTTGCCATAGATTTTCAAGTAGTTTTATGTCAAAACTGTAACTCGGCCAAATAGGAACATTCACTGTCATCTTGGTAAGCAACTCCAGTGTATATTTGGCCTTGTGTTTTAGATTATTGTCCTGCCGAAAGGTGAATTCCTCTCCCAGTGCCTGAAGCAGGTTTTTCTCTAGGATTTTGCCTGTGCTAAGCTCCATTCCATTAATTTTTTTATCCTGAAAAACTCCTCAGTCCTTAATGATTACAGGCATACCCATTGCATAATGCAGCCACTACTATGCTTGAAAATATGGAGAGTGGTACTCAATACTGTGTTTTATTGGATTTGTCCCAAACATAGCACGTTGTATTCAGGACAAAAAAAAGTTAACTGTTTTGCCACATTTTTTGCAGTATTACTTTAGTGCCTTATTGCAAAAAGGATGAATGTTTTTAAATATTTGTATTCTGTACAGGCTTCCTTCTTTTTATTCTGCTATTTAGGTTAGTATTGTGAAATAACTACAATATTGCTGATCCATCCTTAGTTTTATTCTATCACAGCCAATAAACTCTGTAACTGTTTTAAAGTTACGTGGCGTGTGAAATCCTTGAGCGGTTTCCTTCCTCTCCGGCAACTGAGTTAGGAAGGAGGCCTGTATCTTTGTAGTGACGGGGTGTATTGATGCACCATCCAAAGAGTGAGTCCATGCAGCTTATTATGTGACTTGTTAAGCAAATGTTTACTCTAACTTTATTTAGTCTTGCCATAACAAAGGGCTTGAACACGTATTGTTTCAAGACATTTCAGCTTTTCATTTTTATTAATTTGTAAACATTTCAAAAAACAGTTTTCCATTTGACATTATGGGGTAATGTCTGTAGGCCAGTGAAGAAAAAAAACTCAATTCAATCCATTTTAAGTCCAGGCTGCAACAACAAAATGTGGAAAAAAGGTGTGTGAATACTTTCTGAAGGCACTGTAGGTTATAATCTTCATTGAGTTATTAATCATTTGAAGATTACCTTTCTACATTAAAACCTCTACAGGATCGGTGTCCACCCCACGGGACGGTTGAGCTAACATAGGCTAATGTGATTAGCATGAGGTTGTAAATAACAAGACCATTTTCCAGGACATAGACATATCTGATATGGGCAGAAAACTTAAATTATTGTTAATCTAACTGCACTGTCCAATTTACAGTAGTTATTACAGTGAAAGAATACCATGCTATTGTTTGAGGAGAGTGACAGTTAGTGACAGTTAACTTGGAAATGTATTAATAAACCAATTAGGCACATTTGGGCAGTCTTGATAGTGGCCAAAATCTAAATTGCGCCTAACCTGGAGTAGAACATTATGGCCTTTCTCTTGCATTTCAAAGATGATGGAAAAAAAAATAAACGCATGTTTTTTTTCTTTGCATTATCTTTTGCCAGATCTAATGTGTTCTGTTCTCCTACATTAATTTAACATTTACACAAACTTCAAAGTGTTTCCTTTCAAATGGTATCAAGAATATTCATATCCTTTCTTCAGGTCCTGAGCTACAGCCAGTTAGATTTTTTAGTCTTTATCAACTGTCTCTCCAGAAAGTTCATCTCCTGTTTTGCATAATGGTGACAGACTATTGGGGGTATATTGAACAGCTATGAATATCAATGCAATGTTATCTACAAGTAATATTTATTATAAAATGGCACCAGTAGACAATTGTAGTTGATACAGTTAGACAATAGTTACATTTTTTATTAAACCAATGCAGCACCTTGATACTGACTGGTGTTTTTGGTATTTTTAGAAAAACTGTAGAAACGTGTTTTTTTAAATCACTCTTACAATTGTTTCAGTATGCCAGAACTTTATTTATGAAACATTGGTTAGACTTTATTATGATAATAATAGACTACACTTGTGTAATATCACACTGCAATAAAATGAAACAGAAGGTTAGAAAACATCAAGTTGCCTAACGTAGTGGGGCCTAGCTTTAGTATTTGTGTAAAGACATCTCCAATTAATTTAATTTGCACTTTTACAAATGAAACCGAGTCAGAGGAGTAACATTTCTGTCTGCTGGACATTACACATTCTTAAGGCTTTTGCACCACCTGGTGGGAGTTGAAGCTTTCTGCACAGAACCCAATAATGTGTCATCAATTATCAATCAGTGCCATTGAGTAAACTAAACATTTTCTTTTAACTAAATTGTAGCTGAAAATTGTATTTTTGTTGCAAACAGATTAGGCTGTGTGAAGTCATTTCACTTTGTTTGTTTTCTGGTTTGAAGCTCTCAGCATTCAGCTCAGAGTTACGTCCACCATCCCAAGTTTAGTTCAAATGTCTTTAATTCAACTAGAAAATGTTTATTTTCTGATTATTCAAATTTTTGACAGACATCTACCAATTGCTTTGCAATGACCCAGTGTTACAAATTATGTCTTCTATTGATTTTGCAGCATACTCTGGCATACCCTTGAGGGTTGGAACACTGTTACTACCGATAAATCCACAATAACTGATCATTTCAATAAGCATTTTTCTACTGCTGGGCATGCTTTCTATCTGGCTACCCCTACCCCGGTCAACAGCCCTGCGCTCCTCACAGCAAATCGCCCAAACCTCCCCCACTTCTCCTTCACCCAAATCCAGATAGCTGATGTTCTGAAATAGCTGCAAAATCTGGACCACTACAAATCAGCCGGGCTAGACAATCTGGACCCTCTCTTTCTAAAATGATCTGCCGAGATTATTGCAACCCTATTACTAGCCTGTTCAACCTCTCTTTCGTATCGTCTGAGATTCCCATAGATTGGAAAGCTGCCGCGGTCCTCCCCCTCTTCAAATGGGGAGACACTCTAGACCCAAACTGCTACAGACCTAGATCTATTCTACCCTGCCATTCTAAGGTCTTTGAAAGCCAAGTTAACAAACAGATTACCGACCATTTCGAATCTCACCGTACCTTCTCCGCTATGCAATCTGGTTTCAGAGCTGGTCATGGGTGCACCTTAGTCACACTCAAGGTCCTAAACGATATCATAACCGCCATCGATAAGAGACATTACTGTGCAGCCGTATTCATCGACTTGGCTATGGCTTTCGACTCTGTCAATCACAACATTCTTATTGGCAGACTCAACAGCCTTGGTTTCTCAAATGATTGCCTCGCTTGGTTCACCAACTACTTCTCCAATAGAGATCGCGAGTCCATAGATTTATAACAAAAAGTCTTAACAACTGGATTGCGTCTATGGCAACCGAACCGATAGAACGAAGGACCAGCCGGCTTAGGTAGCAACCCTAGATTTGTGTCGGGACTGTACAGTTCATTGGGAAAGTATTCATACCCCTTGACTTATTCCACATTTTGTTGTGTTACAGACTGAATTCAAAATGGATAGAAATCAACTTTTTAATAACATAATAACAAAGTGAAAACATGTTTTTAGAAATGTTTGCAAATTGATTGAAAATTAAATACAGAAATATCGAATTTTCAGATCTTGCCATAGATTTTCAAGTAGTTTTATGTCAAAACTGTAACTCGGCCAAATAGGAACATTCACTGTCATCTTGGTAAGCAACTCCAGTGTATATTTGGCCTTGTGTTTTAGATTATTGTCCTGCCGAAAGGTGAATTCCTCTCCCAGTGCCTGAAGCAGGTTTTTCTCTAGGATTTTGCCTGTGCTAAGCTCCATTCCATTAATTTTTTATCCTGAAAAACTCCTCAGTCCTTAATGATTACAGGCATACCCATTGCATAATGCAGCCACTACTATGCTTGAAAATATGGAGAGTGGTACTCAATACTGTGTTTTATTGGATTTGTCCCAAACATAGCACGTTGTATTCAGGACAAAAAAAAGTTAACTGTTTTGCCACATTTTTTGCAGTATTACTTTAGTGCCTTATTGCAAAAAGGATGAATGTTTTTAAATATTTGTATTCTGTACAGGCTTCCTTCTTTTTATTCTGCTATTTAGGTTAGTATTGTGAAATAACTACAATATTGCTGATCCATCCTTAGTTTTATTCTATCACAGCCAATAAACTCTGTAACTGTTTTAAAGTTACGTGGCGTGTGAAATCCTTGAGCGGTTTCCTTCCTCTCCGGCAACTGAGTTAGGAAGGAGGCCTGTATCTTTGTAGTGACGGGGTGTATTGATGCACCATCCAAAGAGTGAGTCCATGCAGCTTATTATGTGACTTGTTAAGCAAATGTTTACTCTAACTTTATTTAGTCTTGCCATAACAAAGGGCTTGAACACGTATTGTTTCAAGACATTTCAGCTTTTCATTTTTTATTAATTTGTAAACATTTCTAAAAACAGTTTTCCACTTTGACATTATGGGGTAATGTCTGTAGGCCAGTGAAGAAAAAAAACTCAATTCAATCCATTTTAAGTCCAGGCTGCAACAACAAAATGTGGAAAAGGTGTGTGAATACTTTCTGAATGCACTGTAGGTTATAATCTTCATTGAGTTATTAATCATTTGAAGATTAACTTTCTACATTAAAACCTCTACAGGATCGGTGTCCACCCCACGGGACGGTTGAGCTAACATAGGCTAATGTGATTAGCATGAGGTTGTAAATAACAAGACCATTTTCCAGGACATAGACATATCTGATATGGGCAGAAAACTTAAATTATTGTTAATCTAACTGCACTGTCCAATTTACAGTAGTTATTACAGTGAAAGAATACCATGCTATTGTTTGAGGAGAGTGACAGTTAGTGACAGTTAACTTGGAAATGTATTAATAAACCAATTAGGCACATTTGGGCAGTCTTGATAGTGGCCAAAATCTAAATTGCGCCTAACCTGGAGTAGAACATTATGGCCTTTCTCTTGCATTTCAAAGATGATGGAAAAAAAAAATAAACGCATGTTTTTTTCTTTGCATTATCTTTGCCAGATCTAATGTGTTCTGTTCTCCTACATTAATTTAACATTTACACAAACTTCAAAGTGTTTCCTTTCAAATGGTATCAAGAATATTCATATCCTTTCTTCAGGTCCTGAGCTACAGCCAGTTAGATTTTTTAGTCTTTATCAACTGTCTCTCCAGAAAGTTCATCTCCTGTTTTGCATAATGGTGACAGACTATTGGGGGTATATTGAACAGCTATGAATATCAATGCAATGTTATCTACAAGTAATATTTATTATAAAATGGCACCAGTAGACAATTGTAGTTGATACAGTTAGACAATAGTTACATTTTTTATTAAACCAATGCAACACCTTGATACTGACTGGTGTTTTTGGTATTTTTAGAAAAACTGTAGAAACGTGTTTTTTTAAATCACTCTTACAATTGTTTCAGTATGCCAGAACTTTATTTATGAAACATTGGTTAGACTTTATTATGATAATAATAGACTACACTTGTGTAATATCACACTGCAATAAAATGAAACAGAAGGTTAGAAAACATCAAGTTGCCTAACGTAGTGGGGCCTAGCTTTAGTATTTGTGTAAAGACATCTCCAATTAATTTAATTTGCACTTTTACAAATGAAACCGAGTCAGAGGAGTAACATTTCTGTCTGCTGGACATTACACATTCTTAAGGCTTTTGCACCACCTGGTGGGAGTTGAAGCTTTCTGCACAGAACCCAATAATGTGTCATCAATTATCAATCAGTGCTATTGAGTAAACTAAACATTTTCTTTTAACTAAATTGTAGCTGAAAATTGTATTTTTGTTGCAAACAGATTAGGCTGTGTGAAGTCATTTCACTTTGTTTGTTTTCTGGTTTGAAGCTCTCAGCATTCAGCTCAGAGTTACGTCCACCATCCCAAGTTTAGTTCAAATGTCTTTAATTCAACTAGAAAATGTTTATTTTCTGATTATTCAAGTTTTTGACAGACATCTACCAATTTCTTTGCAATGACCCAGTGTTACAAATTATGTCTTCTATTGATTTTGCAGCATACTCTGGCATACCCTTGAGGGTTGGAACACTGTTACTACCGATAAATCCACAATAACTGATCATTTCAATAAGCTTTTTCTACTGCTGGGCATGCTTTCTATCTGGCTACCCCTACCCCGGTCAACAGCCCTGCGCTCCTCACAGCAAATCGCCCAAACCTCCCCCACTTCTCCTTCACCCAAATCCAGATAGCTGATGTTCTGAAATAGCTGCAAAATCTGGACCACTACAAATCAGCCGGGCTAGACAATCTGGACCCTCTCTTTCTAAAATGATCTGCCGAGATTATTGCAACCCTATTACTAGCCTGTTCAACCTCTCTTTCGTATCGTCTGAGATTCCCATAGATTGGAAAGCTGCCGCGGTCCTCCCCTCTTCAAATGGGGAGACACTCTAGACCCAAACTGCTACAGACCTAGATCTATTCTACCCTGCCATTCTAAGGTCTTTGAAAGCCAAGTTAACAAACAGATTACCGACCATTTCGAATCTCACCGTACCTTCTCCGCTATGCAATCTGGTTTCAGAGCTGGTCATGGGTGCACCTTAGTCACACTCAAGGTCCTAAACGATATCATAACCGCCATCGATAAGAGACATTACTGTGCAGCCGTATTCATCGACTTGGCTATGGCTTTCGACTCTGTCAATCACAACATTCTTATTGGCAGACTCAACAGCCTTGGTTTCTCAAATGATTGCCTCGCTTGGTTCACCAACTACTTCTCCAATAGAGGTCAGTATGTCAAATCGGTTGGTTCACCAACTACTTCTCCAATAGAGGTCGCGAGTCCATAGATTTATAACAAAAAGTCTTAACAACTGGATTGCGTCTATGGCAACCGAACCGATAGAACGAAGGACCAGCCGGCTTAGGTAGCAACCCTAGATTTGTGTCGGGACTGTACAGTTCATTGGGAAAGTATTCAGACCCCTTGACTTTTTCCACATTTTGTTATGTTGCAGCCGTTTATACAAATTTTTAAATGATCAATCTACACACAATACCCCATAATGACAAAGGGAAAACAGGTTTTTAGACATTTTTGCAAATGTTTTAAAAATAAAAACAGAAATACCTTATTTACTTAAGTATTCAGACTCTTTGCTAAGAGTGTCGAAATTGAGGTAAGTTGTATCCTGTTTCTATGGGTCATCCTTGAGATGTTTCTGCAACTTGATTGGAGTCCACCTGTGGTAAATTCAATTGATTGGACATGATTTGGAAATGCACACACCTGTCTATGTAAGATCCCAAAGTTAACCGTGCATGTCAGAGCAAAAAGCCATGAGGTCAAAGGAATTGTCCGTAGAGCTCCGGGACAGAATTGTGTCAAGGCACAGATCTGGGGAAGGGTACCAAAAAAATTCTGCAGCATTGAAGGTCGCCAAGAACACAGTGGCCTCCATCATTCTTAAATGGCAAAAGTTTGGAACCACCAAGACTCGTCCTAGAGCTGGCCGCCCGGCCAAACTGAGTAATCCTCTGTGGATATGGGAGAACCTTCCAGAAGGACAACCCTCTCTCCAGCACTCTATCAATCAGGCCTTTATGGTAGAGTGGCCAGACATAACTACTCCTCAGTAAAAGGCACATGACAGCCCGTTTGGAGTTTGCCAAAAGGCAACTAAAGGACTCTCAGACCATAAGAAACAAGATTCTCTGGTCTGATGAAACCAAGCTTGAAATCTTTAGCCTGAATGCCAAGCGTAATGTCTGGAGGAGACCTGGTACCATCCATATGGTGAATCATGGTGGTGGCAGCATCATGTTGTGGGGATATTTTTCAGTGACAAGGACTGGGAGACTAATGAGGATCGAGGGAAAGATGAACGGAGCAAAGAATAGAAAGATCCTTGATGAAAACCTACTCCAGAGCGCTTAGGACCTCAGACTGGTGTGAAGGTTCACCTTCCATCATTACAACTACCCTAAGCACACAGCCAAGACAACCTAGGAGTGGCTTCGGGACACGTCTCGGAATGTCCTTGAGTTGCCCAGCCAGATTCCAGACTTGAACCCGATCGAACATCTCTGGGGAGACCTGGAAATAAATTCAGCAAAAAAAGGAATGTCCCATTTTCAGGACCCTGTCTTTCAAAGATCATTTGTAAAAATCCAAATAACTTCACTGATCTTCATTGTAAAGGGTTTAAACACTGTTTCCCATGCTTGTTCAATGAACCATAAAAAATGAATAAACATGCACCTGTGGAACAGTCGTTAAGACCCTCACAGCTTACAGATGGTAGGCAATTAAGGTCACAGTTATAAAAACTTAGGACACTAAAGAGGCCTTTCTACTGACTCTGAAAAACACCAGAAGAAAGATGCCCAAGGTCCCTGCTCATCTGCGTGAACGTGCCTTAGGCATGCTGCAAGGAGACATGAGGACTGCAGATGTGGCCAGGGCAATAAACTGCAATGTCCGTACTGTGAGATACCTAAGACAGCGCTACAGGGAGACAGGACGGAGAGCTGTTGCCATCGTCCTCGCAGTGGCAGACCATGTGTAACAACACCTGCACGGGATCGGTACATCCGAACATCACAGCTGAGGGACAGGTACAGGATGGCAACAATAACTGCCCGAGTTACACCAGGAATTCACAATTCCTCCATCGGTGCTCAGACTGTCCGCAATAGGCTGAGAGAGGCTGGACTGAAGGCTTGTAGGCCTGTTGTAAGATAGGTCCTCAACAGACATCACCGGCAACAACGTCGCCTATAGGCATAAACCCACTGTCGCTGGACAGGACAGGACTGGCAAAAAAATGCTCTTCACTGACGAGTCGTGGTTTTGTCTCACCAGGGGTGATGGTCGGGTTTCGCGTTTATCGTTGAAAGAATGAGCCTAACACCGAAACCTGTACAGGGTCAATTTGGAGGTGGAGGGTCCATCATGGTCTGGGGTGGTGTGTCACAACATCACCGGACTGAGCTTGTTGTCATTGCAGGTGTAACAGTACTCTTCTGGCGTTGTGTACAATCAGTCATCGACACGGAACTCCAATATGTAGCACCAGTCATGTAGCTTTATTCTGTTAGGAACGGCACAAAATTGCACGTCATGCAATGCACGTCTCACCATCCAACTCTGCACTCACGCACGCTGGTTTGGTGCTTGTTCACTGGGCTAGTTACCAAAATAATACAATTACAATATACAATATAATATCTTTTACAATGTACCTGTTAGGAACGGCACAAAATTGCACGTCATGCAATGCACGTCTCACCATCCAACTCTGCACTCACGCACTGTACAAAATATATGAACCCCCCCCCACCAGACACAGTAAGTTGCTAGCTAGTACTGGCGGGAATTCTTTACAACAAAATGCACAACAAATATTCTCCAAAAATCGCTGCATCTTGTGTGTGAACATTTACAAACAATTTGATATAAATTGTACATTTAAATCATCACTTGGGAGCATAAAATCACTTTTGACGTACGGTGCTTTGCAACCAACAACTTACCGCTGGTTTGGTGCTTGTTCACTGGGACGATTCTAACTGGAACATCCCCCCTCGTAAGCAAGCTACGCAAACCAGCCAATAAGATGCCATGTTGAGTAGGTGAAGGCAAGACAAACTCAAACCAAAAACCCATTGGCTTAACAATAAAGTGGCAAGGGGAATCACCAATATAACTCTGTTACACAGGCAATATTAACGCTGCACGTTACAGGGAAGACATCCTCCTCCCTCATGAGCTACCCTTCCTGCAGGCTCATCCTGACATGACCCTCCAGCATGACAATGCCACCAGCCATACTGCTCGTTCTTTGTGTGATTTCCTGCAAGACAGGAATGTCAGTGTTCTGCCATGGCCAGCGAAGAGCCCGGATCTCAATCCCATTGAGCACATCTGGGACTTGTTAGATCAGAGGGTGAGGGCTAGGGCCATTCTCCCCAGAAATGTCCGGGAACTTGCAAGTGCGTTGGTGGAAGAGTGGGGGAACATCTCACAGCAAGAACTCGCACCCCCCTCCCCCCCCTTTATTCAGTGACACATTATTACATTTCTGTTTGTCACGTCTGTGGAACTTGTTCAGTTTACGTCTCAGTTGTTGAATCTTGTTATGTAGCAGAAAAGTAGCTGCCATTAATTTTGTTTGACCTTTTGTTCTATTGACATTTCCTTGTATATATATATCCATAAAAAAATATGCTGATCCATGATTTCGACTGGTAAAATATGATAAAATATATCAATCTCTTCCTGACACGTTCATTTTCATTAGGACAGTGAAGATCGAATTTCAATATTGAAACAATGTTGCAAAAGTCGAGAGACAGACAGCAACATTTGTACAAACCCCTGTTGTTGCAAACAAAATGTTAGGCTAGATTACATGGGTGTCAAACTCTGGCCCGTGGGCCAAATTTGGCCCGCGGGGTAATTATATTTGGCCCGTGAGACAATACCAAATTACTACTAGAGCTGGCCCGCCGGTATTATACAGCGCATTCACCACTAATACTACGAATCCCATAATGCTCTGCTGTTTTCGCGCGCCAATCAGGACAGGACCCAGAAACGCTCTCTCCTCTGTGACAGTAGTCATAGCAACATAGACGCTACAACTGTCAGCGAGCTAACCCTTCCCAAAAATGGCGAAAAGAAAGGCAGAAAACAGGAGCTTTCTGGACAAGTGGGAGGCAGAATATCTGTTTACATAAGTAAAAGACAAACCTGTTTGTCTTGTTTGTGGAGTCAACGTGGCTGTAAGTAAGGAGTACAACATTAGACGACACTATGAAACGAAACACCATGACAAATACAAGGACCTGGACATGACTCAAAGGAGCCAGAAAGTAGAGGAGATGAAAAGAAGTTTGGTTTCACAACAGAATATGTTTAAAAAAGCCACATCACAAAGCGAGGCTGCTGTAAAGGCTAGTTATATAGTGGCAGCAGAGATCGCAAAATCAGCCCGGCCCTTTAATGAGGGAGAGTTCATGAAAAAGTGCATGATGAAGGTTTGTGACCTCGTATGCCCAGAGAAAAAACAAGCATTTTCAAACGTGAGCCTGAGCAGGAACACAGTAGCTGATCGCACATGTGATCTTGCCACCAATCTGTATGACCAGCTGATGGAAAAGGGAAAAGATTTTGTTGCGTTCTCCCTCGCTGTGGATGAGAGCTGCGACGCATCTGATACTGCTCAGCTGTCAGTCTTCATCCATGGAGTGGACTCAAATCTGTGTGTTACGGAGGAGCTATTAGGATTCAAATCAATGCATGGCACAACCACAGGAAAGGAAATCTTTGAGGAGGTTTCCAAATGTGTAACTGAAATAAAGCTGCCGTGGGATAAACTCGTTGGATTAACGACAGATGGTGCGCCAGCAATGTGCGGTAAAAAGAGTGGACTGGTGGGCATGGTTCGGGAGAAGATGCGGGAAGAGAACTGTGCAGGTGAGCTAACTGTTTACCACTGCATCATACATCAGGAAGCACTGTGTGCCAAAGCCCTAAAGATGGAACATGTTATGACCACAGTAACACAGGTAGTTAACTTTATAAGAGCCAAAGGTCTAAATCTTTTCTGGAGGAGTGTGGTTCGGAATACGCAGACGTGAGATGGCTAAGCAGAGGAAAAGTACTGAACAGATGTTTCGAGCTGCGTGAGGAAATATGTCAATTCCTGGAAACCAAAGGGAAGGATACAGCAGAGCTCCGGGAGCAAAAGTTCCTGTGTGAGCTGGCCTTTCTCTGTGACATCTCGAGCCATCTCGATGCGCTGAACCTGCAGCTTCAGGGGCGGGGGCGCATCATCACAGACATGTACGCTGCAGTGAGGGCCTTCAAAACTATACTGTGCCTGTGGGAGAATCAGATGCTGCAAGGAAACCCTTGCCATTTTCCCTGCTGCCATACCATAAAAGCGCAGATCTCTACCGCCGTGTTCCCATGCGCACAGTTTGCTGAAAAACTCAGTGTTCTCGCCGCTGAGTTTAGCCGGCGATTTGCCGACTTCGATGCCCAGAAATGCAAGTTTGAACTGCTTAGTAATCCCTTCGCAGTTGATGTGGAAAATGCACCAACCAACATCCAAATGGAGCTGATTGAACTCCAGTGCAACGACATGCTGAAGTCAAAGTATGATGCTGTGGGCGCCGCACAGTTTCCACGGTTCATCCCTGACACAATGCCTCAGCTCCGCACCCAAGCTGCTCAGATGCTCTCCATGTTCGGCAGCACTTATCTATGCGAGCAACTTTTCTCCTCGATGAAGATGACCAAAACAACTCACAGGAGACGTCTGACTGATGAACATCTTCGCTCGATACTGAGGATTTCTTCAGCTCAGAGCTTGAGCCCAGACATTGATGAACTAGCATCCAAGAAGAGATGCCAGGTATCTGGCTTGGGCACATCAGATTAGACCAGTGTGCAATAATTAACATTTTCTTTATGCACTTTTTCTAGCTACAAGGCATGGGAATGGTTGATTGATTTATTATCATTTTATTTGTAAAATTATTAGCCAGTGGAAAAAGTTGATTTTGGTATTTAAATCAGAAGGCTGCAAATAGAAAAGAGGCATACAATTTTTATTTAAATTTTATTTATTTAATAAATGAATGCCATTGATGTGTTTTTTCATTTGAAATTCGATTTTGCATGTCTCCACTATTAAATTATATATTGTATGGTAATAAGCGATTGTAACGGATGTGAAACGGCTAGCTTAGTTAGCGGTGTGCGCTAAATAGCGTTTCAATCGGTTACGTCACTTGCTCTGAGACCTTGAAGTACTAGTTCCCCTTGCTCTGCAAGGGCCGCGACTTTTGTGGAGCGATGGGTAACGATGCTTCGAGGGTGACTGTTGTCGTTGTGTGCAGAAGGTCCCTGGTTCGCGCCCGGGTATGGGCGAGGGGACGGACGTAAAGTTAAAAACTGTTAGATTGATGCTGTTGACCCGGATTACTGGTTGCTGCGGAAAAAGGAGGAAGGTCAAAAGGGGGGTGAGTGTAACGGATGTGAAACGGCTAGCTTAGTTAGCGGTGTGCGCTAAATAGCGTTTCAATCGGTTACGTCACTTGCTCTGAGACCTTGAAGTACTAGTTCCCCTTGCTCTGCATGGGCCGCGGCTTTTGTGGAGCGATGGGTAACGATGCTTCGAGGGTGACTGTTGTCGTTGTGTGCAGAAGGTCCCTGGTTCGCGCCCGGGTATGGGCGAGGGGACGGTTTAAAATTATACTGTTACACGATGCTTGTTCCATATTCAATGTTAAAGCAAAACTTGTTTGGGTCCATATTAAAAGGTTAATTTGTTCAATGTTGGCCCGTGACTTTGTTCAGGTTTTACATTTTGGCCCACTGGGTATTTGAGTTTGACACCCCTGGGCTAGAAGCAAGGCGAAATAATGTCTAGATACTTTTTACAGTGGAGGTCAAGTTAATGATTTCAAGATGATTATTTTGAGTCAGGTTTATCATGCTAAACTGTTTTTTTTAGTTTGGCTTAGAACGCTTCTCAACCAATCGCAATGCTTGTTTTGACCAACCCGCTGTCGAACATGTTTTGGCATATTTATGTTATTGAAAGCCTTCTCGTGAAGTGCGCGTGTGCAATCAGTCAATTCGCCCTTGCACTCCTACTAAACAACGCCATTTTTTGGAAACTTTGGCAAAGGGTATAGTCTACCAAACTTAGTCCACTCTGTTCGCAATAGATTTTAGTTTTGGGAACAGAAAACTGTATTGTGATCAAATATTTCATCGATGAGAGCATTTGCAGAATCTCGGCCAAAATTCCATCTTCTCCCACTGCCGACAACTGGGCTTCCCCTCACCACCATATTTGGTAGTAAGGGGACGCCAGGCGGATGCTTCACAGTTATACATCCGGTGAAATGTCTTTATCATTGTTCTCATCTATGAGGTTAATGGCTAGCTAAATAGTATGTGTTGGGAAGGAGGATGTGTTTGACTGCGTGTCATGACATAGCTTTTTTAGCCCATACGTAAATCGTTAACTACTACGGTGTTAGCTACAAGAACAGAAGTTAGCTAAAAGTTGTGCATTTAGCCTCCTCCTGCCTGGGTGAGTGAGTTGGTCTTTGGCTAACGTTAGCTAGATGGCCGCTAGCTACTACGTTACAACTAGGTAGCAAATAGTGGGAGTAGTGGCTAGACTACCTACGGTGGATTTGATGGTATCTATCCTGATTGGCAAACTGTTGCCGATCTAGAAACGCTGGCCTGTTAGCTACACAATCAGCCACATGGACAGCTAGCTTTCGATTTAGCAAGCACCTGTCTCTTAATTTCAGTAACGTAGCTACAGCCAAAAGGTTAAGTTAATTGTAGGAAGCACAATGTTGTTAGCTAGCTCATAGCTAACTCCATAACTGTTGGCTTCTAGCTAAGTTAGCAGCTATCAAAATGACTGGGGGAAGAGGTCTGAAGACAGATGTTTGTTGAGTGTTCAGGAAATTGTTCTAGAAAATATTAGATCAAATACTTCTCAGATACAGGAGCTTGTAAATTCAATTAGACTTTATTACAAAAGTAACAGAACCTGAGCAATTCCATGGAAAAACGGCCTCCTTCTTAGTGCTGGGCTTTTATACAGTTTTACCCTTCCATAACATTGTCACTCCACTTTACGAATCATGTTGTCTTACTTAGTTTGCATTCTTATTGGTTCAGATATTGGGGCATAGATTATATTGGGGGTGTGACATGCATACCCCTTGGCTAATATTCCTGTCCAAAGGTCTTTACAAGTTCAGGCTGATGTTGTCTGTGTGATTAACTCATGTGTGTGTCCAGTAGCCTTCACCAGATCACATATAGCCCAGACCAGTCACGTCTTGTTAGTTTACCTTGCCTCATCTACACAGATTCTGCTTACGTTTTGTTTTTACATGTCCAATGGTGAATTCGATGTTGATCCAGCTTTGTACACTCACATGGACTTCAGCCTTCATTCTGCTTACACATGTCTAATATTTAAACTTATATCGATGTATTATTTATACTTCAAAGAGAACAGTATAGGTACTGAGAATCATCAGATGACTGGAAAATCTCCTACAAAACAAATATAGCTAGCTAGTGTGGTTTGATGATGGGACGTTAAGGTTTAACCATATTGCCAATGCTCATTGGTAATAAATACACAAAGCCAGACGTCCCTGGTGTTTTTCATACACATGTAACTAGTTAACTACTCTGTAAACTGTCCATTTGTGCAATGAAAGTTGGGTGGAGAATAGAGTGGAGTGAAATCTGTTCATCACATGATCACCAAGTTGGCACGCATGCAGTGGACTATGGCAATTTGTTCAGCTAAGTGGTGTTTACATTTAGGGCAGAGCCAGCAAGAGGTCTGAAAAGGTGTAACCATTATATCTTGAGGACAGCAATGGTGAGAGATTTTGTTTCTTGTAGAATGTATGCATGTTCCTTTTCTGGGTGTTTGACAATGGTTTGATATTTGGGTTGGCTTCTTACTACTGTATAACATGATACAGAATAGTCAACTGTCATCTTACTCTATAAACAGTGAGTGTCCTCAAGGATTTAACAATATTCTGGAATGCTAAAACCGCTGTGAGGGCCACGGAATTGTTGAACAACTGAATTTTATACAACACCGCATTCCAGCCGGTGTCTATACCACAAATTACCTCTGGCAAAATCTGTGAGTTAAAGTACCATTTTACTGTTCCATCTCACTGCGCAATCCACAGTCTCATCAGCCCAGCCAGGCAATTTATAAACTTGATCTCCACTATAAAAAGCATCTAGACATTATCACATTTTTATTTTAGACTAACATTTAGTTTTCAACAGCGGAGATTTGTATAAACCTTGTATTGCTGTAATGATCGAGACAGACAAGCAGACAGCGTTTCTTAGCCAGTCAATCATGAATCAACTGGCATAATTTTAATGGATATATACAAAGAAATTAAAATAAGTCAAAACGAAGTGCAGGTAGTTTGCAGTCTTTCCAGCTTCAGTTTGAAGTGATTGTTAGCTAGCTCCTCCGAACAGCAGTGTCTTGACGAGTGAGCACATTTTCTATGCCAGGTGAAATCGCGCCTTCATCATTAGCTCATTGTTAGGAATGTTTCCAAATATACGTGTATGATAGCCTATTTATGGTATCAGAATTGTGATGGTATCAGAAATAACTACGCTGCCCAGTACAATGGTGAAATATGTGTTCTGCTACAAGCATCTATCCCTCTGTCTATTCTTCGTTAACTAGGCTAGATCAAAAAATCATTATACATATCCTCAGATGTTACATGAAACTTGAACTATATCATCAATTTGTAACAGGTGATATAATTTTAAAACAGTTGTATGTTTTGTAGTAATCCCGCTAGATGCTGCTCATGAGTCAAACTTGCAATTGGTCTCTAAACAGCTCATGGCACAGACATTGGCTACCTGGAGCCAGAATCAAACATGTTTTTGTCTTTTTCGCTACAAATGTGAAACTTCAAAATTCATTATTTTAATGGCAATGCGTGTCTTGAATAAAATTGAGATGGAAGTGATCCATCAACCATGGCTTTATGGAAGATAAAAGTACAACATTAAAATGCAAACACATGTCTGTAAATTATATGCAATTCTATGGGATGATGACTGCTGAAAATATCTTTAATAAGACCTTTTTCCATTTCTGTGCCCTCCTGTAGATGTTAGAGCTGTGATGGTGGTGTGTCCCCTGCCTTCATTGTGACTCGTGTCCACCACCTTCCTTTCCCTGCCCAGTGTGTGTGCCACCATTTCACCATGACCCTGCATCTTCTCCTCGTCCTGTCCCCTGTCCTTGGGCTCCTGGTGCTATCTTGTCTGTCATCCCATGTGGCCAGCCAGTTCAGCATTGTGGCCAGCCAGACAATGACAGAGCAAACCCATTGCTCTGAAGCATGTAAGTTTTGAATCAAAATCATCAAATCAGGTGTGTTGCCACAGGTGAAAAGTGAAAACACACATAAATACTTTATCTTTGCTCCAACTCTATTTGACTGAAAACATAAAATATGTTCTGGTTGTGGAATGTACACCAGTCCACTAAAGCTCACCAATGTTTGATACATTGTCTTACTACTTCTCGTATAAACGTTAGTCACTCATAACCTGAAGGAAGCTCTTTTATAGAAAAAGATAAGCTGCATGCATGCTACCTACCTACATCTCAAAGCTTACCTCTTGGATAAAGCAGGAACACTGCCGATATGGGAGTAGCCATAATGTTATTTTTTTCCCCCCAAATCACATCTTTCTACTGAAGGACATATAATTTCAAAGCAACCATGTGTTTCAGATTTAAGATGAAAGAGATTCTTAGGCCTTGCTGTGTTGTGTATGTGCTTGGCACTGCTTTGGAGAGCCTTACCCCATGAGTGGTGAGGGTGCATTTACATAGACAGCCAAATTCAATGTATTTTTTCCCACTAATTTGTCTTTTGCCCAATCACATCTCTTTAAATCAGATATTTTTTGGATCTTATTGTTCAAAATACCAATTAATTGGGAAAAAAGATCAGAATTGGGCTGCCTGTGTAAATCAAATTCAAATCAAATTTATTTATATAGCCCTTCGTACATCAGCTGATATCTCAAAGTGCTGCAATGCAGGTGTAGAAGTAAGCAAGCAAACAAGCAATGCAGGTGTAGAAGCACGGTGGCTAGGAAAAACTCCCTAGAAAGTCCAAAACCTAGGAAGAAACCTAGAGAGGAACCAGGCTATGTGGGGTGGCCAGTCCTCTTCTAGCTGTGCCGGGGAGAGATTATAACAGAACATGGCCAAGATGTTCAAATGTTCATAAATGACCAGAATGGTCCAATAATAATAAGGCAGAACAGTTGAAACTGGAGCAGCAGCACGGCCAGGGGGACTGGGGACAGCAAGGAGTCATCATGTCAGGTAGTCCTGGGGCATGGTCCTAGGGCTCAGGTCCTCCGAGAGAGAAAGAAAAAGAGGAGAGAATTAGAGAACGCACACTTAGATTCACACAGGACACCGAATAGGACCGGAGAAGTACTCCAGATATAACAAACTGATCTTAGCCCCCGACACAAACTACTGCAGCATAAATACTGGAGGCTAAGACAGCCTTTGTCATGACAGGTTCTTTAAATTAGATATTACAATACTTCTTGCTGCACTACCTGAGTCTGGTCAGATTTATGCAGCAAATGCATCGCTACATATAACCCAAAGGCAGTTATCTCCATGGGAGGAGTTAGTTGTAACTGGCCCAGCCTTCTTCCAGTTACACCACATGATCCACCCTAAACACGCGACAGGGTTTCCGAGAGGCAATGTGGGTTTGAAAAGTAGTAGGGCATGAAAACAAGGTCGCCATTACCATCTGGAAGCATGTAATGTGTGGTATGACAGAGAGCTATAAATACATAATCATTTAGCATTCCAGCTTAGAGACCTGTATGTTTGGGACACGTCATGCCCCTAGCATTCGGTGACCCCCTAGTAACTTAAGAGGAAGGGGAGTGAGGGGCCGTCTGCAACATTGATATTCTTACCCCCTCTCCCTGCTTTCCTCAACTTCCAACTCTCCACACTCTTTTCCCATCCCATTTGGAACAGCTGGGGAATCATTAAAAACACAAAGCATCTGGCCTTCCAGTTAGTTTGCCATCACTGACCAGGAATGGCTCTCTAGGACAAACTTTTTTTTCCTCTCTCTTCTTGCTCGATCATCATTTCACCTGAAGTTTTTAAACCACAAAGGAGTTTTGATTCCTCGGCGCCTAGCAGCAGCTTTAAAATAAAGCAGGAGAGGAGACAGACTTGAGTTCGCACAACTCGCTCTGCCTCCTCTCACATTGACTCCCCGGTGGGGCCGGCTCCTCTCCTCGGTGCAGGCCCAGGGCCGCCTCCGCTCTTCTGCTTTTCCCCACCTGTTATCCTCATCAGTAGGTCTGCTCTGCAGTGGGAAGAGAGCCATCAGGCGTGCACGGCTGGATGTTGAGGCAGAGGTGTGTAACTGAGAGGATAGCTCCAGCACACGAGTTTGGAAGGGATCAAAGGAGACGTAAACAGGCCTGTTTTTCTCCCATCTGTTTCTGTAATGGATCCCAGATCTCCTGATAAACACGGACGGTGGTTGCTGAGACTGTTTTTACTCTATTTTTCAGTACTACTCTTATTTCATTCCACGCTGACAACCCTAGTCCCTGTGGTGAACATTTTTAAAAGAATTCCCAGGGGTTTTTGCGGCAACTTTTTGGGAGATATGTTTGGATAACTCCTGAAGTGTTATTTGTTGACCAGCTATATTTATGTTGCCTGCATAACTATGCTCTTGGTATGTTCCATTCTTCAGTCTTGAGTTAATATACAGTACCAGTCAAAAGTTTAGACAAGCTTACTCATTCCGGGGTTTTTCTTTATTGACTATTTTCAACATTGTAGAATAATACTGAAGACATCAAAACTATGAAATAATACAAATGGAATCATGTAGTAACCAAAAAAGTATAATTGAGATTCTTCAAAGTAGCCAGTCTTTGCTTTGATGACAGCTTTGCACACTCTTGGCATTCTCTCAACCAGCTTCATGAGGTAGTCACCTGGAATGCATTTGGAATTTCTTTCCTTAATGCGTTTGAGCCAATCAGTTGTGTTGTCAAGGTAGGGTTGGTATACAAAAGATAGCTGCATTTGGTAAAAGACCAAGTCCATATTATGGCAAGAACAACTTAAATAAGCAAAGAGGAATGACAAGTCCATCATTACTTTAAGACATGGTCATTCAATACGGAACATTTGAAGAACTTTGAAAGTTTCTTCAATTGCAGGAGCAACAACCACCGAGCGCTATGATGAAACTGGCTCTCATGAGAACCGCCACATGAAAGGAAGACCCAGAGTTACCTCTGCTGCAGAGGATAAGTTTATTAGTTACCAGTTTTGTAGTGATTCATATGTTGATGACTCACTTATGAAACTACTTATTCCAGTTACTAATTAGCACGCACCCATTTAAGAAAATTACTGTAAAAACTGTTAAATCCCCTTGTATTGATGAGGAATTGAAAAATTGTATGGTTGGGGGATGAGGCAAAAGGTATGGCAATTAAGTCTGGCAGCCCAACTGATTGGCAAACGAACTGCAAATTGAGAACTACTTTTATGACTTTTTCATTGGCAAGGTAAGCAAACGTAGGGATGACATGGCAGCAACAAACGCTGACATTACACATCCAAGTATATCGGACCAAATTCTGAATGACAAGAAATGTACTTTTGCATTCTGTAAAGTCCTTGAGGAAGAGGTGAAGAGAAAATTGTCTATAAACAATGACAAGCCACCGGGGTCTGACAATCTGGATGGAAAATTACTGAGGATGATAGCAGATGAAATTACCACTCCTATTTGCCACATCTTCATTTTAAGCCTACTATAGAGCATGTGCCCTCGGGCCTGGAGGGAAGCAATAGTAATTCCCCTACCCAAGAATAGTAAAGCCCCCTTTCCTGGCTCAAATAGTTGACCAATCAGCCTGTTACCAACCCTTACTATCTTCTTGGAATAAACTTTTCTAACCAGATACAATGCTATTTCACAGTAAACAAATTGATGACAGAATTCCAGCATGCTTATAGGGGAGGACACTTAACAAGCACAGCACTTACACAAATGACTGATGGAAGGAGAGAAATTGGTGAGAAAATGATGGGGGGGCTGTCTTGTTAGACTTAAGTGCAGCTTTGGACATTATCGATCATAGTCTGCTGCTGAAAAGATGTATGTGTTATGACTTTACACCCCCTGCTATGATGTGGATAAAGAGTTACTTGTCTAACAGAACACAGAGGGTGTTCTTTAATGGAAGCCTCTCAAATATAATCCAGTTAGAATCAGGAATTCCCCAGGGTAGCTATTTAGGCCCCTTGTTTTTTTAAAACATGCCACGCCACTGACTTTTGCCAGACATGCCACGCCACTGACTTTGAGTAAAGCCAGAGTGTCTATATATGCGGATGACTCAACACTATACATGTCAGCTACTACAGTGACTGAAATGACTGCAACACTCAACAAAGAGCTGCAGTTAGTTTCAGAGTAGGTAGCAAGGAATAGGTTAGCCCTAAATATTTCTAAAACTTAAAGCATTGTATTTGGAACAAAACACTCACTAAATCTTGTAATAAATAATGTGGTCATTTAGCAAGTTTATGACTGAACTGCTTGGAGTAACCCTAGATTGTAAACTGTCATGGTCAAAGCATATTGATGCAGTAGTAGCAAAGATGGGGACAAGTCTGTCAATAATAATGCAATGCTATGCCTTCTTAACGACATCAACAAGGCAGGTCCTACAGGCCCTAGTTTTGTCACACCTTGACTACTGTTCAGTCGTGTGGTCAGGTGCCACAAAAAAGGACTTAAGAAAATTGCAATTGGCTCAGAACAGGGCAGCACGGCTGGCCCTTGGATGTACACAGAGGGCTAATATTAATAATATGCATGTCAATGTCTCCTGGCTGAAAGTCCAGGAGAGATTGACTTCATCACTACTTTTATTTATGAGACATGTTGAATGCACCGAGCTGTCTGTCTAAACTACTGGCTCACAGCTTGGACACCCTTGCACACCCCACAAGACATGTCACGAGGTCTCTTCACAGTCCCCAAGTCCAGAACAGACTATGAGAGGCACAAAAGAAATCAGCCAAGACATCAGAATTGTTTTTGTTGACCTTCACTAGTCTGGTTCATCCTTAGGAGCAATTTCCAAACGCCTGACGGTACCAGGTTCATCTGTACAATAGTACGCAAGTATAAACACCATGGGACCAGGCGGCCATCATACCGGTCAGGAAGGAGACTCATTCTGTCTCCTAGAGATGAGCGTACTTTGGTGAGAAGTGCAAATCAATCCCAGAACAACAGTAAAGGACCTTGTGAAGATGCTGGAGGAAACCGGTACAAAAGTATCTATATTCACAGTAAAACTAATCCTATATCGACATAGCCCGAAAGGCTGCTCAGCAAGGAAGAAGCCACTGCTCCAAAACCGCCATTAATAAAAGCCAGACCACAGTTTGCAACTGCACATGGGGGCGAAGATCATACTTATTGGAGAAATGCCCTCTGCTCTGAAGAAGCAAAAATTGAAATGTTTGGCCATAATGACCATTGTTATTTTTGGAGGAAAAAGGGAGAGGCTTGCAATCCGTGAAGCAAGGGGTGGCAGCATCATGTTGTGGGGGTGCTTTGCTGCAGGAGGGACTGGTGCACTTGACAAAATAGATGGCTTCATGAGGAAGGACAATGATGTCGATATATTGAAGCAATTTCAAGACATCAGTCAGGAAGTTAAAGCTTGGTCGCAAATGGGTCTTCCAAATGGACAATGGCGCCAAGCATTCTTCCAAAGTTGTGGCAAAATGGCTGAAGGACAACAAAGTCAAGGTATTGGAGTGGCCATCACAAAGCCCTCACCTCAATCCCATAGAAAATGTGTGGGTAGAACTGAAAGTGTGTGTGTGAGCAAAGAGGCCTACAAACCTGACTCAGTTACACCAGCTCTGTTAGGAGGAATGGGCCAACATTCACCCAACTTATTGTGGGAACCTTGTGGAAGGCTACCCAAAATGTTTGACCCAAGTTAAACAATTGAAAGGCAATGCTACCAAATACTAATTGGGTGCATGTGAACTTCTGACCCACTGGGAATGTGATGATGGAAGTAAAAGCTGAAATAAACATTCTCTCTACTATTATTCTGACATTTCACATTCTTAAAATAAAGGGGTGATCCTAACTGACCTAAGACAGGGAATTTTTACTAGGAAATGTTTACTAGGATTAAGTGTCAGGAATTGTTAAACTGAGTTTAAATGTATTTGGCTAAGGTGTATGTAAACTTCCGACTTCAACTGTATGGTGGAGTAGGGGCCTGAGGGCACACAGTGTGTTGTGAAATCTGTGAGCGTATTGTAATGTTTTTAAAATTGTATAAACTGCCTTAATTTTGCTGTACCCCAGGAAGAGTAGCTGCTGCTTTGGGAGGAACTAATGGGGATCCATAATAAATTCAAATACCATTCTCAGAAATTCCAGCCCAAATAAATGCTTCAGAGTTCAAGTCAAATCAAATGTATTTATATAGCCCTTCGTACATCAGCTGATATCTCAAAGTGCTGTACAGAAACCCAGCCTAAAACCCCAAACAGCAAGCAATGCAGGTGTAGAAGCACGGTGGCTAGGAAAAACTCCCTAGAAAGGTAAGACTCATCTCATCTCAAGTAACAGACTCATCTCAACATCAACTGTTCAGGGGAGACTGTGTGAATCAGGCCTTCATGGCAGAATTGCTGCAAAGAAAGCACTACTAAATGACACCAATAAGAAGAAGAGACTTGTTTGGGCCAAGAAACACGGGCAATGGACCTCAGACCGGTGGAAATCGGTCCTTTGTTCTGATGAGTCCAAATTTGAGATATTTAGTTCCAACCGCCGTGTCTTCGTGAGACGCAGAGTAGGTGAACGGATGATCTCCACATGTGTCGTTCACACCGTGAACCATGGAGGAGGAGGTGTGGGGGTGCTTTGCTGGTGACACTGTCAGTGATTTATTTAGAATTCAAGGCACACTTAACCAGCATGGCTACCACAGCATTCTGCAGCGATACACCATCCCATCTGGTTTGCACTATTTGTTTTTCAACAGGACAATGACCCAACACACCTCCAGGCTGTGTAAGGGCTGTTTGACCAAGAAGGAGCGTGATGGAGTGCTGCATCAGATGACCTGGCCTCCACAATCACCCGACCTCAACCCAATTGAGATAGTTTGGGAGGAGTTGGACTGCAGAGTGAAGGGAAAGCAGCCAACAAGGGCTCAGCATATGTGGAAACTCCTTCAAGACTGTTGGAAAGGCATTCCTCATGATGCTGGTTGAGAAAATGCCAAGCGTGTGCAAAGCTGTCAAGGCGACTTTGATGAATCTCAAATATAAAATACATTTTTGTTTTTAACTCTTATTTTTTATTTTTTTGTTGGTCACTACATGATTCCATATGTGTTATTTCATAGTTTTGGTGTCTTCGCCATTCTACAATGTAGAAAATAGTCAAACTCATAGGTGTGTCAACGTTTGACTGGTACAATTTCTGGCTTAATATTGGATATGATTTTGACTGAATGTAAGATTACATTATTACATTTTTTTTGTGTGTTTTATTCCACAGGCTCACTCAATGTGACATGTGATCATGCTGTCTTTTGGAAAGAGAAGTCCACCTGCTTTTTCTTGACATGTCCAAATTGCACCAACTGTAGCAGTATCTCCGTCGCTGACCTGATAAGGGAACAAGGTGTGTACACAATGCTTGGGTGGAGAATGTTTATTAGCTTCTTATTACCAATATTAATATTTTTTGTTGATCTAGTTACTGAATCTTTTGGTTTCCAAGGGTTGTAAATTAACCATCAATGTTGTGATTGAAATGCATGTCGTGTAATGCCTTTACATTTGTCACAGTATTTTAAATCTGTTTTTCCGCCCCCCAGAAACAGACATCAGTGTTTTTAAGAGAGACGCTATACATGTCACTCAGTCTTCAAGTTCCGTAACACCGTCAGAAAGCCAACATAAGAACCCTACTGCGCATAAATTGACAGTCGGCAATAATGCCAATCAAACTACACAAACCTCTGCCCTCAATGAGGCCGGCTCTACCTCACAGCACAGCGATGCTGGTCAGGCTCCAACTGCTGGAGACTCTCCTGATGTCTTAACTGCATCTACCATGAATGCAGCACCTTTGCCAGCTCTCAAGAATGACACAGCAGCTACACTATCTGAGACATCCCACAAGTCAAAGGTCCAAAGTCCAGTAATAACCACAGCCACTTCAGTAAAGCTGGAATCTATTACTGTTATGACTCCACCAGCCATCACACAGATAATGACAATAACGGAATCAGAAACCACAGCAACCACCACTATGACTACTACCACCACAACAGCAATGCCAACTACTACCAATACCACCACAACACAACCAACTACCACCAAAACAAAAATACCAACAACTGCCACCACAATAAAAACAACAGCATTACCGTCAACTACCACTCCAAAAACAACCACCACCGCAGACATGCCTACAGATGAGGAGAAGAAGCCGTCACCAACCATTCCGGAGGCCCCCAGCTCTCAAGCTACCTCCGGAAATGCCATGGTTCCTTCAACTGCCACTGCTGAGGTCAGCACAAAAAGGCTGGACGAAGAACCCAACAGAGCCATTATAGATGTTGTTGCCGGCGAGATTCTGACTCGCCAGTTGGTGGACACAAGCGCTCTATTGGCTGTTCTCTTATTTGGCCTCCTCTTCTTCCTAGTTACAGTTGTTCTCTTCCTCACACAGGCCTATAAGAGTTACAGGAGGAAAGACTACAACCAGGTGGACTATCTCATCAATGGAATGTATTCTGATTCAGGCGTTTAAAAGTGATAGTTGAGTGTTTACATTTCAACATGGTTCGGTTATTTCTATTTTTACATTTTCTTTATCGGAAAGGGTTAATAACATGAGTTAAGAGATTGTCAATGTTGCAGCGGCCTTTGCCCTAGTATTGTGTAACATTTCTGTCTTAAAGGTACTCCAGCATACAGAGATTATTCAAATATAAGTTGCCCCTGCTGTTGTATCACCACATTGGTTTGTTAGTCCTATATTTCTATGTCTTACATTTCTATGCAGATTAGTATTCCACCTCAAACCAATAGGATTATGGCCATAGACTGTTAAGTGTTCCGTTTAAAAAAAAAAAAATGGTGAATATCATTCTGAGTTCTGTGGAAAATGTTTATTGATGTAGCTTTATTTACATCTCTGGTATTTCATTTATTGTACATTTTTCACTTGTATGTATCCATTGCTTTGTGTACGTTTTTGTATATTTCTTCATGCTATTTTCCTTTGTTCACGACTTGCATGTTTCTTTGTTTACCATTCCTGTCCTTGGATTAAGATTGAAGGCCAAAATGATCACTGTAGCACTGAAGCACATTAACGTTAAAGCCAATGGAATTGTCTAGCCATTTATGAACTCCATTCCATGACGAAGAAGAAGGAACGGTTATATGATAACCAAGAGAGACTTTCTAATGTGGAGGAACTTCTGTCAAGGTTGGAAACGGGTCTGAAGGCCTGTTATGTGCCAATTTAAATCTTACTAATGTGCTATGAGATGTTATTTCCAGTAAAGAAAACAATTAAGAATGAAATTGATTTTTCTTTCAAACCCCCCAAAAAAACAACAAAGTTATGTAATGTCAGTAAGGATTAATCAGCGCTTCAGTGAGATGCATTAGTAGTCTTTGATTCTCTCAACTCTTGTAAGACTCTTAACATGTCTGCACGACTGTGTATATGCTGTGTTTCAGGGAGAGATTCAATGTGTTTTTAGAAGGGCATATCAATCAGCTGGGGGTGTAACAACAGTAATAGCTTCCTGGGAATATGATGCACATGTAATGTGTGTTTTTGTAGTGAAGGTCTGGACTAGGAATGAATTGGCAGAGAAGAAAATGAGCGTGGAGGTGGTCCGACACATTTACAAAGCACACGCCAGGGCAGCATTTATTTTGAGGGGGGAAAAAGCTGAAAAGGGAGAACATGGATTCCATTAGAGTAACATTTAGGAGAGAACTGCCTTGAGGTGCCAAAGGTTGTTAAGTTATGTTTCTCGTTTGCTTCTCTGCTGACTTCTCTCTTCATGCCAATGCTTTCTAAAATGTCTTGTTCAAACAACCGTTACTGTGGACTTTATCCCTGTTCCCCACACAGTTTTCCAGTGAAAGTCCTGGTCCACACAGGGTCTAGTTTCTCAATTTCTGAGAATATTTTAGCAATAAAACAGCCTTTTTGCCTCATGCAACATCACTGCCAAAGAACATTGCTTTTAGTAGAAAAATAACTAACAATTGGTTACTACAGTATCTGCCATACCCCAATATATTGCTGCCAATATGCATATATTTGGTTTACTTTGTTGTTTGGGAATGTTCTATTTGCTCTAGTTGTGGGTGTTTTGTTCTCAGTATTGCGCTGTAACTGTCAAATCAGAAAGCTCAGGAAATCAGAGCCTCCAGTACATGCGTCTGCAATATGTGCAATATGAATACCTGGTAAGAAGCTGGTAGCTAGGGGTTTAGTGATAAGCTCACTGACATGATGCCTGTATAAGCCTTTTGTTTTGAGAGGGCCTGTCCCTCATGGACTTCATTACTGTGTGAGGGGTATTTGTTACACTGAGGCGTGGGTATATTACTGCAAACCCAATATTTATAAGCAACAAAGACCAATGGAAAGGCAGATTTTTTTTATTTGTGGATGGGCCCAGTGGATCAAAGGGAATGCCACAGGCTATATGGTGCAGGTGACTGTAAAGGCAGGTTTCATTACAGCATATTTCTCTGGGCTGGGAATGGTTTCCTGCCTCACTCACACGCACTGAGAGGGACATATGCTTCTACTTTCCCTCTTTCGAGTTCAGGCCAGTTGGAGAACCTTAGCATTCAACCAGAGGAGTGCTTTTTCTGCCAGGTCTATGTCCTAATCCTGTTTGCAGTGCCTGGAGTCTTGTGAAAGAGCGAAGAGCAAATGGTTTCTCATAAAAGTACTTTTCGTTATTGCATTATATATAATATGGAGAATATGGGTAGAAGTGACCAAGTGCGTGTGCCTTGTTCAAAATGCCTTGTTTACATTCTGCGGCCTCAGACACATTATGGGCTAAGTGCAGTGTCAGCTAAGCAAATCAAAGTCCAACGGGCATTTGGCGACTGATAGATAGATAATATAGGTTAATCTAATAGTAAAGGGTTATTCATGCCAAATATCCTCTGTGCTGATGCAGTATAGCCTACCTGCCATTTTCTGTAAGGAAGTGTATACCCTTCTATAGCCTACTTTTCTTGAGGAGCAGATGTTGTAGATAAATCATCCTGCACTGGACCAAGATGGACTCACTTTGTCACTGATGTTTTGACATCCACTGTGGCCTACACAATATATTTTACAGGTCAAAATTATTCTCACTGTCACATAAAATTTACTACATTATCTTTGATTCTAAGCCTAAACACACCAATCGTTTCGATACAAGCTACGTTTGTATGCTACTTTAGTAGATATTTGACGGACACTTTATAGAAACGTAGCTTGTTATGGAAGTATATTTATTGGAGCTGTCAGGTGATTTTTAAAAAAAAATCAAGTTTTACATTGCAAAGACTGTTAAATCACCAGGAAATCAGCTCAAAGTGGTTTTAATGTAGTAAATTTGTACCCAATTATTCCCATGCATATATAGAGTAGCATTATGTGATCACATCCAAATGTAATCAAGATTTGAAATTATTATGTTTTGTACTATATCTGTTTGCGCTTCTTGCGGTCAATATGCAGTACACATTATTTATAATCATGTTCCTGGTCGGCTCCCGACCTGCGGATCAAGAAAACTGAATGTAATTGGCCACCCCTCGCACAAATCACAGATGATCCATTACATGGAGCAGATACTCCAGTGTACACTAACAATGAAAATAAACGTCTTCAAAAATGGAAGGCAAGATCAGGTGGGACCATTCTAGCCAATGAGAGGGCAGATACGCTTGTGGAACAACAGACACAAGTCCGATATAAACTGTTATTTCTCAAAGTTGCCGGGATGTCAAGTGTCCTACTTATATCAGTACAATTGTAAGAAACTACGCATTATGAAACTTATGTTCGATCAAATAAGCCACACGTTACAAATAAGCCGTTACATTTTTTTGTCAGCCAAATTCGGCATTCATTGACCTCCATACCAAAACTCCTCGCTTGGTAAGCGGAAAAAACGCCACCTGCTAGAGAAGATAGATATTGTGCCCAGTTTTACTCCTCTCGCTTTGCCTCTTCCTCTCTGCATAAAGTAACTGTATGTCTAGTGACGTCATCTAATTTCCGTTTCCATTCTCGTCAGTGCCTCTGCCTATTAAGGCAGACTGGAGTAGCTTTCCAACAAGAGTATAAAAAGTATCGATTAAGACTCCAGCTCGGATTTTTAAACTTTCTTTTGCACAAATAACCCGAATAATGGAGTCGGGGTTATGGAATTAAAGCCACGACCACTAGCAATGGACGTTCTCCTTGTGGAATTACTGTTTTATAGCAGCTTGCTCTCTCTGGTTCGTGGTAAGTAGCGTGTTTCTGCTCGGACTCTGCAAAGTTCTGGGAAGCAATGTGGCTATAGCTACGTGATATGTGAATGTATCTCGCTAGAGGTCGGTAGTTATAGTAGCCATAAGTTTATATTTTAAAATTTTAGAGTTTAATAGACTCTAGCATGTCTTGGCGTGTATTTTCTTTTAAATATTATACGTTTTGAGTCTTTTCTTTCCAAGTTGGATACTGACTGTGTGGCAAGATAATCGCAGGATTTCACTCAAGCCGAAACTGTCTCTTGCTTTCACAATGTATCAGCAATAGTGAAACGTTCAAAACCCAAAATATTAAATTAGACATTTTATTCTGCGCAACTTTACTTAATTATTGAGGGGGAACTGCAAAAGTTCATTTTAAAGCCTATACTCCGAGGCCTCAATGTACTGCGATTGATCGCCGGTGTCGGGTGTCATTTGGGAGTCCTTGATTTTCTGCTTGTAAGTGCGAGAAAGTTTGGGAAAGTGAAGGACAAGTTTCTCTTTTTTTTCTCTAAACTTTTTGAAGTAGCTAACCACAAATACCAAATGAGATGGGTGTTTTTCTGAAGTTGCCCCAAAAAATCCTTAACCAAACACATATTTTGTAAGATGGATCGTCAAACCACTAACAAAATGCATTTGACCATTTTACTTACATATTTTTGTAAATACTAGAAATCACACACAAACATCTCTAAAAGTCTAGAAGTGGGTTTAGTTCTAAAGATGTTCTTGATTTGTGTGTACATTATTAGCCAGCTGTTTCCAATAGGTTGACTAGGGCTGAATGGACTATATACAGATTCAATTATTAGTTCAATTATTAGTTCACCTTTTATCGAATATAGGCTGGCTATGCCTAGAAATAAATCAATACAATATTTCTGTATGTAGTTTAGCATGATCGTACACAATTAGTTTGAAAGAAGTAGACAGAGTGAATCTTTTTGGGTTTTATGGCCATTCTTTTAAATGGAAAATGGCAGATTAATGCCCACTTAATTTTAAAAATAATTTCCCCCAGCATTGATTTGGGCAAGTTATCATATACAGTGCCTTCAGACCCTGGACTTTTCCCACATTTTGTTGTTTTACAGCCTGAATTGAACATGTATTAAATTCAGCTTGTGTGCCACTTATCTACATGCAATAACCCACAATGTCAAAGTGGAATTTTGTTTTGAGATTTATGTTTATAGTTAAAAGCGTTAATGTCTTGAGTCAAAAGTATTAAATCCCTTTTCTAATGGTAAGCCTAAATACGTTCTGGAGTAAAAATGTGCTTAACAAGTCACATAATAAGGTGCATAGACTGACACTGTGCAATAATAGTGTTCAACATGATTTTTGAATGACTACCTCATCTCTTTACCCCACACATACAATTACCTGTAAAGGTCCCTCAGCTGAGATGTGAATTTCAAACAGATTCAATCACAAAAACCAGGGTGGTTTTACAATGCCTCGCAAAGAGGTGCACCTATTGGTAGTTGGGTAAAGTGTTTTTTGTATTTTTATAAAGCAGACACTGAATATCCTTTTGACCATGGTGAAGTTATTAATTACACTTTGGATGGTGTATCAATAGATGCAGTCACTACAAAGATACAGGCGTCCTTCCTGTTTCAGTTGCCGGAGAGGAAGAAAGCTGCTCAGGGATTGCACCATGAGGCCAATGGTGACTTTAAAACAGATTAATGGCTGTGATGGGAGAACTGATGATGGATTCAACAGCATTATAGTTACTTCACTATACTAAACTAAGTGACTGACTGAAAAGGAAGTCTGTACAGAATAAAAAAACATACATCCTGTTTTGTAATAAGGCACTAAAATAATACTGCAAAAAATGTGTCGAAGATATTACCTTTTGTCCTGAATGCAAAGCATTATGTTTGGGGCAAATCCAACAAATTGAGCACAGCTCTTCATATTTTTAAGCATGGGGTTGGCTGCATCATGTTATGGATATGCTCTTCATCGGCAAGGACTAGGGAGTTTTTTATTTGTATAAAAAGAGACTGCATGGAGCTAAGCACAGGCAACTTCCTAGAGGAAAACCTGGTTGTCTGCTTTCCAACATGAGTCTTCTACTTTGACATTATAGTATTTTGTGATGATGATAATTAAATCTAAGAGGTGTGAATACTTTATGAAGGCACTGTAATCCTATATTACCCTCTGACTAGTATCAATCAAAAATAAAATCATTATTTTTATGTATGATTGTATTAATTTAAATTACACTTGCATTATACATCCAAGGTAAGATTCAGCCCTTTAGTCACTTCAGTGTTTAAAATGTAAAAACTAGGTTTGACCATGTTCAGTAACTGTTGCTTTCTTGTGACTGCATATCATAAATCAATCCCTTCAGATCTATTTTTCCAATAGATCTCAGTTTTGGCTAATTGTTCTGCTGTGAAAATAAAGCCTTGCAGTGTATGGGAAGATTTGCACGACTTGAGGTGTGAATGTTATTCCATTCCATGGGTGAAGAATGTAGTCTATAGATTTAATCTTTTTCACACATCAGTTTTTGAAATATGAGTAGCTTATTTGTTTAATTTCAGCTGGGGATGTGGAGAGGACGTTTAGCTGAAGTCTGTACACTGTAACAGGCAGTCTAGATTCCCCATGGGTCCCCCACTCCCTTTTCCTTAACACCTACTCTTCCTCACAACCTCAGACACCACACACAGCACAGCACTCTGATAAGGCTTTGGAGCCAGGGAGCTGTTCTTCCTCCCAACCAGAACACGAAAATAAGTGGGAGGGAATCACTTCTCAAGCTGAGCACAGTGCTAGAGCAATGGAGGCTTTCTGCCTTCCTTCCTTTCAGGACACTTCTGAAGCTCGTAGAGTAGACACCCCCTTCCCTTCACCCCCTGTCTCTCCTCCCAGTGGAGGGCCAGCTAATCCTGGTGACAAGCTCAGACTCCTCAGCTGTTCCTTTGTGCTCCCTCTTCCACAAACGATCCAGGTGTTCCTAACTCACCCCCTTTTCAAATGACTGACTGGAAAAGCTGGTATGATGCAATGTTGATAAGTCATTTAAACTGGCAGAGAAAAATGGCTGGGCAGCTATTGACTTAGTTAGACTTACTGAGAAATAGGTTTAGGTTTTTTTGGACCCTGTGTAAAAGTAAAACAGAGCAGACTCTGGTATGCATCGTATCCCAAGCTGTGTGCCCTTGAGCAGAATTGAGTTTCTTATTCAGGTAGTAAGTAGCCTATCTGATAGGCTGTACTTTCCTCCCTCTTTGAGCCATCTTTTTTTTTAAAGCGTAAGTGTAAAATTCATGTGAGGCATAGTGCATTTAAGTTTCTGAACCCTATATTTTTATATACCCAGTCTTAATCTCTCTCTTCACGGTGGGCCCATCTTCGGAGAGTGCAATTCTCCTGAGTGCCAGAGCTTTCATTGTGCGTTTTCAAGGAAGTTTCCAGGTTCCTCCTGCTGTTTTATACAGATGGAAAGTTCTTCATTGAGTGTTGCTGAGAAAGAAAATGAAATACTGTTGAGGAGGGACAGAAACATAAGCTTTGAAGATGGACCTAAACAGGGACAAGCACTATAGTGTTTTTGTTTAGGGTCAGCCATTTTGATTTAAACTAGCCTTCCAGTGTATAGAGTTGCTGATTGCCTCACCGGCAAGATATTTTTCAAGGCTGTTAAACTATATCCTTATAGCTACAGCCCCAAATGAAAATGTGGCCTATAGGCTGTTCGTTTCTATGTCTGTATTAGCTGGCTTGATAATCCAACTGTTGGAGCCACTTGACCATGATGATAGGCAAATAAGGAACCACATTCTTGTCAGTGAAGGATCGAGCCAGTCATGGATGTTTAGGAAAGAGCTGGCATTGTCTGGTAGACTGGCTTCTGGCCCTGCCTCTTGGGATTGTGCATTTGGGGCAGAGACCTAGAGCGACTGCTTTGCAGCATGTGGAGTGGACAGGCCTCTGCTCAGATCTCATAAAAAGTGCAGCTGTTGAGTTTTGTAATCCCCACTGTTATGTATCCACTGGGGGCTGAGGTGTCAAGAATCCTCCCTGATGGCTTTCGGTGGTCCCTCTCGCACTCTCTCTCTCTGGGCCTCCACATTCTGCTGTCTTTTTAGGAATGCCTTTGGATTACCAATGGGGCGTATTTGTTTTCAACACTCCAATGTCCAATACACACGGCCACTTACTTCCAAGCTACATCCTTGAGATCTCATAATAAGTATGTAGTCTACTTGTTGTATGCCACATGTTGACTAGGCCTAGTTTCTAGAGACTTTCTCTGATTGTGGCATTTTTGTAGCAGAGTTCTCCGTACCTTTAGGCAGTGATGGTGTTCTGTTCCTCTCCAGGTCCTCTGTTCCCCTCCAGGTCACAACTCTATTGACCTATGAACCTTGTGATTCGGAGAAAGGAAAGAGAGACGCACGTGGCCTTATGGGAGAATTAGGCTGTGACTTGTGGCTTTAAAGCTTCTTCTCCATCTTTATTTCTCCACTAGTACCAGTGTGATAGCCATCTTCTGTATTTCTCACTGTCTAACATGTGCACATAACCTTCCTTAGACCATGATTTTATGTTGGACACGTAGGCCTAGATATAGGGAGGATGGGGGAGAAACTAAAGTATGAGGTCTCCCATCACATTTAAACGTGTAGCTCATCTCAGTTCATTTGCCTCACAGCCCTTTTGTAGTCAATAATGAGGAGTTGTGTTCTGAGGATGTGTAGACGGGCAGTAAATTATGGTTAGTCTGGGTTTTAATCTTGTTCAGGGAGAGGAAGTTCTTAGCAGCAACAAGCTGATGTCCACAGCAGCTTCACAACAGCTCCAACATGGTCTATGATTAGTCGGTTAGGCCTACAGGTTTGGACTGAAGGTTAAACAAGAGAAAGTAGGAACATGTTTTGACAACTTTGTATGTAAAACATTGCTGACGGTGGCATCTTTTTATTACATTTTTTAAATTGAACCTTTATTTAACTAGGCAGTTCAGTTAAGAACAAATTCTTATTTATAATGACGGCCTACTGGGGAACAGTGGGTTAACTGCCTTGTTCAGGGACAGAACAACATATTTTTACCTTGTCATCGCTGGGATTTGATCCAGCAACCTTTTTGTTACTGGCCCAATGCTCTAACCACTAGGCTACCTCTCTCCTCTCCGCAAGCATTGTCAGTGCTTTCTGCCAGTGATGACCTCAGTCTGTGTGTATGCATCCAATGCCCCCATCCCAATCAGCAGTCACTGAGTCACCACTTGCATACTGGGTGGCACATTATGCAATCCAGCTTTTGCTATTGGCTTTCACTCTCCTTGTGTAATATGTAACTTGATTCTAAACATAACTAACATGAAAGGTCATGGGCTTCTCTTCGTCACTTTTCAACCTAAATGAGAGTAGGGTGTAATGGCTGTGTACCTTATTTAAATTAAAATAAAACGTTAAAATAAAAATGTATTTTAATTTTCCTCAGGATCTCCCTTGCTGCTGTTTGCCAACCGGCGGGATGTGAGGCTGGTGGTGGTGGGGAGGCCGGAGTCGGCGGTGGTGGTCAGTGATCTGGAGGATGCTGCTGCCGTGGACTTCCTCTACTCTGAAGGACTCATCTTCTGGACCGACGTCAGCGAGGAAGCCATCAAGCAAACCTACTATAATCAGTCCACCCACTGTAAGCGTTACAGCGCCGCATGCCAGTTAGGGACTTATGTTGTGTTGGCTTCCATTTGTATGTGTGTTAAATATGTTGTTTTTAAGTTGGTTGCAAATATAATTAAACATTTAATATATTCTGCAAAGCATTGATGAACTGGAAAAAGGATACAACCTAAGCTTAATCTAGCAAATCACACAAGAATGTCACTATTAATGGAGGGATGTTGATAAGTGTAGACCTAAGTGTTCCCACTGAAATATTGGCATTTGTTTCCAGCTGTGAAAGAGGCCATGGGGACAGGGCAGACTGTTGTCGTGTCGGGCCTCGACTCCCCCGACGGACTGGCTTGTGATTGGTTGGGCCGTAAACTATACTGGACTGACTCGGAGACCAACCGCATTGAAGTGGCCAATCTGGATGGCACCTCTCGGAAAGTGCTCTTCTGGTTAGACCTGGACCAGCCCCGGGCCATCGCCCTGAACCCAGCCCACCGGTGAGTCTCTGGCCTCACCTCGTTGTCTCCCCTGAATGGGACATGGTTCAGGGTGGGTTCCTGGGTCATGTATCCGCACTAGCCTCCCCTTCCCTCCATGTGTATTTCTGGTTCATACATGCATCCGTTGGTTGAAGAGCGAGGGTGGAAAACCTTTTCAGTTGGGTCTGTTTCCTGTTGTGTTGCGTAGATCCTCTGGAGTTGACCCCTTTTCTCTCATAGGGCACTGTTTCTAATTCTATGTCAGGGACTAAGGTTGTGTATCCGTTGTTAGCATTGTTGAGTCAGTGAAATTCCACCTCAGTCAGTGGAAATTAATGCAGGAATACCTTTTTAGTTGATGGATTTAGTGCAAGTCGGTGCTATTTTTGAATGTGTATGGTTTATTAACATTTGGACTTTAAACCCCAATAACCTGTTTTTTAAAATGATATATTTTTAACTCTTTAGCATAGCGATATAAAAACTAAAACAGATTATGGTGTCAAGAGTTTAACTCTCCGTATAAAGTTGGCTTCATACAGTTCAAATACATATATGATAAACCAAGTAAGATTTGAGTTATTCGTTTGTTGAATTCTTTCTCTGAAAGACATTTGTTCGTCTTGAAGCACAAAAACACAATACATTAGCCATTTTTAGGTTCTTGCAGTCTTTCTGTTTTGAGATCTCTCCTTTTGAGTATAGCTCCTGCTGCCTTCAGTAGTGTTTTTTTTGGGGTGGAATAGTGGGGCCCGGGAGAGAGGGAAGGTGTTCAGTCCTTGGTAGGCCAGGATCCAGTTATAGCCTAGTTCAGCTAGCGCTATAACTATGGTGGTTTGTGTGATTAAGCTGACATATTTTGATTTGCCAACGTTTACTTACTGTGATGAGCTGAGGTGGTGCCGGGTGGAAGGCCGTTCTCAACCACATCACCTAATATGAGATCATTATTTAGAGGTGCCATTTATGTCCCATGTTGATACTCATTTCATTACGTTGATTATTAGTTTAGAAGCAACTCTAGAGGAAACTTTTTTTTTATTTCACAAATACTATCAATTATGCGTATACCTAACAACAATTTATGCATAATAGGCTGTCTTGAATGTGTCTCAAATGAGAGTTGACGTGTTGCTTTTCCCTTCTGTCCTTGCTTTGCCCTCATGAGGCTAAGAGTTTAATTCCTAGACAGCACAGCCATTGTTCTTCATGCTCTTTGTTCAACCAATAACTTAATTCTAATGGAGGTATAGGAGCAGGGAAGCTCTTAATTGTGAAAAATGTGCTAGCTGAGTTTGGCACCATTGGCAAACTAATATGTTAGGTCTCTGGGGAGGGGAGGGGGGGGGGGTGTTCACGCTTGGTCTCCCTGCTGGCATTAGTTTTAAGAGTTTCCGATGGTGGGTGACATGCTTGCTGTCGTACCACATGCTAAATGAATGAATAATCAGGCTTCTCCAAACTCCCGTTTCCTAACGCCTTAATTGTATTTTCTACCCGGCTGGACAAAGGAATGCTATTTTGTGGCTGTTCACCGTGTCAGTTGGTGCACAGTGTTACATTCTAATCAGCTACTGGGTCTCTGACACGTAGGCGATCCATTCTGGCACAAATCTACAAGTCAGACTTTTCCTATCAAAAGACATGGAATTTAAAAAAGATCTTTGCTTTTATTGGCTCTTGTTGGAACGTGATGTCTGAGAGTTAGTTGCTCGTACAGTATATCCATTTTTGGGGGGGGGGGTTAGAATGTAACTGAAACCCACAAGGTGCTCTGCTCTCACAGGGCCTAGAGTTAAGGAATTCACATCATCCTGACTAATGCGCGTCAGGGGGGCTCTGGGAACATGGAGCTATCCCTAATGTTACAGAAGTATACCAAACATTATGACCCTCTCATTCCTGGACCTTTGGACCGTTCTTGATTCACACACTAAACTGTTGAGTGTGGAAAAACCCTGCTGTTTTGCAGTTTGACACAAACCGGTGCGCCTGGCACACACATACTATCATACCCAGTTCAAAGGCACCTAAATATTCTGTTGCCCATTTATCCTTTGAGTGGCACACATACACAATCCATGTCTCGAGGCTTAAAAATCCTTTCACCTGGTCAGTCTGTCATGGAAACGGCAGTTAATGTTTTGTATACTCAGTGTATCTGCTTTCTAGCTGACCTTGTACAACACTGATGTTAGTGACCCAAAACTGACCTCTGAGTGTCTGTCTTCTTATTGTGAGTAGCCTATGTGTAGTAGTAAGACAGTCTACCACACCCAATACTTTCTCTAGGCAGTTTGTTAAATGGAAAAACAGAGTAAGCCATAGACCAGGACAACTGGGAAACCTGGAGGCAGCTCATACATTGTTCATAAAATTCTGCATGTTTGTGCCAGGTTATTTTACAACAGTTTTTCAGTTCTAACACCATTTTGATTCTGTCCATTTTAACATGCGCTACACGGCCAAAAGTATGTGGACACCCCTTAATATTTGTGGCTTTGGCTTTTTCAGCCACACCCCCGTTAGTGACAGTTGTATAAAATTGAGCACACAGCCATGCAAACTCCATAGGTGGCAGAATGGCCATACTGAAGAGCTCAGTGACTTTCAACATGGCAGCGTCATAGGATGCCACCTTTCCAACAAGTTAGTTGGTAATTTCTGCCCCAGTCGACTGTAAGTGCTGTTATTGTGAAGTGGAAACGTCTAGGAACAACAATGGCTCAGCCGCAAAGTGGTAGGCCACACAAGCTCACAGAAAAGGGCTGCAGAGTGCTGATGCATGTAAAAAATTGTCTGTCCTGTTGCAACACTCACTACAGAGTTCCAAACTGCCTCTGGAAGCAGCGTCAGCACGAGCTGTTCGTCGGCAGCTTTATGAAATGGGTTTCCATGGCCAAGCAGCCGCCAGAAGCCTAAGATCACCATGCGCGTCGGCTGGAGTGATTTAAAGCTCACCGCAATTGGACTCTGGAGCAGTGGAAACATGTCCTCTGGAGTGATGAATCACGCTTAACCATCTGGCAGTCTGACAGATAAGTCTGGGTTGGTGGATGCCAGAAGAATGCTACCTGCCCGACTGCATAGTGCCAACTGTCAAGTTTGGTGGAGGAGGAATAATGGCCTGGGGCTGTTTTTCATGGTTTGGGCTATGCCCCTTAGCGCCAGTGAAGTGAAATCTTAATGCTACAGCATAGAATTACATTCTCAACAATTCTGTGCTTCCAAGTTTGGGGAAGGACCTTTCTTGTTTTAGCATGACAATGCCCCAGTGCACAGAGCAGGGTCCATACAGAAATGGTTTGTCAAGGTAGGTGTGGAAGAACTTAGCAGGCCTGCACAGACCCCTGACCTCAACCCCATCGAACATCTTTGGGATAGATTAGAACACCGACTGCGAACCAGGTCTAATCACCCAACATCAGTGTCTGACCTCACTAATAATACCCTTGTGGCTGAATGGATGCAAGTCCCTGCAGCAATGTTCCAACATCAAGTGGAAAGCCTTCCCAGAAGAGTGGAAGCTGTTATAGCAGCAAAAGGGGGGACCAACTCCATATTAATGCCCATGATTTTGGAATGAGCTATTCGACGAGCAGGCGTCTATATACTTTTGGCCATGTAGTGTATGTAGGATAATTTATATTTGCTGGTGGGCTAACCTGTCCATCCACCACCTCAGCGGTCTATGAATATAAATGTAACATGCTTAATGTAGCCTCCATTCAATGCAGTGCACATTAGAGCCACTGCAGGTATTCTGGGAACAACATGCAGACTACGACTTGGAGATAGAAATCTTAAAAGTCGATCAGGAGTTATCAGAGGACATGAGAACGTGTGTGTGCGTGTTAAAGGTGAGAACGTTGTAAACTAAATTGGGATCCTAAACGTTAAGAAAAATCCCTAACTCTTATTTTTATTCACACAACTACCACTAACAAGTCCCGATCAGAAAGCTTTTAAATTTTTTATTTTTTTATTTTTTTATACAAATACCTAACACAACGATGCGGTAGTGTTAGTTGGAGAAAAAATGTCATTTTTCTTCTTTAGATCGAGCGGCTCTAAAGTGACGAGGGGAGCAGAGATGGCAACCAAGTCGAGTTATTGCTAGTTTACATTGCATAGTACCTGTCTTGACTTTATCAAACCGAGAGAAGATAGTTAATGTTAGCTAGGCTAATTGAGACTTCATAACTTCGACTGTGTGCGTTCTCCCTGTCCGAATCCTACAGTAAAGAACTCCATTCAGATGACGTAGCAGCCTCCTTGTTGGCTCTTGGTGCTGTAGCCTGTCTTTCTCAATTAACTTGTCGTTCTGTCATTTTAATTCAGTCTTCCAACTTGCCACATGGAGGCTCTAGCTCCGACTGTAGCCTAGTGCCGGTTTGACTTTCACGACAACAGGAACAAGCTACACGCACTACTCTCTTGTGAAAAGCAAGAGTACCAGCAGCATAAATGATACAGTGGGAAGTGCAATGAAGATGTGTACTGTTGGGGGTGCTTGAGGACACATTTTTATTGAAACCCTGGACAAGCACACCTGATTCAACTCATCATCAAGCCCTCATAGAGTTGAAAGAGGTGTGTTTGTCAAGGACCATTGGGTGTGTTCGGGTGCTGTTTACTTATTGACTCTAATTTTCTTCCTCAGCTATATGTACTGGACAGACTGGGGGGAGGAGCCTCGCATCGAGAGGGCGGGGATGGACGGCAGCAACAGGAAGATCATCGTGGAGGTGGACATCTATTGGCCGAACGGTCTCACCATTGACCTGGATGAACAGAAACTGTACTGGGCCGACGCCAAGCTGAGCTTCATCCACAGAGCTAACTTGGATGGCTCCTCACGGTCAGTCTGTTCTCATTATTAGTTTGTACACCCTTTGTGCAAAAGCAGCCAGGGATCTGACTGAACCATAGCGCTGGACTCAACTTAATTTCAGAGGATGAGATGGCTGAAACCTCCAATCCAAACACATTTGACTCTGGAGGTCCCAATCCAAACATTGGCTCTGCATGTAGGCCCAGTTGTGACCCCCTCCCTCTGTGGTTCTCTAAACTGGAGATTACCTCTGCCATACTGTTGAAACCCTATCTGACTTGGCATTATAGTTGTGATTGGGGCCCTCGGGGCATGGGTTGACTTTCCTTTGTAACTTGGATTTAATGGCAGTGTTCATAAAGAGGTAGGGCCGGGCGGTATACCGTATTTTACTATATACCGGTATTGATGGATGGACCGGTTTGGGTTTTTACTTAAAGTTTTATAACCGTATTTCATTGTTTGATTTGTTAAATGTGATGCTCAACTCCAGCACGTGTAATATCTGTTTCTATAGTTTACTCCGTTTGCTATTTAAGTCTTTGTGCTCCTGCTGCATGCTGCTTCTCACACCAAGCCCTGCCCCCTGTCACAAGGAGAGGGCAGCTACTCGACCACAGTTGGAGCACTTTCTTGCTGTTAACTCGGCACTGCAGTCTGCATGGTCAGATGGAGGCAACGAGATGTTGGTGACTTGGTGTTTTCCACAAGAGTTCTCTAATTACACTATTAGTTTATTTTCTGCAAACTATCTGCTGGTTTGTATTAGCAAGTTGTGGCTGAAATAAATATTGTAAGCTGCTAATATAGCTGGATGGCTAGCTTGCTAAATTTCCTAAGTCAGCGCAAACGTAGCTATTTAATACAGCATGTTGCCAGTGCTCGTGTAGGCCTAGACTATCATGTTTGTGCAACGGTATCTTCTAAATCAAAGCAGAATAGGCGAAGCATGAATATGTTAGCTAGCTATATGAGGTAATAAAACATGTAATTTAACATCTAATTTGGGTCACCTAGAAACACTGACCAACACTTTGGCACCTACCCTGTGAATAATTCCTCCCAGTCTTATTATTTCGTTGTCATGTCAAACAACAATGTATTCAAGGTGCTGCCCACTATATTCCAAGTATAGAATTTGAATAATCATTCATGCTGAGCAGTTAGTGCTTATTGAAGTTTGTTCGATTTAAAAAATATATTTTTTAATCATTTTTGGTTACTCTTTTTTTTGTGAAATAATGGCATTCAAATTATTTTTGAGCATTTTAATTTAACTCCAATGCCAAAAGTATATATATAATATCAAAAATATATGCCATTTAGCTGACGCTTTTATCCAAAGCGACTTACAGTCATGTGTGCATACATTCTACATATGGGTGGTCCCGGGAATCAAACCCACTACCCTGGCGTTACAAGCGCCATGCTAACGTTCAATTGCCAGAACATCGAAAATATTGCATTGTCTACCCAATGCAGACCTGAGAGACATCTATAGAAAAATGGCAAATTACTATGAAATAAAATATTTCTGCTGTGGATATTACTTTGTTTTTAATTGATTACTTAATTTTTCATTTCATGAAGTCATGTCATCTCTGCTCTGGCAGTAGCAGTCTGCCAGCCAGACAATGTTCTGTGCTCCCCATACTGTATTTAGCTAGCCTGACTAAGCATGCTGCAGAGCTGTCTGACTAAATCATGTGACTAGTTCTTCAATATAGATAAGGCATACTTTCACGAACTGTCTCTATCCTTCTCGTTGTGCATGTTCCTCTCATGCAGTCTGTGTGCTAACTTAACAGGAGTAAAAGTGTATCCATCTGTCTGAGACGGATAAAAACGGGCACAATGGATTATGGTCATTGTTCTTGCTTTCAACTAGGTTGAATATTTGCTTGATGAAAACTACACCGCCGTTCAGCCCAGCGTCCAACACAGTTCTTGACATGATTTCTCTCGAATGATTTGATTTAATTCTAGAGAGACGGCACCTTGGGCTCACCAAAAAAACAAACTAAATGTAATTCATGTAATTGAACCAACTTTGGTCAATTAGGTGTTTAATAAGAAAAAAAAGACATGTTGGTCAATCGCTCAGCGCTAATAATCATTATATTTCCAAGGTTCCAACAGTTCACCTATTAACTAAGCCTACGTATTTTTTGCCCATATCGTGTGGCACAGTGTGGAAATGATAACGGAAATGCAGAAAATTGAACACTATAACAATTAGAATGGCGAAAGCCCCATTTTTGAAATCATTTGTAATTTATGCGTTGCCACCCTAGGGTCATGAACTAATCAAAGCATATTTAGTATTTTTATTATTAAAAAACTCAAAATACGGTCAAATGTGAAAAATATTGTGCTAACATTTTGGCCATATTGCCCAACCCTAAAGAGAGCCCTTCTCTCGTGAGAAGACTGCTTTCTTCAGGGTGGAGAGTGGATGCCGGTTTTCTCAAGATCAATGCAGTTGCAATACCCTCGTTTGTTTTTAACTCCCTCAGGACCAGATTGCCCAGTGTGTTTTGTCAATTTGAAATGAAGTTGTAATTTATAACTTGAGGATAAGATGCACCATGGTGGAACTGTTTCTTGCCAACTGTAATCTAATTGCATGCCTCCAGTAATGGTACTCGGAATTATCATAAGCACTCTTACAGAGGAAAGTCAACTTCACCCCAGAAGTAGTTTCTGTTAGAGTTTACCTCTAAAAGCGAGACGTTTTTGCCTTTCATGTGCAACACATTCTTGACACGTCTGATTAATGGAGCAGTTTGTAGTATGTTTTCAACGGCGGCTTCAAACATGCACACGTTCCAACTTCCAAGTACGTCGAATGTGAAATAGCTGTGAAATCTGGTGTAATTATATATATATTTTTTCTCTCCCAACCCCTCGTTCTTCACACGCTATTAAAGTTTTGGAGAAAACATGCTGTCGCCCTCCTCGGCCTTACCCTTCTGAAAAGGAATCCATTTACCTACCAGCCAACCCTCCACAGTCTGGTGATTGATGAGGGCCTCAACAGAATTCTGCTTTCTGTATCAGGATTCTTAACACTTGTGCAATGGCATGCCACGCTTTGATCCTGCATTTTATTTATGTCCTCACAGAGCTGACTGGCTGTTGGCCTGACTGTGTGTCGTCTGGCGGCGCGAAGGGGCGCCCTACTGGATGAGGCTGCGCTCGGTGCTCTGTGCTGCTCTGGCTTTGATAGACTACTGCTCTGACTGACTTCCTCACTGAATCAGGACCGTTAATACAGGGCCGTGGCTAACGTTCCCCTGTTAAATAGTTTACCAGATGCTGCATTAAAGTCTGATGACATGCTGATTTGTTAAATTTTCCCTTGGAAAGGGCTTGGTGCGGCTCCTGAACTGTTCCATGACGTCACTACGTGTTCCAACGCGCCCTCTTTAGGGTCTGACTGAAATCCCAACCAGGGGGCTCTCTCTTGTTGTTAACTCATTTCCACTGCCACTTGTTATTTTTGGTATGAATTTATTGCTACTCAGATAGTCTGGGTTTTTGCTATGGCTAGGACGATACCTGTTTCGCAATACTCGTTAGTATCGTAACAAAACACTGAACTTCTTTAAGAAAACAGCTCTAATATTGGAAACAAACATTGTCATCCAGTGTCACAGTTTATTTTCCAAGCAATGGAACACTATTTTACATGCAGCAGGTTTCTGCTTCGGGTTCATTTTTGCTATGGAAGAAGTATTGCTGGTTTTGTGAAGGCCCTAGTTTTTGCCATTTACTGCTGTTTGGTGTCATGACATTCACACTTGAGTTGTGCGTCTGTTGTTCTACATCTCAACTGATACTCCTCTTCATTGCTTTCCAATTTGACTCTTTACAAATATACCGTCTAAGCATGGATTGGTACTGATGGCTAAAAAGGTGTGCTGATCCATAAATTGTGTTTTGAATTCACAGGGAGACTGTGGTGGAGGGCACCCTCACCCACCCATTTGCCCTCACCCTGTCAGAGGAGACTCTGTACTGGACAGACTGGCAGACCCGCTCCATCCACGCCTGCAACAAACACACTGGAGACAAGAGGAGGGAGATCCTCAGTGGAATCTACTCCCCCATGGACATCCAAGTGCTGGGTCCAGATAGACAGCCAGACAGTAAGTAGTGCTGTGTCCAGACAGACAGTCTGTAGTGCCTCTTGAATATCTCCATGGTACTCATAATTAATGTTAGAGAGCACAACATAACAGATTGTCTGCGTTATGATTCCCATCTGTGTGTCTATGGTTATGTGTTTTGGGAGGTAGTGAAAAATGGATGACTTTGGCAGTGTGTAAACATTGGCACCCCTGTGTTTGGGGAGTGAATGATGACGAACGCCACCATTATGGTGGGTTGCGTCTCGCAAACAGTTTGGGGAGGGCAGGTGATATAGAGAAAGGTAGGAGGCTTAGATAAACTTTAGAGAGGACGACATTGCTATTTTGGAGGTAGGACATTTAGATAAACATTCACCAATAAATCCCCTAACTTGTATATCAAGCCGCCATAAATTCAATCCAAAAATGAGTTGGCTTAGACTTTGTGTGAGGAGTTTGAGCAATTTGGCCTTTGACTGTGGCCTGGTTGTAATCCTCCGTTAGTGCTGTGAGAAAGGGGAGTGTTGGTGTTTGCTGGTCCACTGTGCCAGCCGCTTGGGCTTTGTAGCTCTGTAGTGCCCTGCTGAGATTGGCAGAGCGTGACCCAGTAGACAGGGAAAATCACGCCACAGGACATCAAACTTTGTGGCACAGCTATTGTCTGAGCAGCGACCTTTTTTATTGTGGAACAAAAATATCACAGTTGGTTTAGTTTGAAAAATGTTTTTTCGGTTTTCAAGTTTTTCATCAATTGTTATGTTGTCAGAATGGTTCTCTCGACGGAAGACGCTCTCAGTGTGGCTTTCAGTTTTAGGGACAGTTTCACCGACTTTCAGTGTTCTCTACTGACTTTGCTCTTTGCTCCCTCAGTCCAAACTCCCTGCAGTGTGGACAACGGAGGCTGCTCCCACCTGTGCCTGCTGTCCCCCATGCAGCCTTTCTACAGCTGTGCCTGCCCCACCGGAGTTAAGCTCAAGGAGGATGGGAAGACCTGCCGCCCAGGTAAGAGACTAGCCGCTGTGGCCACTACCCTCAGCTGGTATGGGTTTCTCAGTAGCGAGCCCCCTTTTTGAAAAGACTACACAATGGGTGTATCTCAAATGGCACACTATTCCCTATATGTTGCACTGATTTTGGGCTCTGGTCACCAGTAGGGCACTTTAGAGGGAATAGGGTGCCATTTTGAGAATCAAGCCCACACAATTCCCCCTCAGTGACGACGTCCTCCTAATGCTACTGTACATGTGTCGCAGTTTCACATTAGACATTCCTATCTGGTGTACGGGACATTATTGACATTCCTGAGGTTATTTTATTTATGGACTCTTGAGTTAGGCCTATTCAACTGCAAGCGCTGCCCTTAATCACACAAACCAAAAGTCATATTGTCCCAATTTCTTTAAACCGATTAGGAAATATGCCAAGCTCTATTTTTCATTTCTTAACGACGTGTACAGTAATTAAGCATCAAATTCAGTTAAAATGTTAGATTTTCATTTTTTTAATACAATTATTCAATTAAGATAATTTTATTGGGTGTATTGGCATCCTGTTCCTCAACCAAAACATCAAAATGCCTAACGAGAGAGCCATTAAAAGGGCCTAATCTCTGACAGATGGCTGCTACACACGGCGAGCTCTTCAATGCACAATTTACCCTGCCGTTTGCTCTTAATTTCTATTGCCCCCACATACAGACAGCTACATTTAGCCTAGAAGCCTACTACTCCACCCCCTCCTCTCCCCACATTCCCTACTTTCCAGAGTTTACCAAAGGCCATAGATGTAACTGACTGAAATTCAGGAAGGTTGGACCTCCCCTGTTTATGTGTTGTGTTGCTGCTGCGGTCATTTCCCTTGCCACTCCAATCTCCTCGCCTTACTTCTGGGCAGAGAGCAATTACGTAGGAAGCCAGGCCTAATCAGGTCACTGCGCCGTTTGTGTGTTTAGTGGACACAGCCCGGGCCCATCCTGCAAAATGAAACCTGTTTGTTTGACTTGCCCCAGGGTGTTTACATTCCCTCTGGTCTCTCTCTGGAGGGCCTGATATTTCTCCCTGCCTGCCCATGACTAAGGAGAGACCCACCCATAACCCTCATAAAGGTGACAAATACTTGTCTAGAGGGGAAGGGAAAAAAATTCTGGGGGATTTCTTGGCATCAACCTTTGTTTGAAGAGTGACAGCCCTTTGCTAGTTTAGTAGCTGGAGGCTGTTTTGACCTGGGATACCTCCTTGTTGGAATGAAACAGTTCGACGTCAAGCCAAGGTTAGTGCTGATTCTGAAATCCGAGTTCAGTCCTGGCCGTCCTGGTTCTCACCCCTCTCTGGTGGACAGAAAACACCATTGTCTCTGTGCAGTCCTGTTCTTTGCCTCAAAAAGACTCCTCTCCCAGGCCAGGGATGCAGCAGGTCCTCTATTTGAAATTGAGGCGGTGTATTCCCAGGCCAGGGAACAATGAATTGTATTCTTCTAGCCCTCATTCCAGAGAAGTAAGTAAAACCATAGTGTGTGTGGGGGGGGGTTAGTTATCCAGGCCTGATAGAACATGGATGTATTCAGAATGACTATAGGATTAAGCCGACCTCCAGCAGTGTTGACAACTAAACAGAATGTAAAACAATACCCCATTGTATCAGCTCCGATTAGGGGGAAAGCAGCAGGACGGGGGGTGGCTGTGTGAAGATTAAAGAGAGCTAGTGTCCACGCTCCTCATTTGTTTAGCTTGGGTGGCTAAATTGAGGGCGTTTGTTGTGGTTTTAGGGGAAGTCTTGTCACTTTGTCAAATGTGAAGCAGACCGAGGAGTGAATTTAAATCAAAGGCGTGGCGTTCTCCCCTTGATGGAAAACGAAGAGCCGTTTTTTTCACTGTCATTACTGATTGGTGTCACCCTTGATTGATGCCCTCTTCTGATTGGGCGTCGGTAGTCTGCAGCTGGTCTTGGGAGCACTGGAGCGTACATAGCTAAAACGTGAGATTAGGCAAGGAAAAAGTTGGACCTAATTGCCTCCGCAGAGTGTGGCTCTAGTGAGCAAATGCAGCTGCTATTTAAACCAGGCTCCGTGGCAGCTAGGTGTCCCCTCAGGAAAACATTTATACACAACTGTTTTTTTGATAGGCTGATATTTAAAAGGCATAATTTCGTTTTTTGGATTCGTTTCTAATCTAAAGCCTGTTCTCACTTTTTTTTGTTTGGATAAAAGTGAACAAATTGCCTATTCATCAACTAAAAACCGATTTAAACAAATAGAATACAAGAATTAAGTTACAACTATAAATTGTCCTCTGAAGGTTCGTCTTTACTAAAACATATTAATTTCTGTTTGTCAGGTATGGCTTTGTAGGACCTCCAGATAAGTCTCCAATGAGCTCTGTTATGTCACATGCCAGTTGACTGGCATACTCTCTCCCCACTAATGTCCACTTCTACCTCCCCAGGTGCAGAGCAGGTTCTGCTGCTGGCCCGGAGGACTGACTTGAGGAGGATCTCTCTGGACCTCCCAGACTTCACTGACATCGTCCTTCAGGTGGATGACATCCGCCATGCCATCGCCATTGACTACGACCCTGTGGATGGATATGTGTACTGGACTGATGACGAGGTCAAAGCCATCCGCCGCTCCCGTATCGACGGCACTGAGGCCCAGACCCTGGTCACCACGGAGATCAACCACCCAGATGGCATCGCGGTGGACTGGGTGGCCCGGAACCTGTACTGGACAGATACTGGCACTGACCGTATTGAGGTTACCAGGTTGAACGGAACCTCCCGGCGTATTCTGATCTCAGAGAACTTGGATGAACCAAGGGCCATTGTGCTGGACCCTATCAATGGGTATGTGTGTGTTTTATAGATTTAGATATTTGTTTTCTTATTTGATCACAGCAATCAAGTTAACTCATTTCAGCAACAACAAAAATGATGTATTCCTTTTCCATTCCATATGTATTCTACAAAACACCTGTTGAATGATTTTACTTCAAGTTACACTATAAATCAAATCAAATGTTATTAGTCACACATGGTTAGCAGATGTTAATGCGAGTGTAGCGAAATGCTTGTGCTTCTAGTTGAGATTAATTTTGTTCCCGTCTCTCTCCACAGTTACATGTACTGGACAGACTGGGGGGAGAAGCCCAAGATAGAGCGAGCTAACCTGGATGGAACTGAGCGTATCGTGCTGCTCAATACCTCGCTGGGTTGGCCAAACGGTTTAGCCATCGACTATGAAGCAGGAAAGCTGTACTGGGGCGATGCCAAGACGGACAAAATTGAGGTAAGTTAGGTGCTTCTTATGTACCAAATAGTTGTCTATGGAGTAACTACAATGTTCCCATGGTTTACTGCTGTAGATTGTGGAAGTAGTTGAGTCAAAGTCTCACTCGGGACTTGTGTTCTCATTCATTCGCTCCCCTCATTTGATGTAGTCTGGGGTGTTTTGTGTTGCCTCTGGATGTTGAGAAGTGTTTCAGGAGCACATTCTTGGATGAGGAGAGGAAGCCCAAACCTGAGAATATATCTGACCTATGGCTGGCACAATTACCCTATAACCATGTTATGGATGAAGACCTGTCATGGAAATAAAATAACCGCCAAAACTGTTTCAATTTTATTTTTTTAAGATTTCAAATGTACATGTCATTGTGACAATCAATTCCATGTTAATGTACAATGATCATTCAAATGGTTAACTTCTTATGGCTAGGGGGGCAGTATTGAGTAGCTTGGATGAAAGGTGCCCAGAGTAAACTGCCTGCTCCTCAGTCCCAGTTGCTAATATATGCATATTATTTATTATAGTATATTTGGATAGAAAACACACTGAAGTTTCTAAAACTGAATAATGTCTGTGTATAACAGAACTCATATTCCAGGCAAAAATCTGAGGTTGGTTGATTTTCAACTCAGCCTCTATTGAAGTTACAGTGGGATATTGGTCATGTTGCACTACCTAAGGCTTCCATTAGATGTCAACCGTCTTTAGAAACTTGTTTGATGCTTGTACTATGAAGGGGGGCTGAATGAGAGGGGAATGAGTCTGAGGTCTGCCAGCAGTCACGCGCTGATCACGCGCATTTCACATGAGGTAGCTCCCGTTCCTTTGCTTTTCTGAAGATAAAGAAATTCTCCGTGGAATATTATTGAAGATTTATGTTAGCATCCTAAAGATTGATTCCATACATCATTTGACAAGTTTCTACGGACTGTAATGGAACTTTTTGACATTTCGTCATGAGTTTTGATTTGTTTACCAAACGCGCTAACAAAAGTAGCTATTTGGACAAAAATGATGGACATTATCGAACAAATCAAACATTTATTGTGGAACTGGGATTCCTGGGAGTGCATTCTGATGAAGATCATCAAAGGTAAGTGTAATATTTATAATGTTATTTCTGTTGACTCCAACATGGCGGATATATTTGTTCTCTGAGCACCGTACTCAGATTATTGCATGGTTTGTTTTTCCGTAAAGCTTTCTTGAAATCTGACACAGCGGTTGCATTAAGGAGAAGTGTAGTTAAAGTTCCATGCATAATACTACTTTTATCAACATTTATAATGAGTATTTCTGTAAATTGATGTGGCTCTCTGCAAAATCACTGGATGTTTTTGGAACTACTGAACGTAATGCACCAATGTATACTGAGAGTTTTTATATAAATACATGTATTGTGTAACATTAAGTTCTATGAGTGTCATCTGATGACGATCATCAAAGGTTAGTGATTAATTGTATCTCTTTCTGCTTTTTGGGACTCCTCTCTTTAGCTGGAAAAATTGCTGTTTTTCTGTGGCTTGGCTCTGACCTAACATAATTGTTTGTGGCGCTTTCGCTGTAAAGCCTATTTTGAAATCAAACACTGGTGGGATTAACAAGATTGCCATTAAAATGATATAAGATACTTGTATGTTTGAGGACTTAGTTATGAGATTTCTGTTTCGAATTTGGCGCCCTGCACTTTCACTGGCTGTTGTCATATCGATCCCCTTAACTTCTTATGGCTGAAATCCCGTTAACTGATGTGGCTCATGCAATGAATGTATTTTTTGTAATGTCAGTTGAGTTGAATCAACAATCCATGGTGCATATTTTAGCACATACAGTATTTTACTTATTGCCTTGCTCCTATGGGTACACTTGCAACGGCCATCAGTCCACCCATTATGCCACCATTGACTTGAATGGGGATGCCAGTCTTTTTCATTTCTATGGCAGCACATGCAGTCAGAAGTGGCGGAGAGGAGAAAATGGGTTTTAAATAATGATTGCGGTCATTTGGCTGGCTAATTACCGTCATCTAATATTCCATGACTGTTACAGCCCTAATCTGACCGTTGATCCTGTGTGAGCTACAGAGGAATGTCAGAGCTGTTATAATACCTGGGCAAGCAACTCTAGATTTCCTGTCAGACACACTACAGTTTAATATTGTTTGGATTCTAACTGCTAGGACTTTATCCTGTACTTATTTCCTGCTTGCCTCTGTCCAAAGCCAATTTTTTTGAAACCCTGATATTACCCAATTTCCCGCTCTTTATATTGCTCAATATTGTTATTTTATCGGGGAGTGGGGGTAATTTTCCATGTGAAAGACTGAATTATTTTGAGAGGCTAGAAACTGTGCTAGGCTGCTCCTTTGTTAGCTTGCGGGTGATCATATCTTTAGAGGAAGAGCTGTGTGTGTCTTCAAGGTCTGACTGTATTTTATGATTTATCGTCTACCTGCATGCACAGGTCCCAGGGTGTTTAATACCACGGTGGCCATGTTTCTCCAGTCACATGCTCCATATAATATGTAAACACAGGAAGAGCTGGAGCCACCTCCCAGATGAGCTTTAACACAGCACTTGGTGGGAATTAGTTTGTTTTCTTCCCCCTTCTCACTCTTCTCTTTCCCTGTGACTGTGTGTGTGTCTCCTGTTGGTTGGTTATTCCCTGCTCATCATAACTATGCCTTTACCCGTGGTTAGTGAACTCACTTGGGGTTCTGTTCGTTTAGGAGCAGTTTGTCTGACTGGCCTCATCAGCCCTGGGAAGTTTCCTAACCACTTTTTTTTTTTTTTTTTTAGCTCGCCTCTGTTGCCTGGCACCCTGCAGGGGCATTGTTCAGTCTCAGAAAGCATAAAGTACCCTTAGGGGGGAGGTAGGGGGAAGACTATCCATTTACAAATCCACTCTAAAACTCTTTGTTAAACTGTAAATCATTTTTACCTGCCTAGCTAGAATGCTCTGAAGCTGGCTTGTTTGTGGCCAAAGTGTTGATTATTATTAACGGAGTCGGGCATGCAGGCTGGGATGAATGAGCAGGGAATAGGGAGCTCCCACTAAGATATTGAGCTCCATGAGAGGCCACAGACGTGTCAACATGTAATGTCCCTGTCTCCCCTTTCCCCTCGCCTTAAACTAGGCATCTGTCCCTCGCTGGGGCTTTGGCTGGCACTGGATTTGGCTAGCACCAGGCTCCAGCGAGCCTTGGGTTTTGTCCAGGGGCACAGTGAAGAAATGTTCTCTCCTGTCTGACTCAGTTGTCAACTCAGAGCCGTGGGGCGACGCTTTCCTGAAAGAGTGACTGAGTCGTCTCTCGAGCCCCACAGCAAAGGATTCAGGGCACACAGAGAAGTAGAAAGAGCCCTTTGTCAGATGGAGATGTCCAAAATGTTGAATCCATCTGTGTGTGCAGGTCCTGAGAGTGGGGAGTGACCAGTTCTGGGAATCATATGCTGGGTTTATTTCCAGATGAATACTTTTAGTGATTACTGGACAATTTAGGTGAAAAAAAATTGCTATTGGCATCATACAATAGTGTTTCCAGAAATCGTACATTCCATAACTTTGTGGCTGGTGAAGAGTTGTTTATTTGCTCTGGAGTCTGGACCCAGCAGCCCAGAGTTCCTTGCCTGACTCTCTCTCTGTCTGTGTAGAGCAGATGGAGGAGAAACCAAACAAGGGTAGTGGAGCGATTCAAAGAGGGGGTTGGGCAGCACTGCCTCTTCTCACATCACAGCACGCCTGACCAATGTGCTGACTGACAAGGGAAGCCCCTAGCCCGTGTTTTCTGCCGTGACCCTTGCCCTGGTCCTTACAATGGGTGCATAGAATGGTGGCGGGCCAGCCCTTGTAGAGTCCTTCTCAGCAGCCCCCACTCCTGCACCAGATGCCCACTTTGGTGGCAGCCCTGCTTCCAGAGGCTCCCAGCAGCTGACAAGTGTGTTCTGTTCTGCTCTTTTCACAAGGGTTCTTCAGCTTCACCTAATGGAGGCTCCGGCCATTCTTCCACGGACCCACTTAGCTGCTGAAGGGGACAGAACTGCTTGAAGTGCTAATGGGGAGAAATCCCGGCGCTGCTCAGACATCAGTCATTTCTCATTAAAAGTTTTTGAACATAATTAAGCGTTTTTGTTTTGAGGGCCCCCTTGTGTTTTTGTAATGGCTGTTTGAAATTCCGAGACTATCTTTTCCTTAAAGAAGGGTGCATTTAGTTGCTACTGCCTACCTTTTTTTCTTTTTAGATGACAACAGCATTAGGTCTTGAATGAAATGTTTTTGAAAAGTGCCTTCTGGCATTTGGAATGCGTCAGTTCACTGGCTGAATGGTTATAAATAGAGGTCTGGAGGCTTTTTAGCCCTCCTCCCAGCCCCCCCCCCCCTACTCTTTTTCTGTGCTGGTGACTGAGTCTGTCTGAATTCTTTATTTTCTATTGCGTTGTGAAAACCCTTTTGGGTCCGAAGACATTTTTCAGTGTGTGAGGGGATAGCTCTTCACTTCCCTAAATGTTTGTCATCTTCACACTTTGCATATAGCTATCACGCATTGCCATGTGTGGCTTAGGGATTTGCGCTGTTATTTGACTATATGAATTGACGTTATTATTTGAATACTTGTGAGTATTCATTCTTTGCAAGGGGAAAAAACATATCATAACACTGGAAATAATTTTTGAAAATTAAAATATCCATGTGACATTGTTACATACACAGATACAACATTTCAAATTATTAATTTAATGAAACACTTTTCAATATACACTGCTCAAAAAAAAAGGGAACACTAAAATAACACATCCTAGATCTGAATGAATGAAATATTCTTAAATACTTTTTTCTTTACATAGTTGAATGGGCTGACAACAAAATCACACAAATTATCAATGGAAATCAAATTTATCAACCCATGGAGGTCTGGATTTGGAGTCACACTCAAAATGAAAGTGGAAAACCACACTACAGGCTGATCCAACTTTGATGTAATGTCCTTAAAACAAGTCAATGAGGCACAGTAGTGTGTGGCCTCCACGTGCCTGTATGACCTCCCTACAATGCCTGGGCATGCTCCTGATGAGGTGGCGGATGGTCTCCTGAGGGATCTCCTCCCAGACCTGGACTAAAGCATCCGCCAACTCCTGGACAGTCTGTGGTGCAACGTGGCGTTGGTGGATGGAGCGAGACATGATGTCCCAAATGTGCTCAATTGGATTCAGGTCTGGGAAACGGGCCGGCCAGTCCATAGCATCAATGCTTTCCTCTTGCAGGAACTACTGACACACTCCAGCCACATGAGGTCTAGCATTGTCTTGCATTAGGAGGAATCCAGGGCCAACCGCACCAGCATATGGTCTCACAAGGGGTCTGAGGGTCTCACCTTCTTGCCACAGCTCGCAATGATGTTCCATCCTGGATGAGCTGCACTACCTGAGCCACTTGTGTGGGTTGTAGACTACGTCTCATGCTACCACTAGAGTGGAAGCACCGCCAGCATTCAAAAGTGACCAAAACATCAGCCAGGAAGCATAGGAACTGAGAAGTGGTCTGTGGTCCCCACCTGCAGAACCACTCCTTTATTGGGAATGTCTTGCTAATTGCCTATAATTTCCACAACATGTGAAATGTATAGTCAATCAGTGTTGCTTCCTAAGTGGACAGTTTGATTTCACATAGGTGTGATTGACTTGGAGTTACATTGGTGTTTAAGTGTTCCCTTTATTTTTTTGAGCAGTGTAGTTTTTATGCCATGCACGGTGTGCCCCATTTTTAAAGACCAGTATCTAACCACTAGCCTTCACATATGTAGCCTGTTTATGTTGGCCAATCAAAGTGGCAAACAGGCTCGATGTGCGAGTTCGCTAACTCAATGCAAGATTGAATGGAATGAAGTTAGCGAAATAGAGGTCGGCTACAACGAGCAACCAACAGGTAGGATGTTTAATCTGAATGGGGTCGAGGAGAAAGCGCAGCTAGCTTATATGGGATGATGAATAACTTTGTGGCTGCCTCAAGTTAGCTAGCCGTGACTGTATCCGCTGCTTGCTACACTCTGCCCCATATGACCTCAGCACTTGCAGCAATAGTGCCAGCCTCCCAATCGCACAGCAGTGCTCTGGTTAAAAACATGTTTTAAAAAAACACATGTATTTCGAATATCCGACCAAAGATGACTGATACTATTCGAGTAGTAAAATTATTTCAAACTCTCATCCCTAGTGTGGATCTGACTCAATGTATATTATCATCAGATGTTTCTGGGGATGTTTAATGCTATTATACCACTTACTCTGGTGTTTTTAAGAGTTCTGGTTTGAAAGTCCCCTAAGCCATCTTCAGAGGTTGTGCCCTTTCATATTAATTCAAAATGGAGAAATATTTTTAATGGCATTTTCCATTGCTTGCTTGTTGAGCAAATAGAGTAAGTCCTGCACTTTCAATTAAGTAAATTAGTCATTTGTTTTCCTTTGTCCATATCAGTGTTCTGAAGTGAAGTTGCAATACTATTAGATGAATTATTATCAGAGTATTTATTAAGACAAAATAGTAGGGACAAAGTTTTAAATATTTTTGACGAAGCTTTTCATTACTGACGAGCTACGAAGTAGGCCTTTTGCTGAGATACAGTGGAGTTTGAAATGTTGATCTGAGTCCACTGCCTCCTTTTCTTTTAAATGTGCTGTTGAAAGCTCTGTTTTGAATACAGTCCAAGAAGGTCCTCTTTCATCTCGGGACCCGCACGTCTGAAAGAAGGCTAAGTTATTGGCACTCGGATTGGAAGGTTTTTCCTTAAACAGTAAAGGAATTGTGGTCTTTTATTTCAGTCTCTCGCCATGTGTTTTAGCCTCTTTGAGGAATCTGACTCCCCCTGCAACCTCGCCCCCACCCCCCCTGTGAAATCCTCTGATGTTGCCGCACCCCCTCGTTCACCCAATAACTGGTGAGATCCTGAGGATAACTCATTTGACTGATGTGCTAGTCCTCTATACAGAAACTCATGCTTTGTTGTACAATTATGCAGATTCTCCTTCCGTGGAGCGTTTAGTCACTCTTCATTGCAATGTGTGTTGTTCCATATGGTAAATTTTGTGAGGTAGAGGAAAGTAAATGGTATGGTGATCGAATTTCCTCCAGAAAAATATGAGCGGAATGAAAAATATGAGCTTCTCGGGAACTGGGTGTTGGTTCTCAGAAACGGAACCTCAAAGACCTCCTGTGATCTCAGCAGCTGTACCCAATACTCATCTATGTGCTGGTGAGAAAAGAGTAGAGGCAACTTTGAACCCATGTGTGAATAACTTTTTTTTTTTTTTTTTGGTATATGGCTTACTGCTGAGCCATGAATCTCATTAAAATAACTTGGGCAAAATGAACTAAATAAATGCTGAATTGCCTGTTTGTCAAATAAATCATTATGTGAAGTGGTCTATTATTTCTATAAAAAGTGGAGAAAGAGCACAAACGACAATGAATAGCCTTAAGTGCATCTGATTACTTTAGTTTTTTTTCGGTACATTACAGCCAAGGTAGTGGCAACCAGGGCTGTTTTCACCACCACAATGAAAAGCCTTGCTGTGAAAGAAAGTCTTTATTTAGGCCTGAGATCCGAGTCTGACCAACTGAAGGCCGTGGTGCTGATGGATGCTGGCTGAAACCCCTCTCGTCTGAAAGGGATCAATAATGTTTTCTTTAATGTTCCCCCGAAGCGTCGCTCAGATGCCCTCGCCACATTGTTGCCGTCTTGAGCCGTGAAACTTGATTTGCAGAGGATTTTCCAACAAGGGGCCCCTCTCTAAAACATTGGCCATGCTAATGACAGCTTTAGTCTCAGTATAAGTGACCCGTTCAAGCCTCTTCACATGGAGGACGATGGGGGGGGACAGCAGCAGAGTAAGCCATAGAGCACTCAGCCACTCAACAGACAACCCCGCACACACAGCCTTGTGGCCGATCAGTCTTAGCAGCTGAGTTGAATCACACAGACTCGCTCTCATAATCCTTGTCCAACCAACTTCACAGTCAGTAAGATCAAACCACCTCGAGTCACAACTCATTGTAGGAAATAAGTTAAACTCCCATTCCGCTATGGATTCATCTGCCATCATTGCCACTTCTGTGCTTTCATTCGGTCACAATTTTCTGGAATGAAGCCTGCTGAATGCTCTGCTCTTCTTACAGGTTATCCACGTTTACTGTGGAACTCCCTGGTTTTTATAAAGGGGCATGATGCCATGCATCTCATTTTCAGAGGTGTCCAGTAAGTCTTTGTAAAAGCTTGTTGTGCTGGCCTTGTTGGCTGGTTAGTTTCCACTGCTATGTTTTATATCTCACTTAGCCAATCAGTTACTTGCCTGGTAACAACTGTTTGTTGCTGTTGCCTTCTACAGTGACGTTTTTAAACTTTAATGTGCCAAGCTCTGAGGAAGGATACACATTTGAGGGGAATGAACGACACCTGAGTTTCGTAATATTTTCCACCCCCATCGGCCAGTACTCTGTCGTCCAACTTTTCACTCACTTGGGCTGTACATCATGGGCAAAGCTGTATTCGAAAACACATCTAGGTGTCGAAGACTCATTAGTGGCAAGTGTTGCTTTTTGCCTTCATTGATGTTAAAGTTGTTTGCTCAGGCTGATGGTAAACAGCTGTTAGACCTATTAAACTCCAGGTTCTCCAATACATTAAGTTAATCAAATGTTTTGCCGGGAAGTAAACTATTAGCCCAAGTGTTTAGGTGTCTTGCAATTTTCCAGGAGACTTCGCCGGTAACCGCTCATCTTCTTGATGCACCTTTGGAAATTACAAAGGAAAGGGAATGATGAATTGGAGAGTGTCTTGAATCAACAAGAACGTCTTTTCTTTTTGACGTTACAGCCCTGCTAGAGGGGAGGATGAGATCGGCGTCTTCAAAGGTTAACAATAACCTTTAGAGTGCTGTCTGGCTCTCCTCCCTAGCTCCAGCACTGAGACTGCCTGGTCTAGTAATATTCAGCCAGAGAAGCAGCCTTAGTCCCAGCTCCAGCGCTGCGCTGCACGACAATGTCTCATTTCCTGAGGGATGTGCACTGCTGTCCCACATCTGTCAGCAGGCAGGGGGCCTGCGAGCTCCTCTGCTCCTGTTCTGGCCATGTTTGTGGCTTATTAACATGATTGTGCTGTGTCTATCTCTCTTCTCCGTAGCAGTGTTGCGGTGAGGAGTTGCCAGCAGCTGTCGACTTGTCTGTTTGCAATGCATCCCATATGTATCCCAAAGACCACATTGTGTTGGAATTTACAGGCGAATAGGCCTGTGTGGCGTTCAAAGACATCGCTGAGACAGCCAACCTGTTCAGACCGCCCTTTCTAAACCCAGTTGAGAAGACCGGAAGCACCTGTTATAGTTCCTAGCTACATTTACAGTGCCTGACTTATTCTACATTTTGTTACAGCCTGAATTCAATTTTTTTTTTTTCTCAAACATCTACTACACACAATGCCCCCCAAATGACAAAGTGAACTTGTTTTTATACATTTTTGCAAATGTATTGAACGAAATATTGCGTTTTTATGTAAGTATTCACATCCCTGAGTATTTCAATTTTAAATGCAGGCATTAACACACAATGTGGAAAAAGTCCAGGTGTGAATACTTAAGGCACTGTACATTTTTGTTTACTTTGTCCTTGAATATGGTGCTTGGCGGGTTGATTTTTGTAAAAAAAATCCCCCCATCACTTTTGCATCGTGTGTGTGTGTAGGTTGGCTCAACGATTGACTGACGTAGTAGATAAAGGCAATGTTTTTGTATACTGTTTTCACTAGTCTTTGCTTTAACTTCTTGACGCTACCAATCCCTGTAGCGGGATAATTTCCGTCTGCAAACGCTGAATAGCATAGCGCAACAGTCAAATAATATTACTAGAAAATATTCATATTCATGAAATAATCACAAGTGCAATATTTGGAAACGCATCTTGGCCTTTTGTTAATCACCCTGTCGTCTCAGATTTTGAAATTATGCTTTACACAGAATTTACACAAACGCTTGGATTGCTTATCGATAGCCTAGCATAGCATTATGTACACTTAGCATCAGGAAGCGTGGTCACAAATCAGAAAAGCAATAAAATTAACTGTTTACCTTTGATCTTTGGATGTTTTCACTCACGAGACACCCAGTTACACAGCAAATGTTCCTTTTGTTGCATAAAGATTATTTTTATACCCAAAATGCTGACGTTTGTCACGTTATGTTCAGAAATCGTCAGGAAAGAGCGGTCACGACAACGCAGACGGAAATTCCAAATAGTTTTCATAATGTCCACAGAAACATGTCATGTTTTTTATAATCATTCCTCAGGTAGTTTTTAAAATATATATATTCAATAATATATCAACCAAGTGTGTAGCTTTTTCCATAACAGCGGGAGGAACAATGGCCGGTTTACTCAATTGCGCACAAACTCAGAGCCCCCACCTCTCCACTTATGCAATGTGATCCTTCACGCTCATTTTTCAAAATAAAAGCCTGAAACTGTCTAAAGACTGACACCTTAGGGAAGCCACAGAAAAAGGAATCTGGTTGATATCCCTTTAAATGAAGGACAGGCACGCATAGGAACACAGATTTCAAAATAAGAGGCACTTCCTGATTGGATTATCCTGAGGCTTTCGCCTGCAATATCAGTTCTGTTATACTCAGACTATATTTTTACAGTTTTGGAAACATTAGTGTTTTCTATCCTAATCTGTCAATTATATGCATATTCTAGTTTCTGGTCCTGAGAAATAGGCCGTTTACTTTGGGAACGTTATTTGTCCAAACATAAAAATAGTGCCCCCTAGCTTCAAGAGGTTAACAGTTGTGAATGAACAGCCTAAATGAGCCCCAAGCTCTTGTTACCCAAGTCGTGCGGTTTACTGGATCAGCAGGATTGTCTGTGCGTGTGAAAGCCGTTCCGCCATGTAAATGTAATTATGTTTTGGCTTAACTGGACCTACTGTTGGCAGGCCTGGTTGGAGAATACTTCAATGTTTATAGACGGGTGGGTGAGATTTATTGTCTGTGATCTTCTCCAGACACCAGCTCCCCATATTTCCTGGTGAGTTGCAGGGATCAGGAGAAGATGACGTTCCATGGATCAAGAGTTCAGCTAAAGCTAGACCCTTCTGTTGCTCTGTCTGGGTGTGTGTGTTGGAGTATGCCCATATGGAACAATAATGTTTATATTGCTATAAAGAAAATATGGACTTTGTGCAATGCACTCTATCACAATATATCAACTTGAACCTGTGGCGCTAATGAGTCTCCTTCAGCTAGGAAATAACTCAATCTACCTTTTTGAAGGTACACCTTTATAACCAAATGATTGCTAGAAAATGACCGTTTATAAAATGCAATAATCCACAATTTAAACTTCTCCGGTTACTGTACTATGTGGAAAAGCTGTTTGCGCTGAGGGTGTGTTAACAGCTGCTGCCGCGCGATCACTAATCTTACCGAAGTCTCAAGTTTTTTTTGGTCGCCTGAGATGGAATACCTCATAAGCTGCTGACCTTAAACTCTTGGTAAATATTATCTATATTTTTAGTAGCAGTCTATTTCCCACCACAGACCGACGCGAGCGCTAAGACCACACTCAACGAGCTTTATAGGGCCATAAGCAAACGAGAATTCTCATCCAGAGGTGGCGCTCGTAGTGGCCTGCAATTTTAATGCAGGGAAACTGAAATCCGTTTTTACCTCTGTCTTCACCAGCGTGTCACCTGTGCAACAACTGTAGATCAGCAATAGTCTACACACAGAAATGCGTAACAAGGCCTGCCCCCCTTTGGAAAATCTGGCCTAGTCAACGACACATCTGCCATGCTGACCCTAAACACAGGGATGCATGCTAAGTCCCCTCCTGTAGTCTCTGTTCCCATGAGTGTGTGACCTCGCACGACTCCAACACCATAATTTAAGTTTGCTGATGACACGTGGTAGGCCTGATCACCGACTATGCCGCCTATATAGAGAGGAGGTCCGTGATCTGACAGTGTGGTGCCAGAACGACAACCTCCACATCAGCAAGACAAATGAGCTGATCATGGGACAACAGGAAACGAAGTGCCGGGCGCACCCCGATCCACATCAACAGGGCTGTAGTGGAGCGTGTCGTGAGCCTCAAGTTCCTCACAGTAGTGAAGAGAACATGACCACCCCCCGGTAGGCTGAAAAGATTTGGCATGGGCCCTCTGCTCCTCAAATTTCCGACTGGTATGGCAACTGCTTGGCATCCGACCGCAAGGCGCTACAGAGGGTAGTGCGTACGGCCCAGTACATCACTGCAGCCGAGCTCTGTCATCCAGGACCTCTATACCAGGCGGTGTCAAAGGAAGGCCATAAAAATGGTCAAAGAATCTAGCCACCCAAGTTACCCCGCTCTGTTTTAAGTTGGATTAGTAAAAAAATCTTTATTTTTAACATGCATCATGTGGGTTGAACACATAATGGTAGTGACTGCCCATGACTATTGATCCCTTATTAATCAGTTATTCGCATTACTTTACTTTAATAAAATATTTCAGTTGTGTGTTATTTAATGACTTAATTGTTTAATAATTTCTATAGAACTGCTGTCTGACGATAACTAAGTAGTATTTCAAAGTACATAACGCGTACTTTCATAACGGCTGAATACCTCTCAAAGCAACTGCTCTGTATCCCTTGATCGCGCATTCTTCTGAGTAGGAGGCGTGAAAGAAACCAAGACCAGCCAAGTAGCTGCACAATGGATTATGGTCATTGTAGTTAATTATCACATTTTCTGCATCACTTAATTCTTACATTAAGTTAACACGTGGAACATTGGCCTGTTGGAAACTACAGCCCCTTAAATGCCCGAACTGTGCAATGTATTATCTCTAGAGAAAATGCAGTACAATGTGCGCATTGAGCTCACAGGGAGAATAAGAAAATCAGAAAATTGAATTTAAATAATTGAACCGAAGTCTATCAATTAGTTTAAAAACCAAAATAACCGTTTTGGTTATCACTCAGTCCGAGCAGCTATTGTAACTATTAGTGCTATCTGCATGAACCCTCTATGCACCAACTTTTTGACTCTTCACTTACGCTACCGTTTTATTATCTATCCTGTTGCCTAGTTACTTTACCAATACATATCTACCTCCATTACCTTGTACCCCTGCACATCGACTCGATACTGGTACCCCGTGTGTGTCTAGCCACGTTAGTCATTGTGTATTTATTCCTCGTTATTTTCTTTCTGCATTGTTGGGAAGGGCCCGTAAAATAAGCATTTCACTGTTAGTCTACACAGGTTCTTTACGAGTCGTGACAAATAACATTTGATTTGAATTGTGTTCTGCATCACATTAGACTCCTGTTGAGTTCCAGAGGACGGTTCCAATTATGATATTAGACATTTGAATTGCGGAATTGATCTTTAACTTTTCTATTTAGATATTTTGTAAACATGACACCAACTCAGATCCACCATTTTTGTTTTTAAGAGTCTTCAGACCAAACGTCAACATGTATAAGCAAATTAAAATGTTCAGGTTAAGTCTTATACAAGAATTTGATCATATGACCAATAGTAGTCCATTAAACCAAATTTAGTTAAAAGCTTCAAACAGAAGCATAACGTTGTATATTGGGTGACACAATTCAAATGTTATTTGAGAATATAGCATTTCTCCTCTCCTGCTTATTTCCTGTGGAGGTGGTCAACCTTCATAAGGGAGGGTGAGTGAGAGGCTTGAAAAGGGAGCTGGGGGGGAGTGCATGGAACATTGTTTGGGGGGGAGGGGTATAAAGGAGAATTGGAGGGGGAAAGAAAAGCAGTATGGACATTCTGTTTGAATTAAGGCGGCGCTGTTCTTGGCCTTACATAGAAAACGGCAGATAAAAAGATAATATCATTTGTTGCCGAGTCGGTCCTTCAGAAGAACTGGCCAAACCTCAAGCGAAACCCTATAATATTTCAAAGCCAATGGTGAATAGGGAGGTTGTTTCGTGTGAAGCGGTCTGAGGGGGGGCTGTAATTCGGGAGTGGGGTAATTGGTCAGATCTGGCAGGTAAGAGGTGGTGTGGGGGGGAGCTCGCTCGTGTGGAGATTTGAATTTGTGCAATTCTTCTAGACTTCTCCATATAATGCAGTCCACAAGGTTATGCATCTTGATGGTGATCCCAAAGCTGAGCCAATAATATGATGGGTAACAAACCCAGGAAAACGCATCCCAGCTCCCACTACTACAAATCTAACTTCTGCAGAACGCTGGCTTTATAGCCTAATTATTTAAATTAGAATAAACTAGTGCTTGACATTTTAAAGGGCCAGGGTCTGTAGGGAATGATGGTTTGTAATTCAGAGACTAAGTGGTAAGAAATAAATGTGTCACTCCTGATTTTGTTAATCTAGTGTAATGTGGGAGTGAAATGGCCTGTTCTGTGTTGGTAAGGCCTCAGTCATACTCGAGAGCAGCTTTAGGCTCGCTAGTAGAGACTGGTCTTTGGAGGCCATGTGGCCCGTTGTCACACTGCCCCTGCCCACAGAATTTGTGTGGCATCTCAGTGACACTAAGGCACAAATGGGATATTTAAAATCGGCTGGCATTGAAGTCCCAAGCAGGGACTGCCGAGTGGCGCAGTAGTCTAAGTCACTGAATCTCAGTGCTAGAGGCATCAGTACAGACCCTAGGGTGTATCACAACCGGCTGTGGATGGGAGTCCCATAGGGCAGCGCACAATTGGACCAGCGGCGTTAGTTTGGCCAGGGTAGGCCGGCATTGTAAATAAGAATTTGTTCTTAAATGACTTGACTAGTTAAATAAAAAGTAACTTTCTCTGACTTGCTGATGAGACTTTCATATTTAGTTTTCCTCTCAATAAAATAGTTTTTATAATTTTCCCAAGGGTTGGAAAAGATTTCTGCTCATAGAATTGCCATCAACAATGTGTTTTCTCTGTTGCTCCTAAATCCCGTGGAATCCACATTTCTAGATCTAGCATAATATGAGCCAGATCCAACTTATTTAACAAATCTTACTTGTTGTATTGCCAACTCTTTACCTTCATTTTTTTGTTTAGCGAAAGAATGTGTATTGGTGTTTTGAGTCCATTTTTGTTTGTTTGCAAGATTTTTCCTTTTTGGTGGAAAGGGGAGGTCAATTCCTTCAACACTTTCTTCACCCTGTGGCATATGTTTGAATGACCTCAGAGGCCTGCTTAGGTTTGTTCTGGGCCAATTTACCTAGGCAGCTGGCACGTTTTTAATAACACAAGGGTCCAGTATGCACTGGCAGCCATGCGTTTACCCGAGCCTGCTGTCTAGGCCCTCCCCTCCTCCACTCCTTCCTTTCTCCCCTCCACTCCCAGGCCGGCCCCAGAAGGAGTTAACCTGGAGAAAGTGTGGCTGTGCTGCTGGAATCCAGGGCCAAAAATTGATAAGCTGCGCACTTACATCGCTCGCCTTGCAGAGCATCAAAGGATTATGTGGAATTGTCAGGATAGGGAGGAACATGACTCCAGAGCAGTAATCCTACCTGGATTAGACTGCGGAGGGAAAAGGTAGAGGGGAGGAATCATCCCAGAGTTGTGGCGGTTTCCTCCATTGCTGGGATTTTGGTGGTATACGCGGGTGAGCGCCTGAACAATGTCCTGTTGTCCACTGAAAGCAAAGGGGGGAAACAGACGTTTTGAAAGGTATGCCATCCAATAACATGTCTAATTACACCAGTGGAAAGAATTCATGCCAAACTCCTAGGAAACCATGAGACAAACATCAACCCCATCCTGTGTTCAACAACACTCCCAGTGTTCTGTACAGATTGTTAGAACCCAAAGTCGAAAGTCTGCTTCCAAAGCATAACTGGTCATCCATATTTTAATTGGGACAAGATAACGCACTAGTAAGGCCTAACTACAGAATAACAAATATTTACATTCCAAAGACAAAAACATTTAAAATGATCTGTCTCCCTCAAACAGGGAATCATAACATTCATGGAACTTGGAATACCACACACGTTGTGTGAAGCTTCCAGGAAAGTTCAGTTGAGGTATTATCTCTGCTAGCTGTGGCTGTTATAGAAACCTGTTTGTTGAGCGTCATGTGACCCACCCCAGAGATGACCCACCCTCTCCCCCACAGTGTTACTGCACTTCAATACACTGTTCAACTTCAAAGACAAGTTGGAGTGAGGTGTGAAAAATAACTTTCTGCTAGTTCCCCTTTAAGACTTTGCACTCTTTATTGGGTGGCTTGAGTTGTGCTTTGCCCCTTTAAAAAAAGGTCTAGCTGCAGTTTCTACATCCATTTTTGGACTTACAAATTGATATGTACCCATTGATTCTTGATGAATATAACATATACAGTGCCTTGTGAAAGCTTTTACGCCAAACAAAGTTTTGCATTGTTGCCAAAAAGTTCCATTTTGGTTTCATCTGACCAGAGCACCTTCTTCCACATGTTTGGTGTGTCTCCCAGGTGGCTTGTGGCAAACTTTAAACAACACTTTTTATGGATATCTTTAAGAAATGGCTTTCTTCTTGCCACTCTTCCATAAAGGCCAGATTTGTGCAATATACGACTGATTGTTGTCCTATGGACAGAGTCTCCCACCTCAGCTGTAGATCTCTGCAGTTCATCCAGAGTGATCATGGGCCTCTTGGCTGCATCTCTGATCAGTCTTCTCCTTGTATGAGCTGAAAGTTTAGAGGGACGGCCAGGTCTTGGTAGATTTGCAGTGGTCTGATACTCCTTCCATTTCAATATTATTGCTTGCACAGTGCTCCTTGGGATGTTTAAAGCTTGGGAAATCTTTTTGTATCCAAATCCGGCTTTAAACTTCTTCACAACAGTATCTCGGACCTGCCTGGTGTGTTCCTTGTTCTTCATGATGCTCTCTGCGCTTTTAACGGACCTCTGAGACTATCACAGTGCAGGTGCATTTATACGGAGACTTGATTACACACAGGTGGATTGTATTTATCATCATTAGTCATTTAGGTCAACATTGGATCATTCAGAGATCCCCACTGAACTTCTGGAGAGAGTTTGCTGCACTGAAAGTAAAGGAGCTGAATAATTTTGCACGCCCAATTTTTCAGTTTTTGATTTGTTAAAAAAGTTTGAAATATCCAATAAATGTCGTTCCACTTCATGATTGTGTCCCACTTGTTGATTCTTCACAAAAAAATACAGTTTTATATCTATGTTTGAAGCCTGAAATGTGGCAAAAGGTCGCAAAGTTCAAGGGGGCCAAATACTTTCGCAAGGCACTGTAAATTCCTCATCTTAGCTTAACTGTAGTACCCCATCAGAACTTTAAAATATGAGCTTGTTTTACGCCAATGTTTGTTTACAAACACTATAGCCTCAACATGATTATCTATCATCTATCTATCATTTGATGTCCTTCTTTACATCCCTAGGTCTGTCTGAATTTGACTTAACATTTCTCCAGTCTTATCGCTCAGCTTTTTACTGAAACCGTGGTGGGGACAACCTAGTCACACGGTACATATGTCCAATAAAGAATGCTGGGTGTAAAGTGAACCCAATCCACCCCATGAGTTTGTCAGCCATGTGGTCAGAGCAGTTTAGTGAACCGGATTATCTTCCATCTCACCTTTTTTCCCTCCACAAAAGCGACACCATTTCTCTGTGGTGGCAAATTCTGCCAGTCCCCCTCAGTGTGCTGCCTGCAATGCACCCAGTTTTTCTTTATTAGGAGAGGGAGGAAGTCAGTCGCTCCACCAGCTGTAGGAAGTGAGGGACTGAATTTCAGTAATGAATCAAGTGGACTCCCCTCCAGGGCAGCAGCCCCAATCCCTAGCCCTAACCCAATCTCCGTCTGCACGCTCTGCTCCACACAGGAAGGGCTTGAGATGGGAACCACATCGTACAGGAAGTCTTTGTTTTAAGAGCTCCTTCTCGGTAAAACAATACTCTACATTATTATGACCGTCACCTGGCAGAATATCTAAATACAAATCTACACGTCAGCCGATAACTGCTGAATGTGGGCCTAAGTTTGCCTTAACTCGAGCAACTTAAGTCATCTGTAAGAGCACAGGATCTTAGAAGTACAAGTTGCCATTATGTTAAATACTTGTTTTGATCAGGACATAAAGGTGTACTGGTGCCTTTTGTGCTCAATTCCTGTTGGGTTGTGTGCTTGTGGACATCTTGTTTTCATCCAGAGCAGGCCATTTAAAACATTTTTTTTTTTATACTGCGTGTCTGAACCACTTCAGTTTGTCTCCCACCAAAATGAAGACCTAGGGTGGGTTTGTTGGTTGCATGGACTGAATTACACCCACGTGAACCCACTGATACCTCCATACAAGCTGATCTGCGTAGCGTTTGGTTTCTCCTGGAGCAGAATATGCTCACCAAGTCACGTAGTAGTGGCTGCCATAAAATGCCACACTCCAGAATTTTCGGTCAGACGGAAATATATCCTGGAGCTGACACCAGTTTGCGGAGAAAAAGAAAAAGAAAAAAACGGCTCTATTTTCAGAGGCACAGTTTTGTGTAATGGTAATGCCGGGTAGTCTAGGATTTGTTGAGTGTAATTGCAGTCTTTTCTGAAATAAGCACAGTTCACTTCCCAGGAAGGAACATTCGGTTTCAGTTCTCTCTTTCTGCACCGTAAAAGAGCGAAGCATGCTTTGGCACCACTCCTTACATCCGTGTACTTCAGTTTCCTCCCCCTCTGTAATGCAACACTTGTGACAGGAATCACATACTGTCACATTTATTCATTTTTAAACGTGATACAAATAAGGATTTATTGGTGCTGTCTCCCACAATGTTTTTCCTAGATGGAGATATTCAGTTATGCTCCATGGTTAATGGTAATCTATGAAAATCAATAGTTTGTCTGTTTGCAGTTTGGACTTCTCTTGGTTTGAAATGTCTCCATGATTTGGCTTTAATACACGCAGCAAGAACGTCTTGAAATTAGTACTCACTTGGTGAACTCAACAAATATTATGTGAGGGTCACTGTCAGTGCAATGTATTCAGTTGTCAGAAACCTGGTCTCACCTGTTATTTTCTATTTACCCCAGGTTATAATGTACTAGATTGCATAACTCGTATTGATGCCTACAGCATCTATGGGGTGTGAGTGGATGCGTGTCTAACAGAACAAGAGCCTGAGGATAAATCAAACTCTGTTGCTCATACTTGGCACACTGAGGATGCCTATTAGTTGCCAGTTCCTACCATTTTGCCCTTGAGCAAATCACCCTACTGCGCCAGGTGTGTTGAAATAAAACTGTTTATTTTCATACATGGCACAGGGTACCGCTTGGGTTGCCCATTTTTTTTTTTACAGTTAAACCCTCCTCCTTGCTCTCCCTCAGGTGATTGACGTGGACGGCTCCAACAGGGTGACCCTGCTGGAGGACAAGCTTCCCCACATCTTTGGCTTCACGCTGCTGGGCGACTACATCTACTGGACGGACTGGCAGAGACGGAGCATCGAGAGGGTCCACAAGACTAACGCTATCCGAGAGATCATCATCGATCAGCTGCCTGACCTTATGGGTCTCAAGGCCACCAGAGTCACAGAGACCTCCGGTAGGAGACAGAATGTTAATGTTTGACATGAGGCTGCACACAGCTTTTTTTAGTAGAAGTAGTATACAATAATTATGAATACTCACGTAAATGTTTTCTCATTTTCATGTATGGATATCCACAACTGTCCATACTTGAAGAGAACAGAATTCTGTCTACTGCAGATAAACTGACAGTGTCTCTCCAAAAGGCACGAACGGCTGTGCGGAAGACAACGGCGGCTGCAGCCACCTGTGTTTCCACCGGCCCCAGGGCCTGCGCTGTGCCTGTCCCATGGGCCTGGAGCTGCTCAGTGACATGAGGATGTGTGTGGTGCCCGAGGCTTTCCTGCTCTTCACCAACCGGGCTGACATCCGCTCCATCTCTCTCGGCACAAACTCTAACGACGTGGCCATCCCCCTCACCGGGGTCAAGGAGGCCTCCGCCCTCGACTTTGACGTCTCCGAGAACAGGATCTACTGGACTGACGTTAGCACCAAGGTGAGGATGACTGCTTTTCTGTCATTATATTCTAGTCATTGTTAATTTGAGTTACCATGTATAATTTTGTGGGTTTGTTTTGGGTTGAATTAGCCACCAGGTTTTTATTTGTTTAAGCTCCAGGCTTTTAAAAATTCCTATTGAGCTCTGTGCCTGACTGTTCAAGTGTCTGACTCTACTCCCCTGTTCTGCCTCCCCAGACCATCAGCAGGGCCTTCATGAACGGCAGCTCTGTGGAGCATGTGATAGAGTTTGGCCTGGACTACCCAGAGGGCATGGCAGTGGACTGGATGGGCAGGAACGTGTACTGGGCCGACACCGGGACCAACCGCATCGAGGTGGCCCGGCTGGACGGACAGTACCGGCAGGTCCTGGTGTGTAAGGACCTGGACAACCCTCGCTCCCTGGCCCTCGACCCCGCCAACGGGTAAGACTGACTGAGATTCGTCCCATCTGCATGACGCAATTCATGTCTGACTGACCTTAGCCTGGTCGCTGATCTGTTTGTGCGGTCTTGCCAACTTTGAACATGTGACCGTGACCATAGGAGTGGGAAAAAACGTACAAAGCTCTGAAGCCAGGCTAGACTGTCTCTTCACCAGTACTGATAGAGCTGTCTGGCTGGGTGAATCCCCACAAATGATATTTTCCCTCTCAGGCAGTGAGTGTAATGAGAGGTTGCGTCAGTGGCACAGCATTGCGGCTAGTCCTCCGTGTGAGGAGTTTGTCGACACTCTTGTGCCAACCTGCCACGGCTTCTACATGTCACTCTGCAGTATGAAGTCATTCCTGTGGTTTCTGATGCATTTTTACCGCGTAGCTTCACCCATTGGCATTGTTTCCTCTCTGAAATACAGCACTGAGTTATTCCACAGTGATTGTCCCCGTACTTGGGGCCGTGGCCATTTTAAAATGTACTAGTTCTTATTGAATTAGTTTAAGAATGCAGACATGGTCTTGGCTGGCAACAAGTGTTTGGGGTTATATAAAAAGCAGTTCTTTGTCTCTCTCTCCTCAGTTACATGTACTGGACTGAGTGGGGAGGCAAGCCCAGGATCGCCAGGGCCCACATGGACGGCAGCAACATAGTGACCCTAGTGGACAAAGTGGGCAGAGCAAATGGCCTCACCATCGACTACATTGACCAGAGACTGTACTGGACCGACCTGGACACCTGCATGATAGAGTCAACCAACATGCAAGGTAAACGCATACTGTCGTCAATCTCCTTTCCAACACTAATGGCAGCAGGTAGGCAAGTGGTGAAGAGCGTTGGGCCAGTAACTGAAAGGGCGCTGATTTGAATCCCCGAACCAACTAGGAGAAAAATACGCTGATGTGCTCTTGAGCAAGGCACTTAACCCTAATTACTCTTGTACAGTGGCTTCGGAAAGTATTCGGACCCCTTGACTTTTTCCCCCCACATTTTGTTACGTTAGACTTATTCAAAAATGTATTATATTGTTTTTTTTCCCCCATCAATCTACACACAATACCCCCATGACAAAGCAAAAACTGTTTTTTAGAAGAAAAAACATGTTAAATGTCACATTTACATAAGTGTTCAGACCCTCTAATCTTTGTTGAATCATCTTTGGCAGTGATTACAGTGGTCTTCTTGGGTATGACGCTACAAGCTTGGCACATCTGTATTTGGGGAGTTTCTTCCATTCTTCTCTGCAGATCCTCTAAAGCTCTGTCAGGTTGGAGGGGAGCGTTGCTGAACACCTATTTTCAGGTCTCTCCACAGATGTTTGATCGGGTTCAAGTCTGGGCTCTGGCTGGGCCTCTCAAGGACATTCAGACTTGTCCCAAAGCCACTCCTGCTTTGTCTTGGCTGTGAGCTTAGGGCCATTGTCCTGTTGAAAGGTGAACCCTCGCCCCAGACTTAGGTCCTGAGCACTCTGGAACAGGTTTTCAAGGATCTCGCTGTACTTTGCTCCATTCATCTTTGCCTCGATACAGATGAGTCTCCTACTCCCTGCTGCTGAAAAACATCTCCACATCATGATGCTGCCACCACTATGCTTCACCGTAGGGATGTTGTCAGGTTTCCTCCAGACCTGACGCTCGGCATTCAGGCTAAAGAGTTCAATATTGGTTTCATCAGACCAGAATCTTGTTTCTCGTGCTCTGAGTATTTGGGTGCCATTTGGCAAACTCCAAACAGGCTGTCATGCGTTTTACTGAGGAGTGGCTTCCGTCTGGCCACTCTACCATAAAGACCTTATTGGTGGAGTACTGCAGTGATGGTGGTTCATCTGGCTCTTAGACTTGGCACTCCGGTACCGCTTGCCATGCGGTAGTAGAGAGAACAGCCTGACTGGGGTGGCTGGTGTCTTTGACAATTTTCAGGGCCTTCCTCCGACACCGCCTGGTGTAGAGGTCCAGGAAGGCAGGCAGCTTTGCCCCAGCGATGTACTGGGCCGTCCGCACTAACCTCTGTAGCACCTTGCGGTCGGAGGCCGAGCAGTTGCCGTACCAGGCAGTGATGCAACCAGTCAGGATGCTTTCGATGTTGCCGCTGTAGAACCTTTTGAGGATCTCCGGACCCATGCCAAGTCTTTTTAGTTTCCTGAGGGGGAATAGGTTTTGTCGGGCCCTCTTCACAACTGTCTTGGTGTGTTTGGACCAATCTAGTTTGTTGATGATGTGGACACCAAGGAATTTGAAGCTCTCAACCTGCTCCACTACAGCCCCGTCGATGAGAATGGGGACGTGCTCGGTGCTCCTTTTCCTGTAGTCCACAATCATCTCCTTAGTCTTGGTTATGCTAGAGGGAAAGGTTGTTATTCTGGCACCACCTGGCCAGGTCTCTGTTAAACTCTGTGATGCATTTATTTGGGCTGCAATCTGAGGTGCAGTTAACTCTAATGAACGTATCCCCTGCAGCAGAGGTAACTCTGGGTCTTCCTTTTTTGTGGCGCCCCTCATGGGAGCCAGTTTCATCATAGTCCATCTCTTTTTCAACCCCACTCTGCTGTTTCGTTAATGATACATGGTGTATATTGATGATATACTTATTTTCATATTACTGTACAATATTACTTTAATATTGCTGTGGTTTAAAACCATACCCTCACCCATACATTTTCATTAGTCCACATTGATAATTATATATTTCCCCCAGGTCTGCAGAGGGAGATAGTGGCTGACGACCTCCTCCACCCGTTTGGTCTGACCCAGTACCGGGATTATATCTACTGGACAGACTGGAAACTGCGCAGCATCGAGCGGGCCGACAAGCGCAGCGGCCTCAACCGCACCATGGTCCAGGGACACCTTGAGTACGTCATGGACATCCTGGTCTTCCACTCCTCCCGCCAGGATGGTGCCAACGACTGCTCCCAGAACAACGGCAACTGTGCCCACCTGTGCCTGGCGTCGCCCGCCGGCGCCCAGTGCCGCTGTGCCTCCCACTACACTCTGGATTCCAACAGCAGGAACTGCAGCTGTGAGTTGAGAAACGGGGAGCATGTGGGCTCTTGGCTGGGGGTTGTTTTGGTTTAATAAACAAAATGTAGTTTTGTTCAGTGTTGTATTGAACAGTCATAGTTTGTGTGTTTGGGGAAGGAGAGTGATTTATTTTGGGTTAAAGCTCCAGGCCGCTCTTGAACGTCTAAATCTAGATCGAAATATGTATAAATTAGAATGGACCTATACCTTTTCAAATAACTGCCCTCTCTGGCCCGCAAATTGCTTTTGAAAACCATATAATCCCCCCCCCCCAAAAAAAAATGTGGTCCTCCACTGAATTTGTAAAAATCCCGATATTGCCCTCGATCCCTCCGCCCGCTGTAGATGGATGTATTGTCTAAATCAAACGCATGTCTGTCTACAGCCCTCGGCCATGCAAAACCCCAAACGCATGTCTGTCTACAGCCCTCGGCCATGCAAAACCCCAAACGCATGTCTGTCTACAGCCCTCGGCCATGCAAAACCCCAAACGCATGTCTGTCTACAGCCCTCGGCCATGCAAAACCCCAAACGCATGTCTGTCTACAGCCCTCGGCCATGCAAAACCCCAAACGCATGTCTGTCTACAGTCATACATGCAAAAGCAAACGCATGTCCTACAGCCCTCGGCCATGCAAAACCCCAAACGCATGTCTGTCTGCAAAACCCCAAACGCATGTCTGTCTACAGCCCTCGGCCATGCAAAACCCCAAACGCATGTCTGTCTACAGCCCTCGGCCATGCAAAACCCCAAACGCATGTCTGTCTACAGCCCTCGGCCATGCAAAACCCCAAACGCATGTCTGTCTACAGCCCTCGGCCATGCAAAACCCCAAACGCATGTCTGTCTACAGCCCTCGGCCATGCAAAACCCCAAACGCATGTCTGTCTGAATCATGCCATGAGCAAACCTCAGACTTTCACTGAGGCCTGATGTGGACACAAGTGTTAGAAAGGAGGTTGCTGTGCACATATCCCAGCTCGAACATTCCTCTGCACTTGGCAGGGGATGAAGGCTCTGTCTTTCTACATGAGTCTGTTTTTCTTTCTTACTGTTGCATACTTCCCTGGCCTCTGGGGATCACTGATTACTGCATTCTAGTAAGCTGATTACAGTCATGGAGAGGTTAGTAGGAGAAGGGGGAACGAGAAAGATTTGTTTGGATTGTGCCTGCTGACCTCTGCCCCCCCCGGCTCTCTCTCTCTAGCCCCCTCCAGCTTCCTCCTGTTCAGCCAGAAGGCCTCCATCAGCCGCATGGTTCTGGGGGAGCAGAGCCCCGACATCATCCTGCCCATCCACGTCCTCCGCACCGTCCGGGCCATCAGCTATGACCCCCTGGACCACCTGGTCTACTGGGTGGACGGACGGCAGAACATCAGGAGGGCCCGCGACGACGGCACACAGGTGCGAGAGCATTAACAGGACCACAGGCCAGAATGTTAACCTGCTTGTACCAACAGCACATTATAAGATACTATGTCATGTGATTTCCAACAGGCACTATGCTTTTCACCTCCCAGTTGACACAGAGCAGGCTACTGTATCAATGCTATGACTGAGTTATAGCACTTAATTTGATTGACATCAGTACAGCCATCAGCCACACATGAATTTGTATGAACACTGGAAATAACTTTGACAGTGTGAAACTGTTGTAGGCCCCTTTCTCTGATGTGTATCTGTTTCTCCTTTTTCCTGTTTCAGTCATCAGTGGTGGTGTCCACCACTTCCACCCACCAGCAGCAGCCTGACAAGCAGCCCCACGACCTGAGCCTGGACCCCTACAGCCGTACTGTCTACTGGACTTGTGAGGCCACCAACACCATCAACCTCCAGCGCCTAGACGGAGATGCTGTGGGCGTGGTGCTGAGGGACGAACACGACAAACCCAGAGCCATCGTTGTCAATGCAGAGAAAGGGTGAGAGGGGAGGTTGGAGTCGTGGCGGAGGAGTAGAGTGGAGGGTATCATGGTGGAGACCGGATAAAACAAAATACTGCTTCTTCATACTGTCACACTGGTTGAGGCAACTGTGAGGATGGAGGCAGACTGACTCAATAACTGCATTTAGAGATGGCAACGTTTCTATTTGAAATCTACCCCATAAGTGGTGAACTTGGGAATGGAAAACAGGGGGAACTCACTCGAAAGCTTTTGAAACGAGGCCAGGCAGGACTTCCAAAATATATCAGGGACAGGGCGTGGCACGCCTCCAAGCAGCAGAGTAATTAGTGGGTGATCAGGTGTTTAGTGATGTGGTGACAATTTGACTTGGAGACTCCGTGGAGCTCTGTTTATTTTCCTTCCATAGGGCAGGGAAGGAACCACAGCCCTAAGTAAGTATGAGGCTGAGCTGTCGGGCCATGTGTGCAGCAGATGGTTGTGTATATTGTGCTCTTCTCTCCTCACCTCTAGCCTACTGGAGCAGTGGTATGGTCAGGCCCTGGCAAGCTGCACTGTAATTGTGATGCCCATTGTTCATGCGGCTGCCCTCCATGTTAGCTTCTATTTTGGACTCTTTGTGGCTTGGCCTGGATGTGACAGAGGGGACTTATTCCATAGGAGTAACCCAAAGTCAAAGAAGTAAACGAATCAACATGAGACGTGTTTATTATCTCAACGAGCATGGCCAGAAAGGAACACATTTAAAACTTATGGCAACCAGCTGACACCCAGCTGACAATTTTGAGAATTTGACATGGTCTTCTAGTTTGTATGTTAGGGAATAATATAATAATAATAATAATATATGCCATTTAGCAGACGCTTTTATCCAAAGCGACTTACAGTCATGTGTGCATACATTCTACGTATGGGTGGTCCCGGGAATCGAACCCACTACCCTGGCGTTACAAGCGCCATGCTCTACCAACTGAGCTACAGAAATGTAACTTTAAAATGTCTCTCTTTGGGCCTGGAAAGCAGTAGATAAACATCGAAGATATTTTGCTCAGTAAAGGCTACAGGCAGGTTGAGAATCTGTCAGGATGAATTTTTCTTCCACTTTCCTTTTGAAGTGACGTCTTCCAGATTTACTCGAAGCATTCTGGTGTTAGATTAATATTGTCAATTGATTATGCTCACAAACTGCCATTTAACCATTTTTCCCTTGAAGAAGCAGAACCAAATTACAAGCAGATGAGCGTTTGAGCAATAGCATTTATTTCTCTAAGACTTCTCAGTCCAACAAGTGTTAGGGAGGTTCTTATCAGAGCTGATAGAACCTGGCGTGAGACATAACAAACAAGGGAAGGCCCACACAGACAGACAATAGCTTCTACTCCGCCAGGCTTTCAGAGAGGGAGAGGGGGGCTAACTGAACAGCCCTAACTGAATAGCCCTGCCCACCCATCAAAACACATACCATAGTATTATCGTATCCATCATCTCTCGCTGATTTCAATTGTTTTGTCTTTTTTTTTATTTTACATTTAACTAGGCAAGTCATTTAAGAACAAATTCTAATTTTCAATGATGACCTAGGAACAGTGGGTCAACTGCCTTGTTCAGGGGCAGAATGACAGATTTTTTTACCTTGTCAGTACGGGGATTTGATCTTGCAACCTTTCGGTTACTAGTCCAACGCTCTAACAACAACTAGGCTACTTGCCGCCCCGATGTGATAACGTTGATAGATACTGTATATTAACATACATCTAAAGTACTGTACACAGTTGGGGGGTTAGGCTATAAACTGATAAAAATGTCTGGCAATATGCTTTTGTTTTGGTCGTTTTAGTTTTCTAACCTTGGACTGGCTCATCTCTCCTATAGGTACATGTATTTCACCACCATGCAGGATCGCTCTGCTAAGATCGAGGGAGCGTCTCTGGACGGGACGGAGCGGGAGTCTCTGTTCACCACGGGTCTGATCCGGCCTGTAGCCCTGGCCCTGGACAACAAGCTGGGGAAACTCTTCTGGGTGGACGCTGACCTGAAACGCATCGAGAGCAGTGACCTCACTGGTGAGTCCCAGGGCTAAAGAACAACAACCATTCTAGATCCAGAGCACCAGCACTTCTAAACACAGCTGAAAATATATTGTTCCCTTTCTTTTCATCTGCTTTGACGGTATTTATTTACAGCTCTCATTCTCAATAGTCACTGAAGTACACCGCAATACTACAGAAAATGACACGGAATGTTCCTCCAGTCCAAACACAGTTTGTGGTCAAATAGGGGGGAGCTGAGTTTGATCATAGGAAAATAGTAGGTAATCAGAACGGATGTGGGCCTTTTTTCAATGTAATCCTTGGTCCCTCCTAGTCCCTCCCTCACACGAGCAGAGACATCAAGGTTGTCTGGTTAAGCTCTATCATTGTCAGACAGCTGCTAGCCAAGGCCTTGTGATCCTTTCCGGTCCTGGTGCAGAGAAAAAGGTTTGATGTCTGCCTGTTGGCTGATGAGCTCACCTTTATCTGACTGTGCACATACATGTTTAGCTTCACTCCCTCTGCCTGGCCTCTGAAGTCTGGAATGGATAGGAACAGGCACCCAGACTGATTTATCCAGGCCATTTATGCACCATCGAAGACTGTCGAGTTATATAAGAGTGTATCTTTACTTTGGCAGACCATGTTTGGTCAGAGATATTGAATATTATTCAAACAAACTTGTTTTAGTGATTGCGTCTGAAGTTACCTATATTTGGTATGATAAAGGTTAGAGCTTCTAGAGTAAGACCTAAGGGTCTGGAAAGTAAATAGGTTTGAGAGAATGCACGGTCTTTGATGATTAGGATAGTGTATACGACCCTGCTTCTGATGAGGTCATTTCTTTTCCTCCTCCCAGGAGCCAATCGGATTGTCCTCCAGGACTCCAACATCCTGCAGCCCATGGGTCTGACGGTGCTTGGAGAGCACCTGTACTGGATCGACAGACAGCAGCAGATGATCGAGCGTGTGGACAAGCTCACGGGGGAGAAGAGGACCCGCATCCAGGGTCGCATCTCCTACCTCACCAGCATCCACGCTGTGGAAGACATGGACCCTGCCGAGTTTGGTAAGGCAACAGGGCACCTCTGTGCTTTGTTTAGTCACTTCCATTGCCACAGTTTATAACAGTACCTTTGCATATGTAGTGCTGTATGTTGTACAGCAGAGTTCGGTTTACACTCTCCAGTGGCCAAAGCTAACCGTCCAAGTCTTCTCCTTTCTCTCCTCCAAAGCTTCTCATCCCTGTTCCCGTGACAACGGAGGCTGCTCACACATCTGCATCGCCAAAGGAGATGGGACGCCTCGCTGCTCCTGTCCCATGCACCTGGTCCTGCTGCCCAACCTGCTCGTCTGTGGAGGTACAGCACAGCTGCTGCTTTAACAAATCCAATAAGGCTTTGAGTGAACCATATCAGGTGCATTATTCCCCCACCAGGCGTTTTGCTGTGAATCTAAACGTCCTCTGCTCCTCTACCACCTCAGAGCCGCCCACCTGTTCCACAGAGCAGTTCACCTGTGCCACAGGCGACATCGACTGCATCCCCATGGCGTGGCGCTGTGACGGCTTCGCCGAGTGTGATGATAACAGTGACGAGGAGAGGTGCCCAGTGTGCTCGGCCTTCCAGTTCCAGTGTGACAAGGGCCAGTGTGTGGATGCTCAGCTACGCTGTAACGGAGAGGCAGACTGCACAGACAACTCCGATGAACAGGACTGTGACAGTACGCTCACTCAACTCAGACTTTGTGTACTACATATTGACACTGGGCCAGTTTAGTGAACATGGACTAATGGGGTTGGGATTTAGACTGGGAGCAACAGCGACCTTGTGTGGATTGTGACGATAAACCTTGAAACGAGGACTTTGCTCTGCTCTCCTCCCCTCAGCTATCTGCCTGCCCAACCAGTTCCGCTGTAACAACAACCAGTGCATCCTGAAGAAACAGCAGTGTGACTCCTACAGCGACTGTGCTGACAACTCTGACGAGCTCTTCTGTGGTGCGTTTAACTTCACTCACTGTCGCTGTTGCGAAAATCAAGGGAGTTTAGAATTGTCCGTTCAGAATTTACACATACCTGTATTTTGTGTAATTTTGCTCAGAATTGACAGCGGTCCGTTAAATGTATAGTAATGTCTTTGCCTTTTTGTTGTAGAATTCCTCACCCCCTCGTCAAACGACATTCACTCATCTCACACCAGCACCATAGGCCCTGTCATTGGCATCATCCTGTCAGTGTTTGTGATGGGAGGGATGTACTTTTTGTGCCAGCGGGTCGTGTGCCGCCGTTACAAAGGTCCCAACGGAGCCTTTCCCCACGAGTACATCAGTGGCACTCCCCACGTACCCCTCAACTTCATCGCCCCTAGCAGCTCACAGAATGGAACCTTCACCGGTAAAGAAGGTCAGCTATTACACAACACTGAAAATTGTGTAAAGTGTATAGAGATTGCATGTACTGTGACAGTTGTTTTTAACGTGCTGAAGCAGGTAGTTGTTCTGACAGACTGTGTTTTGTTGTTTCTCTTAGGTATCTCATGTGGGAAGTCTATCATGAGTTCTGTCAGTCTGATGGGGAGCAGCAGTAGTGGAACTCCGCTCTACGACAGGAACCATGTGACAGGGGCCTCCTCCAGCAGCTCATCCAGCGCCAAGGGAGCCTTCTATCCACAGGTATGTACCCACCTTCTCCACCCTCTTACCTGCACGTAGGGGACCCACCTCGTCTGTCCTCTCAGAGTTGGCTCTCATTATTAAGTCTCATACTGAAGAAAATATAAATGTTAAATTACAAATGGAGAATTGCTAAAGATATGCATTTTATCCTCTGTATTTGCAGATGCTCAACCCTCCTCCCTCTCCAGCCACGGATCGCTCCCTGTATAACGCAGACGTCTTCTACTCCTCTAACAGTCCCTCCACCACCAGGTCTTACAGGTAAGAGATCAGTTTCTCTCTTTGCATTATGCTACAGTCAACTTTGTTATTTGACACCTGTTGTAAAATAAAACAATGTTGTCTTCTCTCCTCCATGCTTGCTCCTGAAAGGCCTTATCTTATGCGAGGCGTGGCACCCCCACCACCCCCTGCAGCACTGACGTCTGTGACAGCGACTACACCACAAGTCGCTGGAAGAGCAACAAGTACTACATGGACCTTAACTCAGACTCTGACCCCTACCCTCCTCCCCCCACCCCCCGGAGCCAGTACCTATCAGCAGAGGAGAGCTGCCCCCCTTCTCCATCCACAGAGCGCAGTTACTTTCACCTCTGTCCTCCGCCCCCCTCACCCTGCACTGACTCTTCATGACACCTGGGGAAATAGCCATGTCTGTAAATAATTTTAAATATGAGCAAATTAGATAATTCTATTTTATTCATTTCCACTGATTGCCATGGGTTAAAGTGGGGATGGAATGGAATAGGGCCAGATCAAGTGTGAAATTGTTGTACAGTGTGAAATGTATCACTTTATCTTTCATGTTTCCCACCCTCGTTTCAGATGGAGTGTCGTCCTAATTTAGAGAATTACCTTCAATTTGACTCCATTCTATTGGCCTTTGTTTTTTCAACCTTAGAACTTCCTTCAAACAACAGATACCTATTTACGGTGACATTTTTAACAAGCGGACACCAATATTGGTTTGAGGAAGTACTCTATTCAAAAATATTAAGCTGGTAATGTGGCCAGCCAAAATAAAAAATTAAATAAATAAATAATTATATTGTAAATATTTGTAATTAAGTAAATAATTGTTTTCATAACAGCCATATGTTCTTATTAATGATTTTATTTGTGATTTGAAATTGTCCCAAGCATATGTTTATTTTACAATATACCAAAAGTGTGTTTGCTGCTACTGTACATATATACTGAGTTATAAAAACACTTAAAACAAATTTTTAAAAGCGCCCAACCAAACAATTACAATATTAAGACTGACAATAGATCATGAAGCTATTTGACTTTTAATTATTTGTCGAGGAACATTGCAATTATTTTTTTTTGTGTGTAGAACAGTATTCACATGTGCATTTGTGAAATTGTGTTCATTGTTTTGAAGGAGTCTGTATGAAATCACTCATAAGAACGGCTTCATCATTGATGCAGTTGTCACCCAGAAATGACAAGGCTAGACACAACCTTTTAACTCTCTCGTGAATCTCTTCACTTTATCATTAAAGTGATATGCCATGTCAGTGTGCCCTAATTACATATGACATATTAGACTGACTATTCCTTTAAAAAATATATATATATAAAACAATCGATGCCAATAAGGTTGGTATTTCAGCTTTTGTCAATTGAGTTTTTAGTTTTAAAGAAAGCTGTTCCATCCTCTTCTCTAAACAATTTTACTGTCCTCACATACCATTGAATTAATTCAATTTAATTATATAGATTGAATTTCATCAGTGGTGAATATCATGCACCTGTAAAATCATGGCTCTATTATATTGTCCTGTTTTGAAGGTTTATGTGTACGCTCAGCAAGCTGTCAGTTGCCAAATTGAGCACTTACTTAAAAATGAACTATCCAACCAGTTATGAAATGTGAATGTAAAATGACTGTGGGACGTGCAGAGGGAAATGTATATTAAATTCATACCTCTTTTGAAGCTTCTTTCCAAGCTTTTTCTCTGTCATTTGGATATTTGTGTATAAGCGATTAACAATGGCGCTGACATAAGAAGTTAAATTAAATCATGTTCAATATTGGTGCTATGATATAGTGTCAGGCCTCCATCTTTATGTTGAACACCTCTGGCTTCTACCAGAGAGGTTGTATAGGTTCCCCAGACCACCACATGCTGCCCTGCCCATTTTAAGCCATGTTGCTGGATAGGGAAAACTTCAGCTCTATTTCATTGTGCCAGTATATAGATGCTCCCCGAACAAACTCTGTTTTGTGTTTTAAATGCCTTGCGTAATTTACACTTTTGATCATTTTTGTATCCAAAGCATTTTTATATAATAAAGGTTATATTTTAAGGAATACTTGTGTGCCTAATCTATTAAATAAGTGGTGTCATTGTTTTATATAGTCACATGAAATGTGATATTAATTTCCCTGTTGGTGAGCCAAATGGAGTTCACATTACTGTTGAGATGCTACTGAATTTGTTATTCAGCACAGCCAGAAGAGGCCACCTGTCAGCCTGGTTCCTCTAGGTTTCTTCCTAGGTTCCTGCCTTCCTGGAGCGGTTTTCCTAGCTGCTGTGCTTCTGCATTGCTTGCTCTTTAGGGTTTTAGGCTGGGTATCTGTATGGCTATTTTGTGATAATGATGTAAAAAGTGCTTTTAAAAAAATACATTTGAATGACTTGTAGCTAAATGCTGCCACCATATGGAGGAAAGTTGGACTGTCCTTTTTATATGTAAATAAATGCTTAATTTGTCTCATTTTCACTTTTCACAAGTGAACATCTGTGTCCAAAAATCATATCAATCTACCCTAATTAAAGAAAAGGTATGGCACAGTATTTTGAGTGAGGGCTGAAAGAAGAATATGCAGCAGGTGAATTCTATTGACTGTCCAAGAAACACATCTGTGGAGCAATTGCTGCTGCATACAAAGTTCTTCAGCATAACACAGTCTGCAGTTCAAATAAGATACAGTATGTCCATATCTGTGTTCCATTGCTGAGCCAGTGTGGTATGTCACCCTCATAAACACAATAACAACCTGTGTAAACTACTCTGTGACCCTATATTAACAAGGATTATAGACTGTTATTTTGAATATGGACAACTCCTTAAAACTTCAACTCGCATCCCTTGGGTATGTAAAACTGAAGGAAACTTCATATGAGGAAACAAGTTGCTATTTAATAAATGTTATGTTCGTTCTCATTTTGCTCTACATTGCAGAAATAATTGTGCATACATGAAAGATTCCTGGGAAACTTTTGAGTAGGTTGGTTGAGGAGAAGAAACAACTATGTAAGACTTTAGCATTTGGTGCCTGGCATTTGACGTTACTAACAGTGAATGGTAGGGGCACATTGGGAAACTGCTAAAGTCTCCAGGTGAAGTTACTCAAGTACAAGCATGTAATGACAGGTCTAAACTGTTTGTTTTGCTCATTTGGATGTCTTCCATCTCTGCTCAATGATGACAAAGGTATACTTCTCCTTTACATTATCCCTGATGTTACCAATGATAACCCAATCACTGTTTTAGGGAGTAACAGCAAGAGACGGGTGGGCCAAGGAGGTCCACAGTGTCTGCAGGATTTAAACATGACCACACCTATAGGTAGTCATTACTCTGCACTCTGTTCATGTCTCCCTCTGCATTTGTAACATAACATACTGAAGGCCTGCAATACATCACCAGATTAAGGTCATTTCCATTTTCAGTCCCTAAGGTTACAGGTCAGTATGTCACAATAAGAGAAAAACATTTCAGAGAACAAAAAAACAGAATACTCATGACACACACACTTTAACCACGGGGACAACATCAAATCAAATGTATTTATAAATCCCTTTTTACATCAGCAGATGTCACAAAGTGCTTATACAGAAACCCAGCCTAAAACCCCAAACAACAAGCAATGCAGATGTAGAAGCACGGTGGCGAGGAAAACTCCCAAGAAAGGCAGGAACCTAGGAAGAAACCTAGAAGGGAACCAGGCTCTGAGGGGTGGCCAGTCCTCTTCTGGCTGTGCCGGGTGGAGATTATAAGAGGACATGTCCATTAAGGCCAGATTGTTCTTCAAGATGTTCAAACATTCATGACCAGAAAGGTCAAATAATAATCACAGGGTTGTAGGGAGTGCAACAGCTTTGCACCTCAGAAGTTATGTAAGCTGGCTTTTCATAGCCGAGCATTCAGAGGTCAAGACAGAGAGAGACAGAGAGAGAGAGAGAGAAAGGGGGTGGGAGAGGGAAAGAGAGGGTCGAAAACAGCAGGTCCGGGACAAGGTAGCACGTCTGGTGAACAGGTCAGGGTACCATAGCCACAGGCAAAACTGGATCAGCGGCACGACCAGGTGGACTGGGGATGGGGACAGCAAGGAGTCATCAGGCCAGGTAGTCTTGAGGCATTGTCCTAGAGCTCAGGTCCTCCGGGAGGGGAGAAAGAGAGAGATGGGAGAATTAGAGGGAACATACTTAATAAGTTCACACAAAACATATTTTTCCAAAAGTCAGGACGGCAGGTAGCCTAGTGGTTAAAGCGTTGGACTTGTAACCCGAAAGGTTGTAAAATCAAATCCCAGAGCTGACAAAGTAAAAATCTGTCCTTCTGCCCCTGGACAAGGCAGTTAACCCACTCATTGAAAGTAAGAATTTGTTCTTAACTGACTTGCTTGGTTAAATAAAAGTAAAAAATAATGGATGTGCAAATGCTGCACATGCTGCCCTAACGCATATTTGCCTAAACTCATAAATGTATAGAAAAGTATGTTTTCAGGGCATGCATTTGATGCCACCAATCCTCTGACTGCCGCAGTGATGGACATGAGGAGGGATTTTAGACCGATGGTAAACTGAACCTGTTCTATCTGCGGAAAATGGGAGTTTCTCGACGCGACGTTTTTTTTAACGTTTTACGCAATGGAGTGGACGGTCAGTGCAACCCGGAATCAATGGGACGTCCCTACCCTAAACCCGAACCATTTTACTTCTCAAGTTCAATGGGATAGGGACATCCCAAGCACGGACCATTTAATGACTTGTACAGTACCAAATCACAAGACTGAGCTCGCAAGAAGTCTGATTGGCGTGATTAATTAGCCAATAGAGCTCAATCGGTCTGTTTGATTGACTGGTAGTTTAGTTGTGGCAAAAATACTGTTGTCACTAGCACAGCCACACTAATTAAAACAAAAATGTGCTTTTTGGTCTTAATTTAAGGTCAGTCGTGTGGTTAAGGCTATGCTTAAGGCTAGATTTAAAATAAGATTTTAAGAAGACCAATTGTAGAAGCAGGCGTGGTTTAGCCGTGATGAAGTCTCTGCGGCTGTGGTAACTAGTGACGACCAGAAGACCTGGTAACCTGCTTATCTGCCTGGTTATGGTGGTGGGGGAAGGGTCGTTGGAGTTGATGGTGCCGCCATCTTGAAAAGTGCCATCTGACAGTCTAGCTACATTTTCTCGCCTGTCAGAATCCGTTGAAAACACTTTTTTTTTCCTTCTTAGGATTCGTGGCTTTTTTGTTGTTGTTGACATTTTAGGCTAATGGCCCAATAAGCTACATGCCGGGGACTCACCATTTACCGTTGTTTGTTGGTACGTACTTGCTAGCTGGTGCATGCAGTTCAGGAGACAGGAACGGCTACTGAGCTAGCTAGGTAGAGCAACATTAACTACCCATTTCTCTTTAGCTACCGGTAACTTAGCTACACCGATGTATTTATAAGTACGAATCGTCTTGTTAGCTGCGATACGTTAGTCTTTTTGTGTGTGAAAAGCCACTGCACTGGGGTCCATTGAAATGCACTATGTTGCTTGCTAGATAACGTTAGTTAGCCGTATTTCAGACCAGTATTGTCGACACGGTTTGGCCTGTCTGCGTTGGTTAACTGGAAAATGCTAACTGACGTTATCCAGCATGCGCCCACTGTTTGGATATTGATGTTAACGTTATACGGTTAGATGTTGGCTTCGGTATTTTTTTGCCAGTTTATCGTTAGCCATCTAGAGGCGTCAAGTTGTTGACGGGGACTGGCTAACGTTAGTCAAATATTTTTGTGTTCGCTAACGTTAGTTGACTACCTAGGAACCGTTATTTGGGGTAACGTCAAAGTAGCTAGTTAATGTTAGTAGTTTGTGAAAACCACGTCAACTGTAACTACGTTACTTTGATAACTATCTGGTAAACGTTAGTTGTCCGCAGCGAAGCTAGCTAGCTATCAAGCAGCTGTCTATTGTGTTAGTTAGCTAAACTCGGCAAAGAAATAAACGTCCTCTCACTGTCAACTGCGTTTATTTTCAGCAAACTTAACGTGTCAATATTTGTATAAACATAAGATTCAACAACTGAGACATAAACTGAACAAGTTCCACAGACATGTGAAGAACAGAAATGGAATAATGTGTCCCTGAACAAAGGGGGGTCAAGATCAAAAGTAAGTCAGTATGTGGTGTGGCCACCAGCTGCATTAAGTACTGAAGTGCATCTCCTCCTCATGGACTGCACCATATTTACCCGTTCTTGCTGTGAGATGTTAACCAACTCTTCCACCAACGCACCTGCAAGTTCCCGGACATTTTGGGGGGAATGGCACTAGCCCTCACCCTCTGTTCCAACAGGTCCCAGACATGCTCAATGGGATTGAGATCCGGGCTCATCGTTGGCCATGGTAGAACACTGACATTCCTGTCTTGCAGGAAATCATGCACATAACAAGCAATATGGCTGGTGGCATTGTCATGTCAGGATAAGCCTGCAGGATGGGTACCACATGAGGGAGGAGGATGTCTTCCCTGTAATGCATAGTGTTTAGATTGCTTGCAATGACAACAAGCTCAGTCCGATGATGCTGTGACACACCGCCCCAGACCATGACGGACCCTCCACCTCCAAATCATTCCCGCTCCAGAGTACATGCCTCAAGTGTAAGACAAGACAAAACCGCAACTCGTCAGAGAAGAGCACTTTTTGCCAATCCTGTTTGATCCAGCGACGGTGGGTTTGTGTCCATAGGCGACTTTGTTGCCGGTGATGTCTGGAGAGGACCTGCCTTACAACAGGCCTACAAGCCTTCAGTCCAGCCCCTCTCAGCCTATTGCGGACAGTCTGAGCACTGATGGAGGGATTGTGCATTCCTGGTGTAACTCGGGCAGTTGTTGTTGCCATCCTGTACCTGTCCCGCAGGTGTGATATTCGGATGTACCGATCCTGTGCAGGTGTTACACGTGATCTGCCACTTCGAGGATGATAGGATGATCAGCTGTCCGTCCTGTCTCCCTGTATAGTTCTGTCTTAGGCATTTCTCAGTACAGACATAGCAATTTATTGCCCTGGCCACATCTGCAGTCCTCATGCCTAATGCACGTTCACGCAGATGAGCAGGGACCCTGGGACACTGTTCTTTTGATGTTTTTCCAGAGTCAGTAGAAAGGCCTCTTTAGTGTCCTAAATTTTCATAACTGACCTTAATTGCCTCGTCTGTAAGCTATTCGTGTCTTAACGACCGTTCCACAGGTACATGTTCATTCATTTTTTTATGGTTCATTGAATAAGCATGTGAAATAGTGTTTAAACCCTTTACAATTAAGACCTGTGGAGTTATTTGGATTTTTACAAATTATTTTTGAAAGACCGAGTCCTGAAGAAGGTGCAGTTTATTTTTTTTGGTATAGTTTCAGGATTCTCCGGGTCAGGCTAAGTGTTGAATTTAGCTAGGTAGTTTGCTTTCTGACCCCTATAACCACAACTAACTTGGCTAGCTAGTTAGTCCCAGGCTGTCCTGAGACATGACTGTTGGTTACTTAGCTTATGTTAGCTAGCTAACGTACAAAAGTATGTAGTCTAGCTAGCTAATACAGTAAGAACAACACTGAACAGTAAATGGGGCTAAATGGCAATGTAACCCTTTGCTCCCAAGGCAGTGCATTACATTTGACAAACAATAATGTACTAAAAGAAGGTAGGCCTATACAAAAATACATCAAGTTATGACACATTCTGGTTTAGTTTACATGAAACAGAATGGTACCTTGGGCAACCCCTGGGTTTCAGTTTTACACCGTCATTGGAATAGTCATACGTGTATATTTGAGTAACCAACCATACATTACTGTGTTGTATGGTTGTGATTTAGTTGACAAATTGTTTTTGTCTTCACCCACTGGAGATTGGCTATTCAGCATTTGTCATATTTTTGCCAATTGAGACAGATGGGGCTATTCCTTAAATCATGGAATTAAGTGTTCATAAGCTTTCTCAGTAGCTGGTAGAGCAAACACTTCAGCACCACACCATAACCATATAACCAATGTAAACAAGCAGCTGAAAGTGCTTATTTTTTGTTAGTGACACAGGACTTTGTTCAGGCCAATGTTGCGCTCTTGGGTGGTGATAAAGGTTTTTCCTGTTGTTATTTGGTCACCTGTGGTAGACAATTTAATGCCAGAAAACAATTCAATGTTTTTCCATGACATTCATTTTGACATCTTCAATTTATTGTAGTATTTTATAGAGCAATGAATGAGTTGCACACTTTCATCAAAGAATGTGTCTGGACAGGGACCAATGTCAATGGTCCCTCAGCACAGCCCCGATGCTCAGTCTATTAATACACTTTCTTTTCTCAGCCATTCACTTGTCTGAGGTGCTGGTTTAGCATAAGCCAAGATGGCTTCACTGTAACCTTTAACCCTATTTCTCCCAGGCTTCCCCACAAGATGGGAATTCCTAGCAAATACTTACTTTTACCTGAGGGCCAGGTGTACACAGTGGGAAATTCTGTTTATCTTTTGAGGCATATGCCTAGTGTGTGCACTGAACATGTTTCACTGCTTTGTTCCTACGGTGAGTGAGTTGTTGACACAGTGTTCTATATTGCCACTTAAGATGTGGCACAAGGTGATTTGACTAAGCACAGTGTTCTGAACTAGCAATGATCTTGCCAGTATTTGAGTGTGGAGCGGTTAGCCCAGTCGTGCTTGTCTTAATGCTTTGAAGTTTAGATTGATTTTGGGGAGAGTTGTTGGGATGCTGACATGTCAACAAGGAAGTGAACTCTTCCTATGATGGAAAAGCTATGGTTTACCGGCTCTTTGCCAGAGATTTAAAGTTTGTCTCATGACCTAGACTAAGTATTTGTTTTCACCTGGTTAACACTTATTATTTAGAAGGTAATGTGACAAAAAAACAACACTTATATTACTACTTGTTTCAGTAGCATGTGACCTTCACGTAAGAAATGTTACTGTTAGTAAGAAAATGTTGTTCCATTACAATGAGTAATATGCTAATTTATCTTTTGCTTGTTTCAGGTCTGCGTTGATCTGTTGAGGTGGTCGTTCTGCTGCATGTGTCAAAAAGCCTGTCTTGTCACTGCTGCCTGTGGAGCCTGTAATGGGCCAGAGCTTCCAAAGAGCACTATCATTATTTTATTTTTAACTTCTGGACTCTATCCCAGTCAGGTACATTTGTGAAGCTGTCTGTTTGACCACCACCTGCTTTCTATTTGACCACCTCATCTCAACCCACATTGTGTACTTTGTGTCACTGTGAGTGCTTTCCCATTGTCTTATGAATGTTTTCCTTCCTTGTAGAAGCATCATGTTTTGGAAGTTTGATTTACACACGACGTCCCACATCGACACCCTCCTGGAGAAGGAAGATGTGACTCTGACAGAGGTGATGGACGAGGAGGATGTCCTGCAGGAGTGCAAGGCCCAGAACCACAAGCTGGTGGACTTCCTGGTACGGCCTCAGTACATGGAGGACCTGGTAACTTACATCACGCAGGAGCCAAGTGATGATGTGGAGGAGACGATCAAGTACAAGTAAGTGGGATTCACACACACTAGGCCAGGATATACTTACGGATATATGCCAATTCTGAGAAAGATTTCTTGTTTTATTTCAGTTTCCCTTGCATTTGTTTAATTCAAGGGAATCCCCCCTACAATCACAAGGGGGCAAACATGACTTGCAAGACATTCAATTATATAGGACCTTTGATGTGCTCTTTTGTGTGGTAGTGGTACTGTATTAATTGATCATTAAATGTTGGACTTCTATGCTATTTTCAGGTACCCCAACATATCGTGTGAACTCCTTACCTCGGATGTTGGACAGATCAATGACAGACTGGGAGAAGATGAACGTTTACTAATGAAACTTTATGGCTTCTTGCAAAATGAATCTCCACTCAACCCTTTACTGGCCAGTTTCTTCAGCAAGGTCCTGAGCATCCTCATCGGTAGGAAACCGGAACAGGTGAGATCAATACAAAACGCTTGTATAAACCACACCGGTTTTAAAAAGTGTATGACCTGCAGGGTTTCATGAATGCTCTGGGAGAAAAGATTGTCCTTTGACACATCCTTAAACTTCAACTATCTTTTGCAGATTGTGGAGTTTCTGCGGAAGAGGGAAGACTTTGTGGACTTAATGATTAAACACATAGGGACCTCCGCCATCATGGACTTGCTGCTCAGAATGCTGACCTGCGTTGAACCACAGCAGCTCAGACAAGATGTCTTAAATGTCAGTGTTGTTATGTGGTTTACTTCGCGTTTTAGCATTTTGGTATTTTTTTTGTGTGTTCAATTACCGACCTCTATCTTCTCCTCCCACAGTGGCTGAACGAGGAGAAGGTGATCCAGAGGCTTGTTGATATGGTCCAGCCTTCTCAGGATGAGGATGTAAGTCACATTTCATCAGCGGTTTGTTTGGTGTTCTGTTGCTCTCTTACAGTGTCTTAAAGTCTCTCTGTTCATCATCTAGAGGCACTCCAACGCATCTCAGTCTCTGTGTGAAATCATCCGCCTCAGCAGAGATCAGATGTTCCAAGTGCAGGGCTGCTCAGAGCCTGACCCATTACTGGCCACACTAGAAAAGTAAGTCTCTACAACCTGTTTGTTTGTTTTTTTCAAGGAGGAATGCTCATTATTACTGTCATCATATTTTACTGTCATATTTTATTGTTGTGCCAAAGTCATTACTAACTTACACCTACTCATTCAAGGGTTTTCCTTGTATTTTTTACTATTTTCTTCATTGTAGAATAATAGTGAAGACATCAAAACCATGAAATAACACGCATGGAATCATGTAGTAACCAAAAAAAGTGTTAAACAAATCAATATATATTTGATATTCTTCAAAGTAGCCACCCTTTGCCTTGATGAGAACTTTGCACACTCTTGGCATTTTCTCAATCAGCTTCACGAGGTAGTCACCTGGAATGTATTTCAATTAACAGGTGTGCCTTAAGTTAATCTGTGTAATTTCTTTCCTTAATGCGTTTGAGCCAATCGGTTGTGTTGTGACATGGTAGGGGTGGAATACAGAAGGATAGCCCTATTTGGTAAAAGACCAAGTCCATATTATGGCAAGAACGGCTAAAATAAGCAAAGAGAAACGACAATCCATCATTAATTTAAGAAGGTCACTCAATCTGGAAAATGTACAAACTTTCAAAGTTTCTTCAAGAGCAGTCGCAAAAACCATCAAGCGCTATGATGAAACTGGCTCACATGGAGACCGGCACAGGAAAGGAAGACCTGGAGTTACCTCTGCTGTAGAGGATAAGTTCATTAGAGTTAACTATACCTCAGATTGCAGCCCAAAGAAATGCTTCAGTGTTCAAGTAAGAGACATCTCAACATCAAATGTTCAGAGGAGACTCAGAATCAGGTCTTCATGGTCGAATTGCTGTAAAGAAACCACTACTAAAGGACACCAATAAGAAGAAGAGACTTGTTTGGGCCAATAAATGCGATCAATGGACATATTAGACTGGTGTAAATCTGAGCTTTGGTCTGATGAGTCCAAATTTGAGCTTTTTGGTTGCAACCACTGTGTCTTTGTGAGATGCGGAGTAGGTGAACAGATGATCTCTGCATGTGTGGTCCCACCATGAAGCATGGAGGAGGTGGGTGCTTTGCTAGTGACACTGTCTGATTTATTTAGAATTCAAGGCGCACTTAACCAGCATGGATAACACAGCATTCTGCAGCGATACACAATCCCATCTGGTTGCGCTTAGTGGGACTATCATTTGTTTTTCAACAGGACAATGACCCAACACACCTCCAGGCTGTGTAAGGGCTATTTGACTAAGGAGAGTGGAGTGCTGGATCAGATGACCTGGCCTCCACAATCACCTGACCTCAACCAAATTGAGATGGTTTGTAATGAGTTGGACCGCAGAGTGAAGGAAAAGCAGCCAACGAGTGCTCAGCATATGTGAGAACTCCTTCAAGACTGTTGGAAAAGCATTCCAGGTGACGCAGGTTGAGAGAATGCCAAGAGTGCAAAGCTGTCAAAGCAAAGGGTGGCTACTTTAAAAATATATTTGGTTTTAACACTTTTTGCTTACTACATGATTCCGTATGTTCATAGTTTTGATGTCTTCATTATTATTCTACAATGTAGAAAATAGTCAAAATAAAGAGAAACCCTTGAATGAGTAGGTGTGTCCAAACTTCTGATTGGTACTGTACATGTCCCTTCCTTTCTCTCAGACAAGAGACTGTGGAGCAGTTGCTGTCCAACATATTTGACAAAGAGAAAAATGACTCTGCAATAGTCAGTGTAATTCAGATTCTCCTGACACTCTTTGAGACACGAAGACCAGCGTAAGTTAACGATATCCCATTTTAAAGTTTTATTTGTTTTGGGAGACTTTCTGATGTACGGTTCTGTCGTTTGCAGATTCGAAGGCCATTTGGAAATCTGTCCTCCTGGTATGAGCCACCCGTCCTTCTCAGTCAATCAGAGCATTCTGGAGGCTGTCAGACCTAGGCTCAAAGACTTCCATCAACTGCTGCTGGAACCCCCAAAGGTAATACAATACTTTACATATACTATATATACAAAAGTATGCGGACATCCCTTCGAGTTAGTGGATTTGGCTGTTGCAGCCACACCTGTTGCTAAAATGTGTGTAAATTCGAGCACCCCGCCATGGAATCTCCACAGACAAACATTGGCAGCAGAATGGCCTAACTGAAGATTTCTGACTTTCAACGTGGCACTGTCATAGGATGCCACCTTTCCAACAAGTCATTTTTATGCCCTGCTATAGCTGCCCCGATTAACTATATGTGGAAACGTCTAGGAGCAGCAACGGCTTAGCCGCGAAGTGGTAGGTCACACAAGCTCACAGGACGGGATCGCCAAGTGCCGAAGCTCGTAGCGTGTAAAAATCGTCTGTCCTCGTTTGCAACACTCACTACCGAGTCAGTGTCAGCACAATAACTGTTCGACGGGAGCTTCAAGAAATGGGTTTCCATGGCCGAGCATCCGCACACAAGCCTAATATCACCATGCGCGCTGCTAAGCGTCGGCTGGAGTGGTGTGAAGCTCACCGCCATTGGACTCTGGAGTGACGAATCACACTTCACCATCTGGCAGTCTGACGGACGAATCTGGGTTTGGTGGATTCCAGGAGAATGCTACCTGCCCGACTGCACAGTGCCAACTGTAAAGTTTGGTGGAGGAAGAATAATGGTCTGGGGCTGTTTTTCATGGTTCGGGCTAGTCTCCTTAGTTCCAGTTTACAACGACATTCTAGACGATTCTGTGCTTCCAACTTTGTGACAACCTTTTGGGGAAGGCCCTTTCCTGTTTCAGCATGACAAAACCTCAGTGCACAAAGCAAGGTTAATGCAGACATTGTTTGTCGATTGGTGTGGAAGGACTTGACAGGTCTGGACAGAGCCCTGACCTCAACCTCATCGAACACATTTGGGATGAATTGGAACGCCGACTGCGAGCCAGGCCTAATCGCCCAAGATAAGTGCCCGACTTCACAAATTCTCTTGTGGCTGAGGGGAATCCCTGCAGCAATGTTCCAACATCTAGTGGAAATAGGTTTTATAGGTTTTTCTCTTTGTTATTAACTTGAAATAAATATGACAACCACAATATTTTAAATAAACTATTACTACATTTCTCTTTTGTTGTGATCCTGCTATCTTAATCTTGGTTTAACTTTGAGTCATATTTATTTTCAGAGTGGGTGGTCTTTCCTCTAAATTGACTTTACAAGTTCACTCCAATGGCGGTTGTGTTTGAGTTACCAATGAGAGCCTGATTGTTCCTTTCATCCCCATATTTGCAGAAGAATATCATGAAAACCACATGGGGAGTGCTAGACCCCCCAGTGGGCAACACCCGGCTGAATGTGGTCCGTCTAGTGGCCAGCCTCCTGCAGACCAACACTCATATCATCAACATGGAGCTGATTAACCTCAACACTCTAGGTGTCATACTTGTAAGTTGCCTGTCTTTTATATTTTACACATGGTTTTTAGTACTAGTTGTTCCTGTCTTAATTAGCATCTGGATTTAGACTGCTATGCACAGGGATTTCTGTCTTTCATGACACTAGTTCCTTTACTACCCCCTTCTCATAACTAAGGTCAACAGGGATGATGCTCACTTCAACAACTTGGTTTGGAACATTTTATTAAATAAATGTATGCTTTTAAAAAAACAATTTGTTTATTCTCAGGACATGTACTTCAAATATATATGGAATAACTTCCTGCATTTACAAGTTGAAATATGCACTGCAATGATCCTAGCGATGCCCCCAGCCCAAAGTGAAAACCTCAAAATCAACAGTGATCAGGAGCCTGTCAGAGAAAGCCACCTTATCAATCATGTGAGACTTCATCACCCTTTTCTTTACATCTAGAATGGTACTCATGTCAGACGAGTCAATCAACTCTTTTTGTGCGCTGTGTTTTAGCTGTTTCAGAAGTGCCAGTTTATACAGAGAATTCTTGATGCATGGAGCTCCAATGAGAAAGTGCAGTAAGTACTGTTATTATTAATGATATATGTGTATAGTTGTTACTAGACCACTGCAGATTTGGTTTTTTAAAATCTCTTGTGAGCTCTTTGGTTTTTCCCCTTGCGACGGCGCACATAAAAGTCACCACAATGTGCCGGTAGGCTTCAGTAAGTGTTTCCTGTTGCAGGGCTGAGGGTGGACGTAGACAGGGCTACATGGGCCACTTGACCAGAATAGCCAACTCAATAGTGCACAACAGCGACAAGGGCCCCAATGGTGCACAGATACAGCAGCTCATCTCAGGTGAGTGGGCTTTGACACCCATAAGGAATGAGGTTGTTGGAGCGAAAAAACAATCCTTTCTATATCCTGAAATGAGGTGGAATAAACTCATCTTGTTATTTCTCTGTGTTATTTCAGAGCTCACAGAAGAAGACAGAGAGAGATGGGAGACCTTCATTTCTGGTCAGCTAGCTGACACAAACAAGAGAAACACTGTAGACCTAGTAAGTCTGATACAGACACCTCAGTTACTTAATGCCATAATGTTTTCAGAGTACACTGTTACACAGTATTTACACTGACGTACTGAAAGGTGACGTGCCAGTAATGCCGACGCTGTTTGAAGGATGCCTCGTGGTTGTCCTCTTAGTAATAAGGTTGGTTGCACTGTGCACTAGGTGAACACACACCATATTCACTCATCCAGTGATGACGAGGTAGACTTCAAGGACAGCGGATTCCACCAGGATTCCTCTTTACAACAAGTAAGTCTGTAACTGGATGAGACTATATAAATGCTGCAGTCTCCATATTGATACTTTAAAAAAAAAATTGTTAACATTATTATACTTGTCTAGTAATAGTAGTACTGATTTTGTGAATATTAAATGTGTCTTCCAATTGTAAGTATGCTTGTGCTCTTAATCTTTAAACGATGAACCTATAGCTACAGTATTAGTCAATTGTTTTGAATTGAAGTACTTGAAGTTTTTTGTAGTGCCAAGACTATATCATTATCGTTGGTCCTGGGTTTGCCAGGCCTTTTCTGATTATCAGATGCAACAAATGACGTCCAATTTTATTGAGCAGTTTGGCTTCAATGACGAAGAGTTTGCCGATCAGGATGATGTCGTGGAGTGAGTACTGATCCTGCATGTTTTCTTCATAACCTGCTATTCTACTGGTTTGGGGATTTCAATAAGGGTGTGGGGTGACTAGACTGGTGTTCTGTTAATACATTCTTTGCTTCCTTAACAAAGGACTGGGAATCAGTTTCTTTCTCTGTACAAAGATTTAGGTTACATACATGTTTGCAATTAACATATGAAAATAAAATGCCACTGTTTGGATAATGATATTTCTAGTCTGGGGAAAATAAGTAGTAGGTTAATTGGATGCCAATCTGAATTCAGCAACCCATGAATGTCAAATATTCTTATTACATTTAAGTTGCTCATATTATACAGTTCAACCATTTTAAAGTAGATTGCCTGTGTCACTGTCAATCAAGACTGATGCTTTGCTTGGACCAGAGTCCAGATTGTAATTGGTAATTGCAAAACAGTTTATTTTTATTTTTTCTTGATCAAAATGGGGCTTGTGGTTGGTATGGGCGTGGTGGCCTTTGACCAAACATTTTAGAGGCCCTCCTGTTGGCCACATTGACAATGTAGCTGTTTTAAAGCTCACTTCCTGCAATTCTACACATTTTGCTATCCCTTTTCCCTTTTTTTCCAGCCAACCTTATCCTGCCAACTTTTACCCCCTCTTCTTTATCTGAAAGGTATTGCCGGTATCAAAGCCCAAATTCTTTTCTGCCAAACGATCTACTAATCATTTCAGTAAAGTTCTGCCTACGGCATAGTATGAAACGTAGCTGTAATGCTGAGGCGGTTTTGGCACGCACTACACTCTTAAACTCTTGATGGTTGCTAGACAGCCAGTTATACATTTTGCAAGACATGTCACTTCACCCATCTCTTCTCATAGCCCACCACACGCACTGTTTTCTTAAACATAACCGGATGGATACATAAAGAATTACTGTGGGAATAAATATCACTGAATGATGAAACTATTGGATTAAAGTACGTGCAATTGAAGGCATGTATCAAGTTGTTGCTTACTGAAACGTCCCAAAGTCATCCAATTCTTGTAATAAATTTGAAGCAAAAGCCTACTCGATTCTAATTTCAGCACTGTTTTGATTGGGACGGCACAATCGCTCTGCTTTGAGACAAGTGTGGGGACTCATCTTGGTAAATCAATCAACTTTTAAAAATCTGTTTTGAATATTGTTTAGGATACAATTACTTGCCTAGTTAAATAAAAAATATATATTTTAAATACCATATCTGTGTGAAAGCAGCAGAATATTCTAAAATCACCAATCATCATTTTGGGAATTTTTGATTCTCCCTGACTGTCTAGCTTTTACTTAGGGGGTTGATCGTTTTCAAAGATCTTATTTAAAAATATATAGGTCCGTTATCTTTCCTACATACTTTATCTGGTTTTAGTATTTTGTTTACACTGAAACGTCTTTCTATGTATTTTTTTTTTTTTACTGTTTGGACATGGGCGGCCCGAGGAAAAACACTTAGGCGACCCGCCCAAGATTTTTCTATGCAGTGTAAAAACCCTGCATAATTCAGTTAGTTTGGAATAAGTAGCGCACTTCAACCCTGTTCTGTGCCTCTGGCTCTTCTTGTTATGTGGGTGATCTGCTGGCGGATGGGCCCCTGAGTAGAATGACCAGGTGGGAATGGCTGGCTGGAGTTTCTGCATAAAGCTGCTTTCATGTCAATAACATTCTTCTTCCTGTTAATGGGCCTCTGTAGGTAGGCGTCCTGAAGCCATTGTGTTTAGTCATTGTTTGTAGTCATTGTCTAATTAATATAACTAAACTAAACTCTTTTCTTTAACATTTCAGTATTCCCTTTGATAGAATATCAGACATCAATTTTTCCTTGAATACAAATGAAAGTGTAAGTATTTTAATATAATTTAATGCATTTCAAAGGTAGTGAAAGGATGTTAAAATGAATGCCATGTTGTCTTCCATTTGTACTGGAGATCTGTTCAATTCTAGTGGAAATGAGTAAGATAATTTTCCTCAAACTGCTACTTGATTATCTCCCTAAGTTTTAAAGTTTACAATTTTTATAATGCTGTTAGTCTTTACCCTGGGATTTTTTTTCAGCCTCAGAGACAGAACGTCTGTTTTGAAGCTAATTTCCTGCAAGCCTACACATTTTGCTATGGCTTATTTCTTGTTCTTATGCTGTCTAAGTGATTCAAACACATTACATTTTTGGAATTTCAGATTCTCCCAGACTAGTTTTTATTTTGGTAATTGTTAGTTCTCAAAGATAATCCGATTTTTAAAAAGGTTGCTCCATTATCTTTTCAACAATCTTTATCTGGTTTTAGTCGTTTTTAAGTTTACAGTGAAAACGTTTTACCATCCTGAAAAGGATTGGTACATATTAACTAATGCTGCACTCTAGACGTCTGAAGTTCTGTTACCTATGAAAATGATGCACATACATATTTTCTTCCCTTTTCCATTTACAGTAATGAGGAAGTGGAGGAATCACGGCGTATCTTTTTGTGTATCATGTGCTTTACCCTGGTACTGGTGTTGTCTTCCAGGCGAATATAGCTCTGTTTGAGGCCTGCTGTAAGGAGAAGATCCAGCAGTTTGAAGATGCAGGCTCTGATGAGGACATCTGGGACGAGAAAGATGTTACTTTCGCACCAGACGCTCAGAGACGTCCTCGGTACGGCAGCGCCTCTTGGCGGATATGTAAATTACATGTTTTAAATGACTAACATATCTTCTGAGGCTGGTTCAAAGCACCAGTTTGGGTGATTTTGATACACTTTCTTGACTTTTGTCCATTCTGTGCCTCCCATTAGGAGCTCTGGTAGCACAGATAGTGAGGAGAGCACAGACTCTGAGGAGGAGGATGTTAAACGTGATCCCTTTGACCCCAACAACGCCAGCTCTGATGACAGAATGGAGGTGGACACTGGTGAGTGATTGTTCCGGGTTTGCGCACTGGGGTTGGGTTAGTGGTTCGTTGGGTAGGTCGGTCTGGTATGATCTTTTCGAGATGATGCCTTGCTTTTTTGTGACGGCTGCCCTGTTGTTTCAGGGCCTCTGTGGACAGCTAACTTTGACGACATACCCATGGACACCGGGAGTTCTACGGCGATGGGTGAATCTGCCCCAGCCTCCGCTGCCCCAGCCTCCCCCTCCTCCCCTGCGGTTATACCAGAGTCTGCTGGCTGGAGCTCCCCCAACGCCTCCCCTGGCAAAGCCATGGGCTGGGCAGACTTTTCTAGCAACTTCTCACCAGTTAGGTAAGGTTTCATCATCACACCACCCTCATTCCCAAGGCCTTAGGTGACACTATTGCCACACATTTCCATATTGCGTTATCCTTCCATGTAGTATGAATAAGGATGTGGGTGACAGGTGTTCTGTTCATTCCCCTGGCTTCCCATGTCTAATATTTGAGATTGGCTATTTTAAGAGGACAAATTCAAGACCTTTTCTTCCAGACCCAAAGATCCTTTGAGGAGCAATTCCCCAGTAGCAATGGAGACTTGTATAGAGACAGGAGACCCCTTGGGTGTCAACGCACCAATGCAGCATGAAGGTGAGGTTTGCCACTGAGCTTTTCAGGAATAAGTGTGTTACGGCCAACTCTGTGGTCACTGTTATGATGCTGTCCCTGTGTGACGTCGCAGATTCTGACCAGTGGCCAGGGGATGAGGCAGCCCAGCCAGCCAGCTCCCCTGGAGGGAAAGCCAGATGCTCGGATGCAGAGGAGTCCGTCACCACTGAGACGGTCACCAATGGATCCATGAAGGAAACAGTTAGCCTTACTGTAGATGCCAAAACTGAAACGGCCATTTTCAAGAGGTAAGGCTTTTGATGACTCACCATACCCTGTTCCTCTGGTCACCAATCCTTCCTTTACAACACAGCCATTCACCTCAGAGCATGTGGAATTGACCTCTGTGTCTTGCCACGTTTTCCCCCTCCTGCACTGAGTGACTTAAATCCATGCAAAGCAGGGACACTCCAGTAGACTTGTATAAATATCTATATACCATTTATGTATCACCAAACCTGCCAAACCTACATTGCTGTCTGTGTTGTTTGAGAAACTGTCCTTCACTTTAACTGCAACACTTACAACATGAGCTTCCTCTTTCTCTCTGGCGTGCGTGTGGCTTCAGAGTGTTGAAATCTTATCGGTATGTACAGCCAGTCGGGGGGGCATCTGCCGTTTCTTGTTTTCATGTCAGCCACTGAGTTTTTAAAATTAATTATTTTGCCATCTCCATTTGCATGTATATCTCAGATGTATTGATTTGGTCGTCGCTCGTCGTCAATGACGTCGTGAATTGGCCATCAGCCCTCGGGATTAGCCACTCCCAGGCTTTGAGTTGGCCTTGTTCTCCTTTCTGTCGATGTCCAGGTGGGGGTGTGGATTGGTGGAGGCAGTCTTCAAAATTTATCCACCACCTCCTTGTGCTGGTGTCTCATTGGCTTTGGTTTGTAGCTCATGGCATTGTGAGGTGGCTGGAATAAACTGGAGAGAGATGAATCTTAGCCTATCAGTAGTCCTGTTGTCACGCAAAACTCAGCTCTACTAGCAGTAGTCCTGTTGTCACGCAAAACTCAGCTCTACTAGCAGTAGTCCTGTTGTCACGCAAAACTCAGCTCTACTAGCAGTAGTCCTGTTGTCGCGCAAAACTCAGCTCTACTAGCAGTAGTCCTGTTGTCGCGCAAGATTCAGCTCTACTAGCAGTAGTCCTGTTGTCGCGCAAGATTCAGCTCTACTGGCAGTGAGCTTTGTTTTTAAGCTTGAATCTCAAGTCCAACAGACTTTCAAAATGCCATCTAGGTAGTTGTAAATGTAGTTCACTTTGCCAGGTCATTTTAAATAAGAATGTGTTCTAAATTGACTTGTCTTAAAGGTTAAATAAATCGCACATAACCGCCGCCTCAAACAGAAAATGAATAAGACCTGTAAAAATACACAAATATCCTGGAGTGCGTTAGTTTTGCCTAGTAATTATGACGACATAGTCGTGGTGGTTTTAATGACAAAAATCAAGACCGATGGCTGAAAACTTTGAATCATTTCGGTGAGTTTCAAAACTGTCATCTCGTGTTCTGCTCTTCGAAACAAGCTCACTCTTAAAAAGAGGAAACTGCTGTAAGTGGATGGTCAGAAAATCTAAATGGACTCTTGCTGCTTCTGTCCATTTGCTGTCCATTTTGTTCCTTGCATCCATTTTTAACCGCCATACGCATTTCGACACACTCGTTTGCCCAATGCTTTGATGTTGTCTGTCTCCCATTCTGCATGCGCTAGTCTTTTCCGTTTTGTCTATAAACAGTGGTGGGTTTCTGTCTATTGTCATTCTGAATGTTTGAAATGGAAAGAGCTCTGTAAATGTCCCCTTTTTCTCTGCAGTGAGGATGTGAAGTTGTCTACCTCAGAGGACGCATCTGCAAAGTACGTGGTGAGGGAGAGTGGAACACCAGAGAAGAGGGTCCCTGCATCTGTCCAGCCTGTCAGCAACTGTTCCAAACCAGGGTCTGGCTCCATGTTGTCAACTTATACCTTCACTGGAACTGTCTCGTACTAGTGAGCTATTTTCAGACATGCTGTTGTACCGGTTCTGTCTCATGATGACCTATCTTTATTTCTTCCCTTCCACAGTGCACACCATTCAGATGAGAAATCAAAAGTCCCCAGTGACGCTGTTAATGGTCCCCTAGAAGGAACAGCAATGGACGAAGCCAAGTAAGTGTCAGCTAGAATGAGGTTGTGCTGTGGGGTTCCAGTCTGGCATGTCTTATCACTTGTGAAGTGTGTGTCATCCAGTATGTTACACTGTGTCCTGTCTGCCCGCCTACAGAACAGAGCAGAGCGTGGCCTCAC